>NC_060178.1:5987240-6029740 GCF_021184085.1 Oncorhynchus gorbuscha | reverse complement strand
ATGTACTGTATGACTACTGTACTGTATGACTGATGTACTGTATGACTACTGTACTGTATGACTGATGTACTGTATGACTACTGTACTGTATGACTACTGTACTGTATGACTGATATACTGTATGACTACTGTACTGTATGACTGATATACTGTATGACTACTGTACTGTATGACTGATATACTGTATGACTACTGTACTGTATGACTGATATACTGTATGACTGATATACTGTATGACTACTGTACTGTATGACTGATGTACTGTATGACTGATGTACTGTATGACTGATGTACTGTATGACTACTGTACTGTATGACTACTGTACTGTATGACTACTGTACTGTATGACTGATGTACTGTATGACTACTGTACTGTATGACTGATGTACTGTATGACTGATGTACTGTATGACTACTGTACTGTATGACTGATGTACTGTATGACTACTGTACTGTATGACTGATGTACTGTATGACTGATGTACTGTATGACTACTGTACTGTATGACTGATGTACTGTATGACTGATATACTGTATGACTGATGTACTGTATGACTACTGTACTGTATGACTGATGTACTGTATGACTACTGTACTGTATGACTGATGTACTGTATGACTACTGTACTGTATGACTACTGTACTGTATGACTGATATACTGTATGACTACTGTACTGTATGACTGATATACTGTATGACTACTGTACTGTATGACTGATATACTGTATGACTACTGTACTGTATGACTGATATACTGTATGACTGATATACTGTATGACTACTGTACTGTATGACTGATGTACTGTATGACTGATGTACTGTATGACTGATGTACTGTATGACTACTGTACTGTATGACTACTGTACTGTATGACTACTGTACTGTATGACTGATGTACTGTATGACTACTGTACTGTATGACTGATGTACTGTATGACTGATGTACTGTATGACTACTGTACTGTATGACTGATGTACTGTATGACTACTGTACTGTATGACTGATGTACTGTATGACTGATGTACTGTATGACTACTGTACTGTATGACTGATGTACTGTATGACTACTGTACTGTATGACTGATGTACTGTATGACTGATGTACTGTATGACTGATGTACTGTATGACTACTGTACTGTATGACTGATGTACTGTATGACTGATGTACTGTATGACTACTGTACTGTATGACTGATGTACTGTATGACTACTGTACTGTATGACTGATGTACTGTATGACTGATGTACTGTATGACTGATGTACTGTATGACTGATGTACTGTATGACTACTGTACTGTATGACTGATGTACTGTATGACTGATGTACTGTATGACTGATGTACTGTATGACTGATATACTGTATGACTGATGTACTGTATGACTGATGTACTGTATGACTGATGTACTGTATGACTACTGTACTGTATGACTGATATACTGTATGACTACTGTACTGTATGACTGATGTACTGTATGACTGATGTACTGTATGACTGATGTACTGTATGACTGATATACTGTATGACTGATGTACTGTATGACTGATGTACTGTATGACTGATGTACTGTATGACTACTGTACTGTATGACTGATGTACTGTATGACTGATATACTGTATGACTGATGTACTGTATGACTACTGTACTGTATGACTGATGTACTGTATGACTACTGTACTGTATGACTGATGTACTGTATGACTACTGTACTGTATGACTACTGTACTGTATGACTGATATACTGTATGACTACTGTACTGTATGACTGATATACTGTATGACTACTGTACTGTATGACTGATATACTGTATGACTACTGTACTGTATGACTGATATACTGTATGACTGATATACTGTATGACTACTGTACTGTATGACTGATGTACTGTATGACTGATGTACTGTATGACTGATGTACTGTATGACTGATGTACTGTATGACTGATATACTGTATGACTGATGTACTGTATGACTACTGTACTGTATGACTGATGTACTGTATGACTACTGTACTGTATGACTGATGTACTGTATGACTACTGTACTGTATGACTACTGTACTGTATGACTGATATACTGTATGACTACTGTACTGTATGACTGATATACTGTATGACTACTGTACTGTATGACTGGTATACTGTATGACTGATATACTGTATGACTACTGTACTGTATGACTGATGTACTGTATGACTGATGTACTGTATGACTGATGTACTGTATGACTACTGTACTGTATGACTACTGTACTGTATGACTACTGTACTGTATGACTGATGTACTGTATGACTACTGTACTGTATGACTGATGTACTGTATGACTGATGTACTGTATGACTACTGTACTGTATGACTGATGTACTGTATGACTACTGTACTGTATGACTGATGTACTGTATGACTACTGTACTGTATGACTGATGTACTGTATGACTGATATACTGTATGACTGATGTACTGTATGACTACTGTACTGTATGACTGATGTACTGTATGACTACTGTACTGTATGACTGATGTACTGTATGACTACTGTACTGTATGACTACTGTACTGTATGACTGATATACTGTATGACTACTGTACTGTATGACTGATATACTGTATGACTACTGTACTGTATGACTGATATACTGTATGACTACTGTACTGTATGACTGATATACTGTATGACTGATATACTGTATGACTACTGTACTGTATGACTGATGTACTGTATGACTGATGTACTGTATGACTGATGTACTGTATGACTACTGTACTGTATGACTACTGTACTGTATGACTACTGTACTGTATGACTGATGTACTGTATGACTACTGTACTGTATGACTGATGTACTGTATGACTGATGTACTGTATGACTACTGTACTGTATGACTGATGTACTGTATGACTACTGTACTGTATGACTGATGTACTGTATGACTGATGTACTGTATGACTACTGTACTGTATGACTGATGTACTGTATGACTGATATACTGTATGACTGATGTACTGTATGACTACTGTACTGTATGACTGATGTACTGTATGACTACTGTACTGTATGACTGATGTACTGTATGACTACTGTACTGTATGACTACTGTACTGTATGACTGATATACTGTATGACTACTGTACTGTATGACTGATATACTGTATGACTACTGTACTGTATGACTGATATACTGTATGACTACTGTACTGTATGACTGATATACTGTATGACTGATATACTGTATGACTACTGTACTGTATGACTGATGTACTGTATGACTGATGTACTGTATGACTGATGTACTGTATGACTGATGTACTGTATGACTGATGTACTGTATGACTGATGTACTGTATGACTGATGTACTGTATGACTACTGTACTGTATGACTGATGTACTGTATGACTGATGTACTGTATGACTGATGTACTGTATGACTGATATACTGTATGACTGATGTACTGTATGACTGATGTACTGTATGACTGATGTACTGTATGACTACTGTACTGTATGACTGATATACTGTATGACTACTGTACTGTATGACTGATGTACTGTATGACTGATGTACTGTATGACTGATGTACTGTATGACTGATATACTGTATGACTGATGTACTGTATGACTGATGTACTGTATGACTGATGTACTGTATGACTACTGTACTGTATGACTGATGTACTGTATGACTGATATACTGTATGACTGATATACTGTATGACTACTGTACTGTATGACTGATATACTGTATGACTACTGTACTGTATGACTGATATACTGTATGACTGATATACTGTATGACTACTGTACTGTATGACTGATGTACTGTATGACTGATGTACTGTATGACTGATGTACTGTATGACTACTGTACTGTATGACTACTGTACTGTATGACTACTGTACTGTATGACTGATGTACTGTATGACTACTGTACTGTATGACTGATGTACTGTATGACTGATGTACTGTATGACTACTGTACTGTATGACTGATGTACTGTATGACTACTGTACTGTATGACTGATGTACTGTATGACTGATGTACTGTATGACTACTGTACTGTATGACTGATGTACTGTATGACTGATATACTGTATGACTGATGTACTGTATGACTACTGTACTGTATGACTGATGTACTGTATGACTACTGTACTGTATGACTGATGTACTGTATGACTACTGTACTGTATGACTACTGTACTGTATGACTGATATACTGTATGACTACTGTACTGTATGACTGATATACTGTATGACTACTGTACTGTATGACTGATATACTGTATGACTACTGTACTGTATGACTGATATACTGTATGACTGATATACTGTATGACTACTGTACTGTATGACTGATGTACTGTATGACTGATGTACTGTATGACTGATGTACTGTATGACTGATGTACTGTATGACTGATGTACTGTATGACTGATGTACTGTATGACTGATGTACTGTATGACTACTGTACTGTATGACTGATGTACTGTATGACTGATGTACTGTATGACTGATGTACTGTATGACTGATATACTGTATGACTGATGTACTGTATGACTGATGTACTGTATGACTGATGTACTGTATGACTACTGTACTGTATGACTGATATACTGTATGACTACTGTACTGTATGACTGATGTACTGTATGACTGATGTACTGTATGACTGATGTACTGTATGACTGATATACTGTATGACTGATGTACTGTATGACTGATGTACTGTATGACTGATGTACTGTATGACTACTGTACTGTATGACTGATGTACTGTATGACTGATATACTGTATGACTGATGTACTGTATGACTACTGTACTGTATGACTGATGTACTGTATGACTACTGTACTGTATGACTGATGTACTGTATGACTACTGTACTGTATGACTACTGTACTGTATGACTGATATACTGTATGACTACTGTACTGTATGACTGATATACTGTATGACTACTGTACTGTATGACTGATATACTGTATGACTACTGTACTGTATGACTGATATACTGTATGACTGATATACTGTATGACTACTGTACTGTATGACTGATGTACTGTATGACTGATGTACTGTATGACTGATGTACTGTATGACTGATGTACTGTATGACTGATATACTGTATGACTGATGTACTGTATGACTACTGTACTGTATGACTGATGTACTGTATGACTACTGTACTGTATGACTGATGTACTGTATGACTACTGTACTGTATGACTACTGTACTGTATGACTGATATACTGTATGACTACTGTACTGTATGACTGATATACTGTATGACTACTGTACTGTATGACTGATATACTGTATGACTGATATACTGTATGACTACTGTACTGTATGACTGATGTACTGTATGACTGATATACTGTATGACTGATGTACTGTATGACTACTGTACTGTATGACTGATGTACTGTATGACTACTGTACTGTATGACTGATGTACTGTATGACTACTGTACTGTATGACTACTGTACTGTATGACTGATATACTGTATGACTACTGTACTGTATGACTGATATACTGTATGACTACTGTACTGTATGACTGATATACTGTATGACTACTGTACTGTATGACTGATATACTGTATGACTGATATACTGTATGACTACTGTACTGTATGACTGATGTACTGTATGACTGATGTACTGTATGACTGATGTACTGTATGACTGATGTACTGTATGACTGATATACTGTATGACTGATGTACTGTATGACTACTGTACTGTATGACTGATGTACTGTATGACTACTGTACTGTATGACTGATGTACTGTATGACTACTGTACTGTATGACTACTGTACTGTATGACTGATATACTGTATGACTACTGTACTGTATGACTGATATACTGTATGACTACTGTACTGTATGACTGATATACTGTATGACTACTGTACTGTATGACTGATATACTGTATGACTGATATACTGTATGACTACTGTACTGTATGACTGATGTACTGTATGACTGATGTACTGTATGACTGATGTACTGTATGACTGATGTACTGTATGACTGATATACTGTATGACTGATGTACTGTATGACTACTGTACTGTATGACTGATGTACTGTATGACTACTGTACTGTATGACTGATGTACTGTATGACTACTGTACTGTATGACTACTGTACTGTATGACTGATATACTGTATGACTACTGTACTGTATGACTGATATACTGTATGACTACTGTACTGTATGACTGGTATACTGTATGACTGATATACTGTATGACTACTGTACTGTATGACTGATGTACTGTATGACTGATGTACTGTATGACTGATGTACTGTATGACTACTGTACTGTATGACTACTGTACTGTATGACTACTGTACTGTATGACTGATGTACTGTATGACTACTGTACTGTATGACTGATGTACTGTATGACTGATGTACTGTATGACTACTGTACTGTATGACTGATGTACTGTATGACTACTGTACTGTATGACTGATGTACTGTATGACTACTGTACTGTATGACTGATGTACTGTATGACTGATATACTGTATGACTGATGTACTGTATGACTACTGTACTGTATGACTGATGTACTGTATGACTACTGTACTGTATGACTGATGTACTGTATGACTACTGTACTGTATGACTACTGTACTGTATGACTGATATACTGTATGACTACTGTACTGTATGACTGATATACTGTATGACTACTGTACTGTATGACTGATATACTGTATGACTACTGTACTGTATGACTGATATACTGTATGACTGATATACTGTATGACTACTGTACTGTATGACTGATGTACTGTATGACTGATGTACTGTATGACTGATGTACTGTATGACTACTGTACTGTATGACTACTGTACTGTATGACTACTGTACTGTATGACTGATGTACTGTATGACTACTGTACTGTATGACTGATGTACTGTATGACTGATGTACTGTATGACTACTGTACTGTATGACTGATGTACTGTATGACTACTGTACTGTATGACTGATGTACTGTATGACTGATGTACTGTATGACTACTGTACTGTATGACTGATGTACTGTATGACTGATATACTGTATGACTGATGTACTGTATGACTACTGTACTGTATGACTGATGTACTGTATGACTACTGTACTGTATGACTGATGTACTGTATGACTACTGTACTGTATGACTACTGTACTGTATGACTGATATACTGTATGACTACTGTACTGTATGACTGATATACTGTATGACTACTGTACTGTATGACTGATATACTGTATGACTACTGTACTGTATGACTGATATACTGTATGACTGATATACTGTATGACTACTGTACTGTATGACTGATGTACTGTATGACTGATGTACTGTATGACTGATGTACTGTATGACTACTGTACTGTATGACTACTGTACTGTATGACTACTGTACTGTATGACTGATGTACTGTATGACTACTGTACTGTATGACTGATGTACTGTATGACTGATGTACTGTATGACTACTGTACTGTATGACTGATGTACTGTATGACTACTGTACTGTATGACTGATGTACTGTATGACTGATGTACTGTATGACTACTGTACTGTATGACTGATGTACTGTATGACTACTGTACTGTATGACTGATGTACTGTATGACTGATGTACTGTATGACTGATGTACTGTATGACTACTGTACTGTATGACTGATGTACTGTATGACTGATGTACTGTATGACTACTGTACTGTATGACTGATGTACTGTATGACTACTGTACTGTATGACTGATGTACTGTATGACTGATGTACTGTATGACTGATGTACTGTATGACTACTGTACTGTATGACTGATGTACTGTATGACTACTGTACTGTATGACTGATGTACTGTATGACTACTGTACTGTATGACTGATGTACTGTATGACTACTGTACTGTATGACTGATGTACTGTATGACTACTGTACTGTATGACTGATGTACTGTATGACTGATGTACTGTATGACTGATGTACTGTATGACTACTGTACTGTATGACTACTGTACTGTATGACTGATGTACTGTATGACTACTGTACTGTATGACTGATGTACTGTATGACTGATGTACTGTATGACTGATGTACTGTATGACTACTGTACTGTATGACTACTGTACTGTATGACTGATGTACTGTATGACTGATGTACTGTATGACTACTGTACTGTATGACTGATGTACTGTATGACTACTGTACTGTATGACTGATGTACTGTATGACTGATGTACTGTATGACTACTGTACTGTATGACTGATGTACTGTATGACTACTGTACTGTATGACTGATGTACTGTATGACTGATGTACTGTATGACTGATGTACTGTATGACTGATGTACTGTATGACTACTGTACTGTATGACTGATGTACTGTATGACTACTGTACTGTATGACTGATGTACTGTATGACTGATGTACTGTATGACTGATGTACTGTATGACTGATGTACTGTATGACTACTGTACTGTATGACTGATGTACTGTATGACTACTGTACTGTATGACTGATGTACTGTATGACTGATGTACTGTATGACTGATGTACTGTATGACTACTGTACTGTATGACTGATGTACTGTATGACTGATGTACTGTATGACTGATGTACTGTATGACTGATGTACTGTATGACTGATGTACTGTATGACTACTGTACTGTATGACTACTGTACTGTATGACTGATGTACTGTATGACTGATGTACTGTATGACTACTGTACTGTATGACTGATGTACTGTATGACTACTGTACTGTATGACTGATGTACTGTATGACTGATGTACTGTATGACTGATGTACTGTATGACTACTGTACTGTATGACTGATGTACTGTATGACTGATGTACTGTATGACTGATGTACTGTATGACTACTGTACTGTATGACTGATGTACTGTATGACTACTGTACTGTATGACTGATGTACTGTATGACTGATGTACTGTATGACTGATGTACTGTATGACTACTGTACTGTATGACTACTGTACTGTATGACTGATGTACTGTATGACTGATGTACTGTATGACTACTGTACTGTATGACTGATGTACTGTATGACTACTGTACTGTATGACTACTGTACTGTATGACTGATGTACTGTATGACTACTGTACTGTATGACTGATGTACTGTATGACTACTGTACTGTATGACTGATGTACTGTATGACTACTGTACTGTATGACTGATGTACTGTATGACTGATGTACTGTATGACTACTGTACTGTATGACTGATGTACTGTATGACTACTGTACTGTATGACTGATGTACTGTATGACTACTGTACTGTATGACTGATGTACTGTATGACTGATGTACTGTATGACTGATGTACTGTATGACTGATGTACTGTATGACTACTGTACTGTATGACTGATGTACTGTATGACTACTGTACTGTATGACTGATATACTGTATGACTACTGTACTGTATGACTGATGTACTGTATGACTGATGTACTGTATGACTGATGTACTGTATGACTGATGTACTGTATGACTGATATACTGTATGACTGATGTACTGTATGACTGATGTACTGTATGACTACTGTACTGTATGACTGATGTACTGTATGACTGATGTACTGTATGACTGATGTACTGTATGACTGATGTACTGTATGACTGATGTACTGTATGACTGATGTACTGTATGACTGATGTACTGTATGACTACTGTACTGTATGACTGATATACTGTATGACTACTGTACTGTATGACTGATATACTGTATGACTGATATACTGTATGACTACTGTACTGTATGACTGATATACTGTATGACTGATATACTGTATGACTACTGTACTGTATGACTGATATACTGTATGACTACTGTACTGTATGACTGATATACTGTATGACTGATATACTGTATGACTACTGTACTGTATGACTGATATACTGTATGACTACTGTCTTGCGAGCAGGGAATAGAGGTCTTCGCAGATCCACATGTTCCTTGAATACCCGGGACTCGATCTGAAACCCGGGACTCGATCTGAAACCTGTGCAGGACGAGTGCCTTAACTACTGCAGCTTCACCCGTTCTGATGCCCAGTGAAGACAGGTACTACGTAATCATAAAGGATGATGGGTAACTGAGCTATGGTAGCTATTCGTCGACACCGTCGTGAACCGGTTAGTTGCTGTCTCTCGTCTCTCCCTCCCTCGTCCCTGTTCACAGTGTCACTCGCTCACATTCACAGTAGCCTACACACACATATAGCTACTGACCCTGGAACTGTCCCTGTCTCTATCTACTGACCCTGGAACTGTCCCTGTATATAACTACTGACCCTGGAACTGTCCCTGTATATAGCTACTGACCCTGGAACTAACCCTGTATATATCTACTGACCCTGTATATAACTACTGACCCTGTAAATAACTACTGACCCTGGAACTGTCCCTGTATATATCTGACCCTGGAACTGTCCCTGTATATATCTACTGACCCTGGAACTGTCCCTGTATATATCTACTGACCCTGGAACTGTCCCTGTATATATCTATATCTACTGTATATATCTACTGACCCTGTATATAACTACTGACCCTGTATATAACTACTGACCCTGGACCTGTCCCTGTATATATCTACTGACCCTCTATATAACTACTGACCCTGTATATAACTACTGACCCTGGAACTGTCCCTGTATATATATATATATCTACTGTATATATCTACTGACCCTGTATATAACTACTGACTCTGTATATAACTACTGACCCTGGAACTGTCCATGTATATAACTACTGACCCTGGAACTGTCCCTGTATATAACTACTGACCCTGGAACTGTCCCTGTATATAGCTACTGACCCTGTATATAACTACTGACCCTGGAACTGTCCCTGTATATATCTACTGACCCTGTATATAGCTACTGACCCTGTATATAACTACTGACCCTGGAACTGTCCCTGTATATATCTACTGTCCCTGTATATATCTACTGACCCTGTATATATCTACTGACCCTGTATATAACTACTGACCCTGTATATATCTACTGACCCTGTATATATCTACTGACCCTGTATATAACTACTGACCCTGTATATATCTACTGACCCTGTATATAACTACTGACCCTGGAACTGTCCCTGTATATAGTTTCTGACCCTGAAACTGACCCTGGAACTGTCCCTGTATATAGCTACTGACCCTGTATATAACTACTGACCCTGGAACTGTCCCTGTATATATATATATCTACTGTATATATCTACTGACCCTGTATATAACTACTGACCCTGTATTTAACTACTGACCCTGGAACTGTCCCTGTATATAACTACTGACCCCGGAACTGTCCCTGTATATAACTACTGACCCTGGAACTGTCCCTTTATATATCTACTGACCCTGTATATAACTACTGACCCTGGAACAGTCCCTGTATATATGTACTGACCCTGTATATAACTACTGACCCTGTATATAACTACTGACCCTGGAACTGTCCCTGTATATAACTACTGACCCTGTATATAGCTACTGACCCTGTATATAAATACTGACCCTGGAACTGTCCCTGTATATAACTACTGACCCTGTATATAGCTACTCACCCTGTATATATCTACTGACCCTGGAACTGACCCTGTATATAACTACTGACCCTGGAACTGTCCCTGTATATAGCTACTGACCCTGTATATAGCTACTGACCCTGGAACTGTCCCTGTATATAACTACTGACCCTGTATATAACTACTGACCCTGGAACTGTCCCTGTATATATCTACTGACCCTGGAACTGTCCCTGTATATAACTACGGACCCTGTATATAGCTACTGATCCTGGAACTGTTCCTGTATATAACTACTGACCCTGTATATAGCTACTGATCCTGGAACTGTTCCTGTATATATCTACTGACCCTGTATATAGCTACTGATCCTGGAACTGTTTCTGTATATATCTACTGACCCTGTATATATCTACTGACCCTGTATATAGCTACTGACCCTGTATATAGCTACTGATCCTGGAACTGTTCCTCTATATATCTACTGACCCTGGAACTGACCCTGTATATAACTACTGACCCTGGAACTGTCCCTGTATATAGCTACTGACCCTGTATATATCTACTGACCCTGTATGTAACTACTGTCCCTGTATATATCTACTGACCCTGTATATATCTACTGACCCTGTATGTAACTACTGTCCCTGTATATATCTACTGACCCTGTATATATCTACTGACCCTGTATATATCTATATCTACTGTATATATCTACTGACCCTGTATATAGCTACTGACCCTGGAACTGTCCCTGTATATAGCTACTGACCCTGTATATAACTACTGACCCTGGAACTGTCCCTGTATATATCTACTGACCCTGTATATATCTACTGACCCTGTATATAACTACTGACCCTGGAACTGTCCCTGTATATATCTACTGTCCCTGTATATATCTACTGACCCTGTATATATCTACTGACCCTGTATATAACTACTGACCCTGTATATATCTACTGACCCTGTATATATCTACTGACCCTGTATATAACTACTGACCCTGTATATATCTACTGACCCTGTATATAACTACTGACCCTGGAACTGTCCCTGTATATAGTTTCTGACCCTGAAACTGACCCTGGAACTGTCCCTGTATATAGCTACTGACCCTGTATATAACTACTGACCCTGGAACTGTCCCTGTATATATATATATCTACTGTATATATCTACTGACCCTGTATATAACTACTGACCCTGTATTTAACTACTGACCCTGGAACTGTCCCTGTATATAACTACTGACCCCGGAACTGTCCCTGTATATAACTACTGACCCTGGAACTGTCCCTTTATATATCTACTGACCCTGTATATAACTACTGACCCTGGAACAGTCCCTGTATATATGTACTGACCCTGTATATAACTACTGACCCTGTATATAACTACTGACCCTGGAACTGTCCCTGTATATAACTACTGACCCTGTATATAGCTACTGACCCTGTATATAAATACTGACCCTGGAACTGTCCCTGTATATAACTACTGACCCTGTATATAGCTACTCACCCTGTATATATCTACTGACCCTGGAACTGACCCTGTATATAACTACTGACCCTGGAACTGTCCCTGTATATAGCTACTGACCCTGTATATAGCTACTGACCCTGGAACTGTCCCTGTATATAACTACTGACCCTGTATATAACTACTGACCCTGGAACTGTCCCTGTATATATATATATATATATATATATATATATATATATATATCTACTGTATATATCTACTGAACCTGTATATATCTACTGACCCTGTATATAACTACTGACCCTGGAACTGTCCCTGTATATATCTACTGACCCTGGAACTGTCCCTGTATATAACTACTGACCCTGGAACTGTCCCTGTATATATCTACTGACCCTGGAACTGTCCCTGTATATAACTACGGACCCTGTATATAGCTACTGATCCTGGAACTGTTCCTGTATATAACTACTGACCCTGTATATAGCTACTGATCCTGGAACTGTTCCTGTATATATCTACTGACCCTGTATATAGCTACTGATCCTGGAACTGTTTCTGTATATATCTACTGACCCTGTATATATCTACTGACCCTGTATATAGCTACTGACCCTGTATATAGCTACTGATCCTGGAACTGTTCCTCTATATATCTACTGACCCTGGAACTGACCCTGTATATAACTACTGACCCTGGAACTGTCCCTGTATATAGCTACTGACCCTGTATATATCTACTGACCCTGTATGTAACTACTGTCCCTGTATATATCTACTGACCCTGTATATATCTACTGACCCTGTATGTAACTACTGTCCCTGTATATATCTACTGACCCTGTATATATCTACTGACCCTGTATATATCTATATCTACTGTATATATCTACTGACCCTGTATATAGCTACTGACCCTGGAACTGTTTCTGTATATATCTACTGACCCTGTATATATCTACTGACCCTGTATATAGCTACTGACCCTGTATATAGCTACTGATCCTGGAACTGTTCCTCTATATATCTACTGACCCTGGAACTGACCCTGTATATAACTACCCTGAACTGTCCCTGGAACTACCCTGTATATAGCCCCCTGTATATAACTACTGACCCTGTATGTAACTACTGTCCCTGTATATATCTACTGACCCTGTATATATCTACTGACCCTGTATATAACTACTGACCCTGTATATATCTACTGACCCTGACCCTGTATATATCTACTGACCCTGTATATAACTACCCTGACTGTCCCTGTATATATCTACTGACCCTGTATATAACTACCCTGACCCTGTATATATCTACTGACCCTGTATATATCTAACTGTCCCTGTATATAACTACTGACCCTGTATATATCTACTGACCCTGTATATATCTACTGACCCTGTCCCTGTATATACTACTGACCCTGTATATAACTACTGTCCCTGTATATATCTACTGACCCTGTATATATCTGACCCTGGAAATGTGTGACCCTGTGTATAACTGTGACCCTGTGTGTAACTGTGTGTATGTATGTGTGTGTGTATATAACTACTGACCCTGTGTGTGTGTGTATAACTGTGACCCTGGAACTGTCCCTGTGTAGTTTGACCCTGTGACCCTGTGTCCCTGTATATAGCTACTGACCCTGTATATGACCACTGACCCTGGAACATCCCTACATATATCCATCATGCTCAGTCAAAGATACACACCGTCACACACAATGCAGTTCCTGAGCAGTACAAAACAGAGTGAATTTCTGACAGTCAAGAACAAGCTATCAAGGGTACCTCATGTATCATTCAACACCCTCATCGCATTTTATTAAGGTGAGGAGAGAGAGAGATAATGAGAGGGAGTACTGGAGGGAAGAGAGGATGGGGACGGAGGGGAGAGAGGAGAGAGAGTGAGGGAGATGGTGAAATAATAGACAAGTTTAAAATAGAATTCAACATTTAAAAAAAGAGAGACAGCCAACCGGGAAGAGAAGAAATACGACCCGAAAAGAGGAAAGGAGACAAGATGAGAGGAGGGGAGAGGTATCATTCAACACCCTCGAGACAAAGAAAGAGTGAGAGAGAGAGAGATAATGAGGGGGAGAAGACTGGAGGGAAGAGAGGATGGGGACGGAGGAAAGGAGGAAGAGAGAGGAGGGAGATGGTGAAATAATAGACAAAGAAAATAGAGATTCAACATTTAAAAAAAGAGAGACAGCCAACCGGGAAGAGAAGAAATACGACCCGAAAAGAGGAAAGGAGACAAGATGAGAGGAGGGGAGAGGAGGGATGGCAATCGAGACAAAGAAAGAGGAGAGAGGAGAGAAGAGGAGGGGAGAGAAGAGGAGAGGAGATGAGAGGAGCGGAGAGGAAAGGAGACAAGATGAGAGGAGGGGAGAGGAGGGATGGCAATCGAGACAAAGAAAGAGGAGAGAGGAGAGAAGAGGAGGGGAGAGAAGAGGAGAGGAGATGAGAGGAGCGGAGAGGAAAGGAGACAAGAGGAGAGGAGGGGAGAGGAGGGATGGCAATGGAGACAAAGAGAGAGGAGAGAGGAGAGAAGAGGAGGGGAGAGAAGAGGAGAGGAGATGAGAGGAGTGGAAAGGAAAGGAGACAAGAGGAGAGGCGATGAGATGAGAGGAGATGAGAGGAGATGAGATGAGAGGAGAGGAGAGGAGAGGAGAGGAGAGGAGAGGAGAGGAGAGGAGAGGAGGGAGAGGAGAGGAGAGGAGAGGAGAGGATGCCAGGAGCGAGAGAGAGAGTGTGTGTGTGAGGTGGTGTGGAGCATAAAGAGAGTGATGAGTGACAGGTGGTCCCAGGTGGCTGGGCTGTGAAAACAGGCCCATTCTCCCTCCTCTGCGAGCCTTTAGCTGGCTCTCTGCTGACTGCTTCAAACACCCTGTGATGTGATAGGCATGGAGCCTCCTGGCCCCAGGACTCAGACTGCACAGACTACAGACACTCGGTCTTCAATACCACCACCATAACAACACACACACACTGTAGAATACTATATTGCATACTGTAGTATTCCTCGATCATGTGTAGTACTTACTATCGAATGTTGTAGTATAATGTAGAACACTATAATAAATACTACAGTAATGTCCGCCAAAACATACTATAATGTTTAAATTGTGCAGTAATTAGCAATCATAATAACAGTCTGGTAGCAACAGCTGTGTGTGTGTGTGTGTGTGTGTGTGTGTGTGTGTGTGTGTGTGTGTGTGTGTGTGTGTGTGTGTGTGTGTGTGTGTGTGTGTGTGTGTGTGTGTGTGTGTGTGCGTGCGTGTCTGTGTGTGTGTGTGTGTGTGTGTGTGTGTGTGTGTGTGTGTGTGTGTGTGTGTGTGTGTGTGTGTGTGTGTGTGTGTGTGTGTGTGTGTGTGTGCGTGTGTGTGCGTGTGTGCGTGTGTGCGTGTGTGTGTGTGAATCAGAGCAGGTTGTCAGTCCACTTGGAAGTGTTCGGAAGTCTGATGGTTTGTAGACAGAAACTGTCTCTGAGTCTGTTGGTATCAGACCTCATCCTCCAGTACCGTCTGCCCCAACAGTAAGGGAGTGAACAGCTCGTGGCTGGGGGGCTGCAGGCCTTCCTCAGGCACTGTTTTGAGTAGATGTCCTGGATGGGTGGGAGCACGGTCCCAGTGATGTACTGGGCCGTCTTCACCACGCACTGGAGGGCTACAGTCCCAGGGTTGTACTGGGCTGTTTTCACCACCCACTGGAGGGCCACAGTCCCAGGGATGTAGTGGGCCGTCTTCACCACCCACTGGAGGGCCACAGTCCCAGGGATGTAGTGGGCAGTCTTCACCACCCGCTGGAGGGCCACGGTCCCAGTGATGTACTGGGCCGTCTTCACCACCCACTGGAGGGCCACGGTCCCAGGGATATACTGGGCTGTTTTCACCACCCACTGGAGGGCCACGGTCCCAGGGATGTACTGGGCTGTTTTCACCACCCACTGGAGGGCCATGGTCCCAGGGATGTACTGGGCTGTTTTCACCACCCACTGGAGGGCCACGGTCCCAGGGATATACTGGGCTGTTTTCACCACCCACTGGAGGGCCACGGTCCCAGGGATGTACTGGGCTGTTTTCACCACCCACTGGAGGGCCACGGTCCCAGGGATGTACTGGGCTGTTTTCACCACCCACTGGAGGACCACGGTCCCAGGGATGTACTGGGCTGTTTTCACCACCCACTGGAGGGCCACGGTCCCAGTGATGTACTGGGCCGTCTTCACCACCCACTGGAGGGACTATTTGGAGAGTACCAGGAAGTAGAGATGCTGTTTCCGCCCTCTTGACAAGAGTGGTGGTGTTGTTGGTCCAAGTCATTGGTTATCTGGACGCCGAGGAACCTAAAAGTACAGTCCCGTTGATGTGGATCAGGACGTGATTCTCCTCTGCTTCCTGAAGTCACCATATAAACTATAGTATATACTACAGTTGAATTCTTTACAACAGTATTTATACTATAGTTAACTGTAAATACTACAGTATACGATAGTAAATACCACAGTATACTACAGTAAATACTACAGTATACTACAGTAAATACTACAGTATACGACAGTAAATACTACAGTATACGACAGTAAATACTACAGTATAGTACAGTAAATACTACAGTATACGACAGTAAATACCACAGTATACTACAGTAAATACTACAGTACATACTACAGTATATGACAGTAAATACTACAGTATACGACAGTAAATACCACAGTATACTACAGTAAATACTACAGTATACGACAGTAAATACTACAGTATACTACTGTAAATACTACAGTATACGACAGTAAATACTACAGTATACTACAGTAAATACTACAGTATACGACAGTAAATACTACAGTATACTACAGTAAATACTACAGTATACGACAGTAAATACCACAGTATACTACAGTAAATACTACAGTACATACTACAGTATATGACAGTAAATACTACAGTATACGACAGTAAATACCACAGTATACTACAGTAAATACTACAGTATACGACAGTAAATACTACAGTATACTACTGTAAATACTACAGTATACGACAGTAAATACTACAGTATACTACAGTAAATACTACAGTATACGACAGTAAATACTACAGTATACTACAGTAAATACTACAGTATACGACAGTAAATACCACAGTATACTACAGTAAATACTACAGTACATACTACAGTATATGACAGTAAATACTACAGTATACGACAGTAAATACCACAGTATACTACAGTAAATACTACAGTATACGACAGTAAATACTACAGTATACTACTGTAAATACTACAGTATACAGTAAATACTACAGTATACGTAAATACTACAGTATACTACAGTACTACAGTAAATACCACAGTATACTACAGTAAATACTACAGTAAATACTACAGTATACGACAGTAAATACTACAGTATACTAGAGTAAATTCTACAGTATACGACAGTAAATACTACAGTATACTACAGTAAATACTACAGTATGTACACTGAGTGTACAAAACATTATGAACACCTTCCTAATAATGAGTTGCAACAACTATCAGACTGGACCACTTCGTTAACCACAAGTACATGGAATAGAAATCCTAATTACTCATTTTAGTAGCAACACTTATGTTCTAACACAGTGGCGGAATAAATACCCATTTAAATCAAATAGACGGCTGGACTTAAAATGAGATAATTGCCTTCATCCTCATCTTTTGTTCCCTCTCATAAAACCATAATTATAATCGTGATCGTCATCTTAACAGCAATAAAATTGGATTTTGTTGCTGTTACAACAATCAAAACTTTTGATGCTGTCTATCCAGACTTGAGTATTCAGCCCAAAGAGTGTTTCCAGTGAAGGACATTGCATACTCGGATCAAGCTTTGTATTGCCAGTAGAACCAGGAGCAGGATAAGGCCAGACAGGTCTTCCTGAATGGCAAAGAGCCACTGCTGACTGTTCTGTTGTGATCTGATCTGCTGCCTGTTCTGTTCTGATCTGATCTGCTGCCTGTTCTGTTCTGATCTGATCTGCTGCCTGTTCTGTTCTGATCTGATCTGTTCTGCTGCCTGTTCTGTTCTGATCTGATCTGCTGCCTGTTCTGTTCTGATCTGTTCTGCTACCTGTTCTGTTCTGATCTGTTCTGCTGCCTGTTCTGTTCTGATCTGCTGCCTGTTCTGTTCTGATCTGATCTGCTGCCTGTTCTGTTCTGATCTGTTCTACTGCCTGTTCTGTTCTGATCTGATCTGCTGCCTGTTCTGTTCTGATCTGATCTGTTCTGCTGCCTGTTCTGTTCTGATCTGATCTGATCTGCTGCCTGTTCTGTTCTGATCTGATCTGCTGCCTGTTCTGTTCTGATCTGATCTGCTGCCTGTTCTGTTCTGATCTGATCTGCTGCCTGTTCTGCTGCCTGTTCTGTTCTGATCTGTTCTGCTACCTGTTCTGTTCTGATCTGCTGCCTGTTCTGTTCTGATCTGCTGCCTGTTCTGTTCTGATCTGATCTGCTGCCTGTTCTGTTCTGATCTGTTCTGCTGCCTGTTCTGTTCTGATCTGATCTGCTGCCTGTTCTGTTCTGATCTGATCTGCTGCCTGTTCTGTTCTGATCTGTTCTGTTCTGATCTGATCTGCTGCCTGTTCTGTTCTGATCTGTTCTGCTGCCTGTTCTGTTCTGATCTGGTCTGTTCTTCTGCCTGTTCTGTTCTGATCTGTTCTGTTGACTGTTCTGATCTGATCTGTTCTGCTGCCTGTTCTGTTCTGATCTGATCTGCTGCCTGTTCTGTTCTGATCTGATCTGCTGCCTGTTCTGTTCTGATCTGATCTGCTGCCTGTTCTGATCTGATCTGCTGCCTGTTCTGTTCTGATCTGATCTGCTGCCTGTTCTGTTCTGTTCTGATCTGTTCTGCTGCCTGTTCTGTTCTGATCTGATCTGCTCTGTTCTGATCTGTTCTGCTCCCTGTTCTGTTCTGCCAGATGTTAACACCCAGGACACCAGCTACACCAATAGACTTCCACTGGCTTCAAAACACAACCTTCAGACCACCATCAGACCACCATCAGACCTTCGGACCACATTCAGACCACCATCAGAGCACCTTCAGACCATCAGAGCACCTTCAGACCACCATCAGACCACCATCAGACCACCATCAGACCTTCAGAGCACCTTCAGACCACCATCAGACCTTCAGACCACCATCAGACCACCTTCAGACCACCTTCAGACCACCATCAGACTTTCAGACCACCATCAGACCACAATCAGACCTTCAGACCACCTTCAGACCACCATCAGACCTTCAGACCACCATCAGACCACCTTCAGACCACCTTCAGACCATCATCAGACCACCTTCAGACCATCATCAGACCTTCAGACCACCATGAGACCTTCAGACCACCTTCAGACCATCATCAGACCTTTAGACCACCATCAGACCTTCAGACCACCATCAGACCACCTTCAGACCTTCAGACCACTTTCAGACCACCATCAGACCTTCAGACCACCATCAGACCACCATCAGACCTTCAGACCACCATCAGACCACCATCAGACCTTCAGACCACCATCAGACCACCATCAGACCACCTTCAGACATTCAGACCACCTTCGTACCACCTTCAGACCTCCTTCAGACCACCATCAGACCACCATCAGACCTTCAGACCACCATCAGACCACCATCAGACCTTCAGACCACCATCAGACCACCATCAGACCACCTTCAGACATTCAGACCACCTTCGTACCACCTTCAGACCACCTTCAGACCTCCTTCAGACCACCATCAGACCACCATCAGACCACCATCAGACCAACTTCAGACATTCAGACCACCATCAGACCACCATCAGACCACCAGACCACCATTAGACCACCATCAGACCACCATCAGACCACCTTCAGACCACCATCAGACCACCTTCAGACCACCTTCAGACGACTTTCAGACCACTTTCAGATCACTTTCAGTCCACCATCAGACCACCTCAGACCTTCAGACCACCATCAGACCACCTTCAGACCGTCAGACCACCTTCAGACCACCATCAGACCACCTTCAGACCACCTTCAGACTTTCAGACCACTTTCAGACCACTTTCAGACCTTCAGACCACCTTCAGACAACCATCAGACCACCTTCAGACTTTCAGACCACCTTCAGACCTTCAGACCACCTTCAGACCTTCAGACCATCTTCAGACCACCATCAGACCTTCAGACCAACTTCAGACCACCATCAGACCACCTTCAGACCACCATAAGACCTTCAGACCACCTTCAGACCACCATCAGACCACTTTCAGACCACCTTCAGACCTTCAGACCACCTTCAGACCACCATCAGACCACCTTTAGACCACCATCAGACCACCTTCAGACCTTCAGACCAGCTTCAAACCTTCAGACCACCATCAGACCACTTTCAGACCTTCAGACCACCTTCAGACCTTCAGACCATCTTCAGACCACCATCAGACCTTCAGACCACCTTCAGACCACCATCAGACCACCTTCAGACTTTCAGACCACTTTCAGACCACTTTCAGACCACCTTCAGACCTTCAGACCACCTTCAGACCACCATCAGACCACCATCAGACCACCTTCAGACTTTCAGACCACCTTCAGACCTTCAGACCACCTTCAGACCTTCAGACCACCATCAGACCACCTTCAGACCTTCAGACCATCATCAGACCACTTTCAGACCACCATCAGACCTTCAGACCACCTTCAGAACATCATCAGACCACTTTCAGACCACCATCAAACCTTCAGACCACCATCAGACCACTTTCAGACCACCATCAGACCACCTTCACACTTTCAGACCACTTTCAGACCACCTCAGACCACCTTCAGACCACTTTCAGACCACCTTCAGATGACTTTCAGACCACACAAATCTTCCAGGGTTCAGATGGAACAGAGCCAAGCGAGAGCAGAGGAAGCGAGGAGCTTCGAGGCTCATGAAAATCATGAATGGGTCCTGGTCAATAAAATAAAGTGCCCTATATAGGGAATAGGATTCTATGGCCTCTGGTCTAAAGTAGTTCACTATATAGGGAATAGGATTCTATGGCCTCTGGTCTAAAGTAGTTCACGACATAGGGAATAGGATTCTATGGCCTCTGATCTAAAGTAGTTCACTATATAGGGAATAGGATTCTATGGCCTCTGGTCTAAAGTAGTTCACTATATAGGGAATAGGATTCTATGGCCTCTGGTCTAAAGTAGTTCACTACATAGGGAATAGGATTCTATGGCCTCTGGTCTAAAGTAGTTCACTATATAGGGAATAGGATTCTATGGCCTCTGATCTAAAGTAGTTCACTATATAGGGAATAGGATTCTATGGCCTCTGGTCTAAAGTAGTTCACTATATAGGGAATAGGATTCTATGGCCTCTGGTCTAACGTAGTTCACTATATAGGGAATAGGGTGCTATGGCCTCTGGTCTAAAGTAGTTCACTATATAGGGAATAGGGTTCTATGGCCTCTGGTCTAAAGTAGTTCACTATATAGGGAATAGGGTGCTATGGGCCCTGGTCTAAAGTAGTTCACTACATAGGGAATAGGGTCCATTTAGGGCTCTGGTCTAAAGTAGTGCACTACATAGGGAATAGGGTTCTATGGCCTCTGGTCTAAAGTAGTGCACTACATAGGGAATAGGGTCCATTTAGGGGGCACACATGACTATCCAAATTATTCAAATGAACCCGTTGCCAAATCCCCAAAATTAACAGCAACACTTCCTGAAAACAAAATGTCTTGTTGTTTATGAAGTTAACCTATGAATCACATAACTGGCACGGATCCACATGCGTGGTTGGATGAGACAGACACGTGTCCTGTTTCAGGCTAACACTGGTATCTTTAAACAGCTGACAGGTTTCAATTACTTACATTTTACAATATGAACTTATCATTTACAGGTCCCTGTTTCAATTGTTTGCTCAGTCCAAGATTTTATGTTAAGTATGGAAACACAAAGAGCTGAAAAATTTTATGTTAAGTATGGGGACACAAAGAGCTGAAAGATTTTATGTTAAGTATGGGGACACAAAGAGCTGGAAGATTTTATGTTAAGTATGGAAACACAAAGAGCTGGAAGATTTTATGTTAAGTATGGAAACACAAAGAGCTGAAAGATTTTATGTTAAGTATGGGGACACAAAGAGCTGGAAGATTTTATGTTAAGTATGGGGACACAAAGAGCTGGAAGATTTTATGTTAAGTATGGAAACACAAAGAGCTGAAAGATTTTATGTTAAGTATGGAAACACAAAGAGCTGGAAGATTTTATGTTAAGTATGGAAACACAAAGAGCTGAAAGATTTTATGTTAAGTATGGAAACACAAAGAGCTGAAAGATTTTATGTTAAGTATGGAAACACAAAGAGCTGAAAGATTTTATGTTAAGTATGGGGACACAAAGAGCTGGAAGATTTTATGTTAAGTATGGGGACACAAAGAGCTGGAAGATTTTATGTTAAGTATGGGGACACAAAGAGCTGAAAGATTTTATGTTAAGTATGGAAACACAAAGAGCTGAAAGATTTTATGTTAAGTATGGGGACACAAAGAGCTGGAAGATTTTATGTTAAGTATGGGGACACAAAGAGCTGGAAGATTTTATGTTAAGTATGGAAACACAAAGAGCTGAAAGATTTTATGTTAAGTATGGGGACACAAAGAGCTGGAAGATTTTATGTTAAGTATGGGGACACAAAGAGCTGGAAGATTTTATGTTAAGTATGGGGACACAAAGAGCTGGAAGATTTTATGTTAAGTATGGGGACACAAAGAGCTGGAAGATTTTATGTTAAGTATGGGGACACAAAGAGCTGGAAGATTTTATGTTAAGTATGGGGACACAAAGAGCTGGAAGATTTTATGTTAAGTATGGGGACACAAAGAGCTGGAAGATTTTATGTTAAGTATGGGGACACAAAGAGCTGGAAGATTTTATGTTAAGTATGGGGACACAAAGAGCTGGAAGATTTTATGTTAAGTATGGGGACACAAAGAGCTGGAAGATTTTATGTTAAGTATGGGGACACAAAGAGCTGGAAGATTTTATGTTAAGTATGGGGACACAAAGAGCTGGAAGATTTTATGTTAAGTATGGGGACACAAAGAGCTGGAAGATTTTATGTTAAGTATGGGGACACAAAGAGCTGGAAGATTTTATGTTAAGTATGGGGACACAAAGAGCTGGAAGATTTTATGTTAAGTATGGGGACACAAAGAGCTGGAAGATTTTATGTTAAGTATGGGGACACAAAGAGCTGGAAGATTTTATGTTAAGTATGGGGACACAAAGAGCTGGAAGATTTTATGTTAAGTATGGGGACACAAATAGCTTCAAGCTCTTTACTATCCAAATGAATCAGTTGCCAAAACACAAACTTGAACAGCAACACTCCTTGAAAACAAAATGTCTTGTTATCTATGAAGTTAACCTATGAATCACATAACTGGCACGGATCCACATGCTTGGTTGGTTGGATGAGACAGACACGTGTCCTGCTTCAGGCTAACACTGGTATCTTTAAACAGCTGACAGCATTCAATTACTTACATTTTAGAAATATGAACGTATCATTTTAACTACTTCCTGTACATGTCACTGATTCACCTGTTGGCTTTTATGTTTATTTTGGAACCTTTTCACACATTGAAATATATAAATGTTTATTTTGGAACCTTTTCACACATTGAAATATATACATGTTTATTTTGGAACCTTTTCACACATTGAAATATATAAATGTTTATTTTGGAACCTTTTTACACACATTGAAATATATAAATGTTTATTTTGGAACCTTTTCACACACATTGAAATATATAAATGTTTATTTTGATGTAAATTTTAAACCATTTACAGGTCAATAGTTCAACTTATAGTCTGATATAAAATGCAAAAATCCCTGGCAGAGATTGGCGTTTTATCAACGGTTTCTGGGGAACTTTTATCCATGACCAATATACTATATTATTCATTAATATTATATGATATTTTGTATTATTATTATTATTAATAATATAATAATAATATAAATAAATAATAATAATATAATAATAATATAAATAATAATAATAATAATAATATAAATAATAATAATAATAATAATAATATAATAATAATAAATAATAATAATAATAATAATATAATAATAATATAAATAATAATAATAATAATAATATAAAAATAATAATAATAATAATAATAATATAATAATAATATAAATAATAATAATAATAATAATATAATAATAATATAATAATAATATAAATAATAATAATAATAATAATAATAATAATAATAATATAATAATAATATAAATAATAATAATAATAATAATATAATAATAATAAATAATAATATAAATAATAATAATAATAATAATAATAATAATATAATAATAATATAATAATAATATAAATAATAATAATAATAATAATATAATAATAATATAATATTAATATAAATAATAATAATAATAATAATATAATAATAATATAATAATAATATAAATAATAATAATAATAATAATATAATAATAATATAAATAATAATAATAATAATAATATAATAATAATATAAATAATAATAATAATAATAATATAATAATATAATAATATATATATCTATATGCATCCACTATATCTTTGACTCTACAATGGAACAAATTAACAAAGAGAGGATGTCTGTGCACATTTATGCAAATGCAGTCAGAATAAAGCTACTGCTTTAATAATGTGTTGGGAGAACAGAGGAGATCAAGAGATAGAGAAAACCAGGGAGGAGGAAATACTGCTGTCGACAGTAGGTCTACTCTGTCAGGTGATGTAATGAGAGACAGTAGGTTTAGGTTTGATAAAGCACTAAATAAACTTCAGTTAGTGTTAAACACGGCTGCTAGAATCTTGACTAGAACCAAAATATTTGATCATAATACCCCAGTGCTAGCCTCCCTACACTGGCTTCCTGTTAAGGCTAGGGCTGATTTCAAGGGTTTACTGCTAACCTACAAAGCATTACACGGGCTTGCTCCTACCCATCTTTCTGATTTGGTCCTGCCGTACATACCTACACGTACGCTACGGTCACAAGACGCAGGCCTCCTAATTGTCCCTAGAATGTCTAAGTAAACAGCTGGAGGCAGGGCTTTCTCCTATAGAGCTCCATTTTTATGGAATGGTCTGCCTACCCATGTGAGAGACGCAAACTCGGTCTCAACCTTTAAGTCTTTACTGAAGACTCATCTCTTCAGTGGGTCATATGATTGAGTGTAGTCTGGCCCAGGAGTGTGAAGGTGAACAGAAAGGCAACGAACCGCCCTTGCTGTTTCTGCCTGGCCGGCTCCCTTCTCTCCACTGGGATTCTCTGCCTCTAACCCTGTTACAGGGGCTGAGTCACTGGCTTACTGGTGCTCTTTCATGCCGTCCCTGGGAGGGGTGCATCACTTGAGTGGGTTGAGTCACTGACGTGGTCTTCCTGTCTCCCCCCCCCCCGTTTTGGAGATCTTTGTGGGCTATACTCGGCCTTGTCTCAGGATGTTAAGTTGGTGGTTGAAGATATCCCTCTAGTGGTGTGTAGGCTGTGCTTTGGGAAAGTGGGTGGGATTATACCCTGCCTGGTTGGTCATGTCCGTGGGTGTCGTCGGATGGGGCCACAGTGTCTCCCGACCCCTCCTGTCTCAGCCTCCAGTATTTATGCTGCAGTAGTTTATGTGTTGGGGGGGCTAGGGTCAGTTTGTTATATCTGGAGTACTTCTCCTGTCTTGTCCTGTGTGAATTTAAGTATGCTCTCACTAGTTCTCTCTCTCTGTTCTTTCTTTCTTTCTTTCTTTCTCTCTCTCTCTCTCTCTCTCTCTCTCTCTCTCTCTCTCTCTCTCTCTCTCTCTCTCTCTCTCTCTCTCTCTCTCTCTCTCTCTCTCTCTCTCTCTCTCTCTCTCTCTCTTCTCTCTTTCTCTCTTTCTCTCTCTCTCTCTCTCTCTCTCTCTCTCTCTCTCTCTCTCTCTCTCTCTCTCTCTCTCTCTCTCTCTCTCTCTCTGTCTCTGTCTCTGTCCTGTCATGCCTCAGGGCTACCTGGCCTGATGACTCCTTGCTGTCCCCAGTCCACGTGGCCGTGCTGCTGCTCCAGTTTCAACTGTTCTGCCTGCGGCTATGGAAACCTGACCTGTTCACCGGACGTGCTACCTGTCCCAGACCTGCTCTTTTCAACTCTCTAGACACAGCAGGAGCGGTAGAGATATTCTCAATGATCGGCAATAAAAAGCCACCTGACATTTACTCCTGAGGTGTTGACCTGTTGCACCCTCGACAACTACTGTGATTATTATTATTTGAAAATGCTGGTCATTTACGAACATTTGAACATCTTGGCCATGTTGTTATAATCTCCACCCGGCACAGCCAGAAGAGGACTGGCCACCCCACATTGCCTGGTTCCTCTCTAGGTTTCTTCCTAGGTTTTGGCCTTTCCAGGGAGTTTTTCCTAGCCACCGTGCTTCTACACCTGCATTGCTTGCTGTTTGGGGTTTTAGACTGGGTTTCTGTACAGCACTTTGTGACATCAAATCAAAGTTTATTTGTCACGTGCGCCGAATACACCTTACAGTGAAATGCTGACTTACAGGCTCTAACCAATAGTGTGGGGGGGGGAGTATATATGTGTGTGTGTGTGTGTGTGTGTGTGTGTGTGTGTGTGTGTGTGTGTGTGTGTGTGTGTGTGTGTGTGTGTGTGTGTGTGTGTGTGTGTGTGTGTGTGTGTGTGTGTGTGTGTGTGTGTGTGTGTGTATGTGTGTGTGTATGTGTATGTGTGTGTGTGTGTGTGTGTGTGTGTGTGTGTGTGTGTGTGTGTGTGTGTGTGTGTGTGTGTGTGTGTGTGTGTGTGTGTGTGTGTGTGTGTGTGTGTGTGTGTGTGTGTGTGTGTGTGTGTATATGTATGTGTGTGTGTGTGCGTGTGTGTGTAAGTAAAGAAATACAACAACAGTAAAAAGACATTTGAAAATAAGAGTAGCAAGGCTATATACAGACACCGGTTAGTCAGGCTTAATGAGGTAGTATGTACATGTAGGTATGGTTAAAGTGACTATGCATATTGGATGAACAGAGAGTAGCAGTAGTGTGAAAGAGGGGTTGGCAGGTGTTGAAGAGTCTATGACTGGGGTGGCTGGGGTCTTTGACAATTGTCAGGGCCTTCCTCTGACACCGCCTGGTGTAGAGGTCCTGGATGGCAGGCAGCCATCCAGTCATAGACTGTTCTCTCTACTACAGCACGGCAAACAGTACCGGAGTGCCAAGGACAAAAAGGTTTCTCAACAGTTTTTACCCCCAAGCCATAAGACTCCTGAACATTGTGTGCCTCCCCCAACCCCTCTTTTACGCTGCTGCTACTCTCTGTTTATCTTATATGCATAGTCAATTTAACTATACATTCATGTACATACCACCTCAATTGGCCCGACTAACCAGTGCTCCCACACATTGGCTAACCGGGTTATCTGCATTGTGTCCCACCACCCACCAACCCCTCTTTTTCTACAGGCAGACAGCCTGTATAAGCTTTTGAGGATCTCAGGACCCATGCCGAATCTTTTTAGTTTCCTGAGGGGGAAATGGATTTGCCATGCCCTCTTCACGACTGTCTTGGTGTGTTTGGACCATTCTAGTTTGTTGATGTAGACACCAAGGAACTTGAAGCTCTCAACCTACTCCACTACAGCCCCGTCGATGAGAATGGGGACGTGCTCGGTCCGCCTTTTCCTGTAGTCCACAATCATCTCCTTTGTCTTGGTTACATCAGCTGATGTAAGAAGTGCTTCATAAATACATTTCATTGATTGATTTATTCTGTCAGGGGATGTAATGAGAGGCAGTAGATCTACTCTGTCAGGTGATGTAATGAGAGACAGTAGATCTACTCTGTCAGGTGATGTAATGAGAGACAGTAGATCTACTCTGTCAGGTGATGTAATGAGAGACAGTAGATCTACTCTGTCAGGTGATGTAATGAGAGACAGGTGATGAATCTAGATCTCTGTCAGGTGATGTAATGAGAGACAGTAGATCTACTCAGTAAGTCAGGTGATGTAATGAGAGACAGTAGATCTACTCTGTCAGGTGATGTAATGAGAGACAGTAGATCTAGGTGATGTAATGATCTGTCAGGTGATGTAATGAGAGACAGTAGATCTACTCTGTCAGGTGATGTAATGAGAGACAGTAGATCTACTCTGTCAGGTGATGTAATGAGAGACAGTAGATCTACTCTGTCAGGTGATGTAATGAGAGACAGTAGATCTACTCTGTCAGGTGATGTAATGAGAGACAGTAGATCTACTCTGTCAGGTGATGTAATGAGAGACAGTAGGTCAGGTGATGTAATGAGAGACAGTAGGTCAGGTGATGTAATGAGAGACAGTAGATCTACTATGTCAGGTGATGTAATGAGAGACAGTAGGTCAGGTGATGTAATGAGAGACAGTAGGTCAGGTGATGTAATGAGAGACAGTAGGTCAGGTGATGTAATGAGAGACAGTAGGTCAGGTGATGTAATGAGAGACAGTAGGTCAGGTGATGTAATGAGAGACAGTAGGTCAGGTGATGTAATGAGAGACAGTAGGTCAGGTGATGTAATGAGAGACAGTAGGTCAGGTGATGTAATGAGAGACAGTAGGTCAGGTGATGAGAGACAGTAGGTCAGGTAATGAGAGACAGTAGGTCAGGTGATGTAATGAGAGACAGTAGGTCAGGTGATGTAATGAGAGACAGTAGGTCAGGTGATGTAATGAGAGACAGTAGGTCAGGTGATGTAATGAGAGACAGTAGGTCAGGTGATGTAATGAGAGACAGTAGGTCAGGTGATGTAATGAGAGACAGTAGGTCAGGTGATGTAATGAGAGACAGTAGGTCAGGTGATGTAATGAGAGACAGTAGATCAGGTGATGTAATGAGAGACAGTAGGTCAGGTGATGTAATGAGAGACAGTAGATCAGGTCAGGTGATGTAATGAGAGACAGTAGGTCAGGTGATGTAATGAGAGACAGTAGGTCAGGTGATGTAATGAGAGACAGTAGGTCAGGTGATGTAATGAGAGACAGTAGTCAGGTGATGTAATGAGAGACAGTAGGTCAGGTGATGTAATGAGAGACAGTAGTCAGGTGATGTAATGAGAGACAGTAGGTCAGGTGATGTAATGAGAGACAGTAGGTCAGGTGATGTAATGAGAGACAGTAGGTCAGGTGATGTAATGAGAGACAGTAGTCAGGTGATGTAATGAGAGACAGTAGTCAGGTGATGTAATGAGAGACAGTAGAGTCAGGTGATGTAATGAGAGACAGTAGATCTGAGAGACAGTAGTCAGGTGATGTAATGAGAGACAGTAGGTCAGGTGATGTAATGAGAGACAGTAGGTCAGGTGATGTAATGAGAGACAGTAGGTCAGGTGATGTAATGAGAGACAGTAGGTCAGGTGATGTAATGAGAGACAGTAGGTCAGGTGATGTAATGAGAGACAGTAGGTCAGGTGATGTAATGAGAGACAGTAGTCAGGTGATGTAATGAGAGACAGTAGGTCAGGTGATGTAATGAGAGACAGTAGAGGTCAGTAGTCAGGTGATGTAATGAGAGACAGTAGGTCAGGTGATGTAATGAGAGACAGTAGGTCAGGTGATGTAATGAGAGACAGTAGGTCAGGTGATGTAATGAGAGACAGTAGATCAGGTGATGTAATGAGTGACAGTAATCAGGTGATGTAATGAGAGACAGTAGGTCAGGTGATGTAATGAGAGACAGTAGGTCAGTAGATGAGAGACAGTGTCAGGTGATGTAATGAGAGACAGTAGATCTACTATGTCATGTAATGAGAGACAGTAGGTCAGGTGATGTAATGAGAGACAGTAGGTCAGGTGATGTAATGAGAGACAGTAGGTCAGGTGATGTAATGAGAGACAGTAGGTCAGGTGATGTAATGAGAGACAGTAGGTCAGGTGATGTAATGAGAGACAGTAGGTCAGGTGATGTAATGAGAGATGTACAGTAGGTCAGGTGATGTAATGAGAGTTGATGTTTTTATGTACAGTGTTAGGTCATATGTTCTGTGAGTGATGTAATGAGAGACAATTTTCCCCAGGATGTTTTTAGGTCAGGTGATGTTCTGTGAACATGAGATTAATGAACATCTTAATGCCACTCAGGACATGATGTAATCTGTAACAAGATGTTACCTTTAACATAACATCTAGAGTCAACCAGAATTAGAACAAACCAGGAACAAGGAAGTAAGTAGCCCAGTAATAATGAACACGGAAGAGACGTCTGGGAGAGAAATGTACTGTCGGTGTAGATGATGTCTTAGTAGATCAACAAAGGGTCAGAATGTATGATGTCATAGTAGATCAACAAAGGGTCAGAATGTATGATGTCATAGTAGATCAACAAAGGGTCAGAATGTATGATGTCATAGTAGATCAACAAAGGGTCAGAATGTATGATGTCTTAGTAGATCAACAAAGGGTCAGAATGTATGATGTCATAGTAGATCAACAAAGGGTCAGAATGTATGATGTCATAGTAGATCAACAAAGGTCAATGTATGATGTCATAGTAGATCAACAAAGGTCAGAATGTATGATGTCATAGAGACAACAAAGGTCAGAATGTATGATGTCATAGTAGATCAACAAGGGTCAGGTGATGTCATAGTAGATCAACAAAGGGTCAGAATGTGTGATGTCAGATACAGTACATGTGTTATTTGCTAGTTCCTTTGTTCCTGGTTTATGCCCGTCCCCTGGCAGTATGGGCTGAGCACAATGATAATATAGTAGCCTAATATCAAGGGCAACGGTTATGATGATAATGTTTAATATAGGGATTTTATATACAGTATCATCATAACCTTTGCCCATGATATTAGGCTACCGTACTGCCATTGTGCCCAGTCCACACTGCCAGAGGACGGGGATAAACCAGGAACAAAGGAACTAGCAAATAACACATGTGTGATAAGGTGCGTCTAGGTGGTAGGTGTAGGAGTCAGGCGCAGGAGAGCAGGGATGTCTGAGAAGCGTGTTTTAATAAGAAAGTCCACCAACACAGGAATGGCACAATCGAAAAGGTACAACGCCCTCGACAACAGAGAACCCGTACAAACGCACAGAGGAACAAACACAGCTCCGACACTAACAAGGCAACAGGTTACATTTATACACACAGAAATTAACGCAAATGAAACCAGGTGTGAAAACAAACCAAATGAAGAAAAAGAACAGAAAAGGAAAAAGCGATCGGCCGCCCGAACAGGGAGAGAAAAGGGATCGGCCGCCCGAACAGGGAGAGAAAAGGGATCGGCCGCCCGAACAGGGAGAGAAAAGGGATCGGCCGCCCGAACAGGGAGAGAAAAGGGATCGGCCGCCCGAACAGGGAGAGAAAAGGGATCGGCCGCCCGAACAGGGAGAGGAGCCACCTTCGGTTGAAGTCCTGACAACATGTACTGTATCATAGTAGACGATGACATCATAGTACATAATGACATCATAGTAGATGATGACATCATAGTAGACGATGACATCATAGTAGGCGATGACATGATAGTAGGCGATGACATCATAGTAGATAATGACATCATAGTAGACGATGACATCATAGTAGATAATGACATCATAGTAGATAATGACATCATAGTAGACGATGACATCATAGTAGACGCTGACATCATAGTAGATAATGACATCATAGTAGATAATGACATCATAGTAGATAATGACATCATAGTAGATGATGACATCATAGTAGACGATGACATCATAGTAGATGATGACATCATAGTAGATAATGACATCATAGTAGGCGATGACATCATAGTAGACGATGACATCATAGTAGATGATGACATCATAGTAGATGATGACGTCATAGTAGATACTGACATCATAGTAGACGATGACATCATAGTAGACGATGACATCATAATAGATGGTCCACAGAAGGCTATGATGATAAAGAAAATGTATGCCCATTCCATTCACACAGTGATTAGGCCAAGTCACTCTATCCCAGAAACCGGTCCCCATACTGTCACTGCGCCCAACTCATGCTGCTGTGACACTGTATATAGCCTTCAGACTGTCGTTACAATGTCCCTGGCTCTGTGACCGTAGGCCGCCCTCTGTCCTGTCAGTGTGCCCAGCCACCCAGCCACCCAGCCACCCTGCCACCCAGCCACCCTGCCACCCAGCCACCCTGCCACCCTGCCACCCTGCCACCCAGCCACCCTGCCACCCTGCCACCCAGCCACCCTGCCACCCAGCCACCCTGCCACCCAGCCACCCTGCCACCCAGCCACCCTGCCACCCTGCCACCCAGCCACCCTGCCACCCAGCCACCCTGCCACCCAGCCACCCTGCCACCCAGCCACCCTGCCACCCAGCCACCCTGCCACCCAGCCACCCTGCCACCCAGCCACCCTGCCACCCTGCCAGAGGAAAAAGGCTATGATACTGTATATGCCCTTCAAGCAGTCATAAGGCCACTACAAAGTCTGACTCTAGTCCCTGTACTATCTCTGACTCTAGTCCCTGTACTATCCCTGATTCTAGTCCCTGTACTATCTCTGACTCTAGTCCCTGTACTATCTCTGACTCTAGTCCCTGTACTATCTCTGACTCTAGTCCCTGTACTATCTCTGATTCTAGTCCCTGTACTATCTCTGACTCTAGTACCTGTACTATCTCTGATTCTAGTCCCTGTACTATCCCTGATTCTAGACCCTGTACTATCTCTGATTCTAGTCCCTGTATTCTCTCTGATTCTAGTCCCTGTACTATCTCTGATTCTAGTCCCTGTACTATCCCTGATTCTAGTCCATGTACTATCCCTGACTGTAGTCCCTGTACTATCTCTTACTCTAGTCCCTGTACTATCTCTGATTCTAGACCCTGTACTATCCCAGACTCTAGTCCCTGTACTATCTCTGATTCTAGACCCTGTACTATCTCTGACTCTAGTGCCTGTACTATCTCTGATTTAGACCCTGTACTATCCCTGACTCTAGTCCCTGTACTATCTTTGAATCTAGTCCCTGTACTATCTCTGACTCTAGTCCCTGTACTATCTCTGACTCTGCTCCCTGTATTCTCTCTGATTCTAGTTCCTGTACTATCTCTGATTCTAGTCCCTGTACTATCTCTGACTCTAGTCCCTGTACTATCTCTGATTCTAGTCCCTGTACTCTCTGATTCTAGACCCTGTACTATCTCTGATTCTAGACCCTGTACTATCTCTGACTCTAGTCCCTGTATTATCTCTGATTCTAGTCCATGTACTATCTCTGATTTTAGACCCTGTACTATCCCTGATTCTAGTCCCAGTACTATCTCTGATTCTAGTCCCTGTACTATCCCTGATTCTAGTCCCTGTATTCTCTCTGATTCTAGTCCCTGTACTATCTCTGACTCTAGTCCCTGTACTATCTCTGACTCTAGTCCCTGTACTATTTCTGATTCTAGTCCCTGTCCAATTGAGACACACACTGTGCCCTGTGGCTCACATCATAGTAAATTCATCCACAGAAAGAAGGGCTATTAAAATCATAATGATAACTTTGCTGTATGACCTTAGCCGTCAAACTGGCAGTGAGTTATTAGGAAGTTCCTGTATTTATCCCTGGTCTCCTTTACTGTCATTAGGAAGTTACTGTATTTATCCCTGGTCTCCTTTACTGTCATTAGGAAGTTACTGTATTTATCCCTGGTCTCCTTTACTGTCATTAGGAAGTTACTGTATTTATCCCTGGTCTCCTTTACTGTCATTAGGAAGTTACTGTATTTATCCCTGGTCTCCTTTACTGTCATTAGGAAGTTACTGTATTTATCCCTGGTCTCCTTTACTGTCATTAGGAAGTTACTGTATTTATCCCTGGTCTCCTTTACTGTCATTAGGAAGTTACTGTATTTATCCCTGGTCTCCTTTAATGTCATTAGGAAGTTACTAGCTTTATCCCTGGTCTCCTTTACTGTCATTCGGTCATTAGGAAGTTACTGTATTTATCCCTGGTCTCCTTTACTGTCATTAGGCCATTAGGAAGTTACTGTATTTATCCCTGGCCTCCTTTAATGTCATTAGGACTTTACTGTATTTATCCCTGGTCTCCTTTACTGTCATTAGGCCATTAGAAGTGCCACCCTGACCCAGTCTCTGTCCCTGGCTCAGTATTTTAGACAACTCTGGTCACTGCGCTTGGTCCACACTTCCATACCAGATCATCAACACAAGACTATGATAGTGTATATGATCTTGATACTGTCATTAGGTCACTAGAAAGTTACCTTATTATTCCTGGTCTTCTTTACTGTCATTATTGTCCCAGTGTGTTTCCCAGACAGACAGCTCTGTCCTTCTATTGTCTCACTCCACCCAAAGCTACCACGGGAAGGGAGTCAGCTCACACTACAGCCTGAGGAGATGTCTGAGGCTTCTCAAGGTTCTGGGCTGGCACTGGGACAACTGCCACCCCCCCCCCCCCATACGCTCTCTCCCTCCTCTTCCTGTCTCCCCTTTACTGGCCAAAGGAGCTGGTCAACTCCCCCCTCCCCCCATCCTCTCTTTTGCTCAGACAAGGTGCTGGCCTAGTACCAAGATAAGGTTGTTTTGGAAGATTTTTTGGCATAAGTTGCTGGGACTGCTGCTATCTGTCCAGTGATCCTCCCAACCGTTGCCAAAACAGCTCTGATGAGCTGCTTGGCATAGCTGCAGGCTTAGCTAGCACTGTTAGCTGCCTATCAACAGATGGGATGCTGCTTAGAAGGCCAGCATCATTAAATATTACCCACAAAACACCAGTCTCAACGTCAACAGTGAAGAGGCGACTCTGAGTGGCTAGCCTTCTAGGCAGAGTTCCTCTGTCCTGTGTCTGTGTTCATTTGACCATCTTAATCTTTTCTTTTATTGGCCAGTCTGAGATATGGCTTTTTCTTTGCAACTCTGCCTAGAAGGCCAGCATCCCGGAGTCACCTCTTCACTGTTGACGTTGAGACTGGTGTTTTGCGGGTACTATTTAATGAAGCTGCCAGTTGAGGACTTGTCAGGCATCTGTTTCTCAAACAAGACTCTAATGTACTTGTGCTCTTGCTCAGTTGTGCACCGGGGCCTCCCACTCCTCTCTCTATTCTGGTTAGGGCCAGTTTGCGCTGTTCTGTGAATGAAATAGTACGCAGCGTTGTACGAGATCTTCAGTTTCTTGGCAAATTCTCACATGGAATAGCCTTCGTTTCTCAGAACAAGAATAGACTGACGAGTTTCAGAAGAAAGTCCTTTGTTTCTGGCCATTTTGAGCCTGTAATCGAACCCACAAATGTTGATTCTCCAGATACTCAACTAGTCTAAAGAAGGCCAGTTGTATTGCTTCTTTAATCAGGACAACAGTTTTCAGCAGTGCTAACATAATTGCAAAATGGTTTTCTAATGATCAATTAGCCATTTAAAGTGATAACCTTGGATTAGCTAACACAACGTGCCATTGGAACACAGGAGTGATGGTTGCTGATAATGGCCCTATGTACGCCTATCTAAATATTATGATAATGGACGACTATGTAGATATTCCATAAAAAAGTCTACCGTTTCATTAACAATGTCTACACTGTATCTCTAAAAACGTTGATGTTATTTTAATGGACAAAAAAAAAATCGCTTTTCTTTCAAAAACAAGGAGATTTCTAAATTAGCCCAAACTGTGGAATGGTAGTGTATATGGAATATCAGTCAAACGTTTGGACACATCTACTCATTCTAGTTTTTTTCTTTATTTCTACTATTTTCTATTTACTATCTATTTTCTACATTGTAGAATAATAATGAAGACATCAAAACTATGAAATAACACATATGAAATCATGTAGTAACCAAAAAAGTGTTAAACAAATCCAAATATATTTCCCACCTGTTAATTGAAATGCAATCCATGTGACTACCTCATGAAACTGGTTGAGAGAACTCCAAGAGTGTGCAAAGCTGTCATCAAGGCAAAAGGTGGCTACTTTGGAGAATCTCAAATATAAAATAACCCTTTTTTGGATGCTACATGATTCCATATGTGTTATTTACCCAATTCAGTTGGTGGGCTGGGCCCCCTCTTGACAACGATGAGATTTTTTATTTTTATTTTTTCCTGCAATTTTACAAAATTTCCAATGCTAACCGCTCATTAATCACAGTGAGGTGTGTTGTAATGCTAACCGCTCATTAATCACAGTGAGGTGTATTATAATGCTAACTGATCATTAATCACAGTGAGGTGTGTTGTAATGCTAACTGCTCATTAATCACAGTGAGGTGTGTTGTAATGCTAACTGCTCATTAATCACAGTGAGGTGTATTATAATGCTAACTGATCATTAATCACAGTGAGGTGTGTTGTAATGCTAACCGCTCATTAATCACAGTGAGGTGTGTTGTAATGCTAACTGATCATTAATCACAGTGAGGTGTGTTGTAATGCTAACCGCTCATTAATCACAGTGAGGTGTATTATAATGCTAACTGATCATTAATCACAGTGAGGTGTGTTGTAATGCTAACTGATCATTAATCACAGTGAGGTGTGTTGTAATGCTAACTGATCATTAATCACAGTGAGGTGTGTTGTAATGCTAACTGCTCATGAATCACAGTGAGGTGTGTTGTAATGCTAACTGCTCATGAATCACAGTGAGGTGTATTATAATGCTAACTGATCATTAATCACAGTGAGGTGTGTTGTAATGTTAACCGCTCATTAATCACAGTGAGGTGTGTTGTAATGCTAACTGCTCATTAATCACAGTGAGGTGTGTTGTAATGCTAACTGATCATTAATCACAGTGAGGTGTGTTGTAATGCTAACCGCTCATTAATCACAGTGAGGTGTGTTGTAATGCTAACTGCTCATTAATCACAGTGAGGTGTGTTGTAATGCTAACTGATAATTAATCACAGTGAGGTGTGTTGTAATGCTAACTGCTCATGAATCACAGTGAGGTGTATTATAATGCTAACTGATCATTAATCACAGTGAGGTGTGTTGTAATGCTAACAGTGAGGTGTGTTGTAATGCTAACCGCTCATTAATCACAGTGAGGTGTGTTGTAATGCTAACTGCTCATTAATCACAGTGAGGTGTGTTGTAATGCTAACTGCTCATGAATCACAGTGAGGTGTGTTGTAATGCTAACTGCTCATGAATCACAGTGAGGTGTATTATAATGCTAACTGATCATTAATCACAGTGAGGTGTGTTGTAATGCTAACCGCTCATTAATCACAGTGAGGTGTGTTGTAATGCTAACTGCTCATGAATCACAGTGAGGTGTATTATAATGCTAACTGATCATTAATCACAGTGAGGTGTGTTGTGAAAACCGCTCATTAATCACAGTGAGGTGTGTTGTAATGCTAACTGATCATTAATCACAGTGAGGTGTATTGTAATGCTAACTGTGAGGTGTATTGTAATGCTATCCCACTCATTAATCACAGTGAGGTGTATTGTAATGCTAACCGCTCATTAATCACAGTGAGTGTGTTGGGCTTTGCTCATTAATCACAGTGAGGTGTGTTGTAATGCTAACCGCTCATTAATCACAGTGAGGTGTGTTGTAATGCTAACCGCTCATTAATCACAGTGAGGTGTGTTGTAATGCTAACTGCTCATTAATCACAGTGAGGTGTGTTGTAATGCTAACCGCTCATTAATCACAGTGAGGTGTGTTGTAATGCTAACCGCTCATTAATCACAGTGAGGTGTGTTGTAATGCTAACCGCTCATTAATCACAGTGAGGTGTGTTGTAATGCTAACTGCTCATTAATCACAGTGAGGTGTGTTGTAATGCTAACCGCTCATGAATCACAGTGAGGTGTGTTGTAATGCTAACTGCTCATTAATCACTGTGAGGTGTGTTGTAATGCTAACCGCTCATTAATCACAGTGAGGTGTGTTTGAAAAAGTCTCAGAGCAGAGCATGGCGCTGACGTGCGTCAGACCAGCCGATACTTGCTTAGTCTCTCTGCATCCCACCAATAAACTGTAATCATTAGATGCACTGAGCCAGTAGGGCTTTGGACAAAAAAAGTGCACTATTTAAGGAAAATGGTGTCATTTGGGATGCCTACGTTGACCTGTATCTTACAAGCTTAAGAAGGACTAAGTAATCAATTAACACAAATAAGACCTAAAGGAATCTTTTGTAAAGGAGTCAAATATAAAGGAGTCAGATATAAAGGAATCGGACCTAATGGAATCAGAACTAAAGGAAACAGATATAAAGGAATCAGATATAAAGGAGTCAGATATAAAGGAGTCAGATATAAAGGAATCGGACCTAAAGGAATCAGATGTAAAGGAGTCAGATATAAAGGAGTCAGACCTAAAGGAATCAGATATAAAGGAATCAGACCTAAAGGAGTCAGATATAAAGGAATCAGACCTAAAGGAATCAGATGTAAAGGAGTCAGATATAAAGGAATCAGATGTAAAGGAGTCAGATATAAAGGAGTCAGATATAAAGGAATCGGACCTAATGGAATCAGATATAAAGGAATCGGACCTAATGGAATCAGATATAAAGGAGTCAGATATAAAGGAGTCAGATATAAAGGAATCGGACCTAATGGAATCAGACCTAAAGGAATCAGATATAAAGGAATCAGATATAAATGAGTCAGATGTAATGGAATCAGATGTAAAGGAGTCAGATATAAAGGAGTCAGATGTAAAGGAGTCAGATATAAAGGAATCGGACCTAAAGGAATCAGATGTAAAGGAGTCAGATATAAAGGAGTCAGATATAAAGGAATCGGACCTAATGGAATCAGATATAAAGGAATCGGACCTGAAGGAATCAGATGTAAAGGAGTCAGATATAAAGGAGTCAGACCTAAAGGAATCAGATATAAAGGAATCAGACCTAAAGGAGTCAGATATAAAGGAATCAGACCTAAAGGAATCAGATATAAAGGAGTCAGATATAAAGGAGTCAGATGTAATGGAATCAGATATAAAGGAATCAGATATAAAGGAGTCAGATATAAAGGAGTCAGATGTAATGGAATCAGATATAAAGGAATCAGATGTAAAGGAGTCAGATATAAAGGAATCAGATATAAAGGAATCGGACCTGAAGGAATCAGATATAAAGGAGTCAGATATAAAGGAGTCAGATATAAAGGAGTCAGATATAAAGGAATCAGATATAAAGGAGTCAGATATAAAGGAGTCAGATGTAAAGGAGTCAGATATAAAGGAGTCAGATATAAAGGAGTCAGATATAAAGGAGTCAGATATAAAGGAATCGGACCTAATGGAATCAGATATAAAGGAGTCAGATATAAAGGAGTCAGATATAAAGGAATCAGATGTAAAGGAGTCAGATATAAAGGAGTCAGATATAAAGGAGTCAGATATAAAGGAGTCAGATATAAAGGAATCGGACCTAATGGAATCAGATATAAAGGAATCGGACCTAATGGAATCAGATGTAAAGGAGTCAGATATAAAGGAGTCAGATATAAAGGAATCAGATATAAAGGAGTCAGATATAAAGGAGTCAGATATAAAGGAGTCAGATATAAAGGAATCAGATATAAAGGAGTCAGATATAAAGGAATATGTCCTTTATAACTGTGATGTGGTACTCTGTCTACTGTACATCGCTATCACACACACACACACACACACACACACACACACACACACACACACACACACACACACACACACACACACACACACACACACACACACACACACACACACACACACACACACACACACACACACACACACACAGAGAGAGAGACACACACACAGTGTACGACTCCTTAATCAATCACATTTCATAGCTGTAATCGGCGTGCACATGGACATGATTCATTCTAAAGGGTGGGCTTTACTCAGCCTTGTCTCAGGGTATCAAGTTGGTGGTCTGTTGATATCACTCCAGTGGTGTGGGGGCTGTGATTTGGCAAAAGGGGGGGGGGGGTGTATATCCTGCCTGGTTGGCCCTGTCCTGGGGTATTGTCTGACAGGGCCACAGAGTCCACCGACCCCCCCCTGTCTCAGTCTCCAGTATATATGCTGCAATAGTCTGTGTGCCGGGAGGCTAGAGTCAGTCTGTCCTATCTGGTGTGATTCTCCTGTCTTATCTGGTGTCCTGTTTTATCTAAGGTATGCTCCCTCTAATTCTCCCATCTCTCCCCGAGGACCTGAGCCCTAGTATCATGCCTCAGGACTACCTGGCCTGATGACTCCTTGATGTCCCCAGTCCACCTGGTCGTGCTGCTGATCCAGTTTAAACTATTCTGCATGCGACTATGGAGCCGTGACCTGTTCACCGGACGTGTTATCTTGTCCTGGACCTGCTGTTTTTGGCCCTCTCTCTCTCTCTCTCTCTCTCTCTCTCTCTCTCTCTCTCTCTCTGCACCTATTACAGACTACAAAGGGAAGCACAGCCAAGAGCTGCCCAGTGACACGAGCCTACCAGACGAGCTAAACTACTTCCATGCTTGCTTTGAGGCAAATAACACTGAAACATGCATGAGAGCACCAGCTGTTCCGGAAGTCTGTGTGATCCCGCTCTCCGCAGCCGATGTGAGTAAGACATTTAAACAGGTCAACATTCACAAGGCCGCAGGGCCATATGGTTTATCAGGACGTGCACTGCGAGCATGTGGTGCAGCGACAAGGAAATACAAATAATAAAAAAGCTAAGTTGTTGGGTTTATGTTGTTTCTGTACAATTTTGATCATTGATTATCCCTGTGTGTTAGTAATTATGAGTCAGCATGTGGTTAACTAGAGCATGGTATTTCTGCCTCATTTGACACATCAACAAAACAAAGGAGCTGATCGTGTACTTCAGGAAACAGCAGAGGGAGCACCCCCCTATCCACATGCGCTGACCAACTGGCAAGTGTCTTCACTGACATTTTCTACCCCTCCCTATCCGTGTCTGTAATACCAACATGTTTTAAGCCGACCACCATAGTGCTTGTGCCCAAGAACACTAAGGTAACCTGCCTAAATGACTACCGACCCGTATCACTCACATCTGTAGCCATGAAGTGCTTTTAAAGGCTGGTCATGGCTCACATCAACATCATTATCCCAGAAACACTAGACCCACTCCAATTTGCATACCACCCCAACAGATCCACAGATGATGCAATCTCTATTGCAGTCCACACTGCCCTTTCCCACCTGGACAAAAGGAACACCTATGTGAGAATGCTATTCATTGACTACAGCACCATAGTGCCCTCAAAGTTCATCAATAAGCTAAGGATCCTGGGACTAAACATCTCCTTCTGCAACCGGATCCTGGACTTCCT
>NC_060178.1:5972240-5977240 GCF_021184085.1 Oncorhynchus gorbuscha | reverse complement strand
AACAGAGTAGGGCTGGCTGCTAAATCCTTCGTTTTGGGGTTATGCTCAGGTTAAACAATTTGGCTAATTTATACTTCCATATTTCCAAGTCATATTCTTGAAGATCAAGGGGTATAACATTTATTGGAATGACTGGAATACTGATAGACTTTGGTTTTTAATGTAAAGATATAATCATGTTATTATATGTAGTAGAAAGCGATGGGTTAGAAGAATCCTACATAACCAACCCATAGAGTACAATGTAACAATGTAACAATGTAACAATGTAACAATGTAACAATGTAACAATGTAACAATGTAACACATGTAACACATGTAACAATGTAACACATGTAACAATGTAACAATGTAACAATGTAACAATGTAACAATGTAACAATGTAACAATGTAACAATGTAACAATGTAACAATGTAACAATGTAACAATGTAACAATGTAACACATGTAACAATGTAACACATGTAACAATGTAACAATGTAACACATGTAACAATGTAACACATGTAACAATGTAACAATGTAACAATGTAACACATGTAACACATGTAACAATGTAACAATGTAACAATGTAACACATGTAACAATGTAACAATGTAACACATGTAACAATGTAACAATGTAACAATGTAACACATGTAACAATGTAACAATGTAACACATGTAACAATGTAACAATGTAACACATGTAACAATGTAACAATGTAACACATGTAACAATGTAACAATGTAACACATGTAACAATGTAACAATGTAACAATGTAACACATGTAACAATGTAACAATGTAACAATGTAACAATGTAACAATGTAACAATGTAACAATGTAACATGTAACAATGTAACAATGTAACAATGTAACAATGTAACAATGTAACAATGTAACAATGTAATGTAACACATGTAACAATGTAACAATGTAACAATGTAACAATGTAACAATGTAACAATGTAACACATGTAACAATGTAACAATGTAACAATGTAACAATGTAACACATGTAACAATGTAACAATGTAACACATGTAACAATGTAACAATGTAACAATGTAACACATGTAACAATGTAACAATGTAACACATGTAACAATGTAACAATGTAACACATGTAACAATGTAACAATGTAACACATGTAACAATGTAACAATGTAACACATGTAACAATGTAACAATGTAACACATGTAACAATGTAACAATGTAACACATGTAACAATGTAACAATGTAACACATGTAACAATGTAACAATGTAACAATGTAACACATGTAACAATGTAACAATGTAACACATGTAACAATGTAACAATGTAACACATGTAACAATGTAACAATGTAACACATGTAACAATGTAACAATGTAACAATGTAACAATGTAACAATGTAACAATGTAACACATGTAACAATGTAACAATGTAACACATGTAACAATGTAACAATGTAACAATGTAACAATGTAACAATGTAACAAATGTAACAATGTAACAATGTAACAAATGTAACACATGTAACAATGTAACAACTTTAACAATGTAACAATGTAACAATGTAACAATGTAACAACTTTAACAATGTAACAATGTAACAATGTAACAATGTAACAACTTTAACAATGTAACAATGTAACAATGTAACAACTTTAACAATGTAACAATGTAACAACTTTAACAATGTAACAATGTAACAATGTAACAATGTAACAACTTTAACAATGTAACAATGTAACAATGTAACAACTTTAACAATGTAACAATGTAACAATGTAACAACGTAACATTGGATTCATCCTGCAATAGATGTCATTCAGTTGGTAACATGCATTGTTTGTCTTCTTCTAATGCCTCTTAAAAAGGGGAAAGTAATCTAAAAGTAACTGAATGTAATCAGAGGACGTTACCGATTTACAATTCCGGACAGGTAACTCGTAACGGTAATGGATTACATTTAGAAAGTAACCGAGCCTGGCTGTATCGAGTGACACCAACGGATAGAACATTTAGAACATTTAGAAAATAGAACATTTAGAACATAGAACATTTAGAACATAGAACATTTAGAACATAGAACATTTAGAAAATAGAACATTTACAAAATAGAACATTTACAACATAGAACATTTAGAACATAGAACATTTAGAAAATAGAACATTTAGAACATAGAACATTTACAACATAGAACATTTAGAACATAGAACATTTAGAACATAGAACATTTAGAACATAGAACATTTAGAACATAGAACATTTACAACATAGAACATTTAGAAAATAGAACATTTAGAAAATAGAACATTTAGAACATAGAACATTTAGAACATAGAACATTTAGAACATAGAACATTTACAACATAGAACATTTACAACATAGAACATTTACAACATAGAACATAGAAAGTTTAATCTTGTGAAATTGAAACGATGCTCATACAAGTGCGACAATAGTGGAAAGACGGCAAGAGGACTCATTCCTAGCGAGCGGCGCAGCGGTCTACGACACGGTGCTAGAGGCGTCACTACAGACACCCTGGTTCGAATCCAGGCTGTATCACAACCGGCCGTGATTGGGAGTCCCATAGGGCGGTGCACAATCGGCCCGGCGTCGTCCGTTGTAGGCCGTCATTGTAAATAAGAACTTATTCTCAAGTGTCTTGCCTAGTTATATAAAGGTTAAGTATAAAGGTTAAATAAAAGAGCATTGGTAGAGGGTCGAGCAGCTGAATGATAAACAAGGGGCTCTGGGATAATGACCTGACTATAGTGCATATGGCAGCTCAGGTCAATGCCATGACAATTCCCCGATGAGGTGCCCTGCGTCGTAGCTCACAGACTCTACGACAGACTAGCGGATGGAGACCTGTGGTATATATCAGACTCTACGACAGACTAGCGGATGGAGACCTGTGGTATATATCAGACTCTACGACAGACTAGCAGATGGAGACCTGTGGTATATATCAGACTCTACGACAGACTAGCAGATGGAGACCTGTGGATGGATATATCAGACTCTACAGACTAGACAGACTAGCAGATGGAGACCTGTGGTATATATCAGACTCTACGACAGACTAGCAGATGGAGACCTGTGGTATATATCAGACTCTACGACAGACTAGCGGATGGAGACCTGTGGTATATATCAGACTCTACGACAGACTAGCGGATGGAGACCTGTGGTATATATCAGACTCTACGACAGACTAGCAGATGGAGACCTGTGGTATATATCAGACTCTACGACAGACTAGCAGATGGAGACCTGTGGTATATATCAGACTCTAGCAGATGGACAGACTAGCAGATGGAGACCTGTGGTGGAGACCTATATCAGACTCTACGACAGACTAGCAGATGGAGACCTGTGGTATATATCAGACTCTACGACAGACTAGCAGATGGAGACCTGTGGTATATATCAGACTCTACGACAGACTAGCAGATGGAGACCTGTGGTATATATCAGACTCTACGACAGACTAGCAGATGGAGACCTGTGGTATATATCAGACTCTACGACAGACTAGCAGATGGAGACCTGTGGTATATATCAGACTCTACGACAGACTAGCAGATGGAGACCTGTGGTATATATCAGACTAGCAGATGGAGACCTGTGGTATATATCAGACTCTACGACAGACTAGCAGATGGAGACCTGTGGTATATATCAGACTCTATGACAGACTAGCAGATGGAGACCTGTGGTATATATCAGACTCTACGACAGACTAGCAGATGGAGACCTGTGGTATATATCAGACTCTACGACAGACTAGCAGATGGAGACCTGTGGTATATATCAGACTCTACGACAGACTAGCAGATGGAGACCTGTGGTATATATCAGACTCTACGACAGACTAGCAGAGATGGAGACCTGTGGATGGAGACCTATATCAGACTCTACGACAGACTAGCAGATGGAGACCTGTGGTATATATCAGACTCTACGACAGACTAGCAGATGGAGACCTGTGGTATATATCAGACTCTACGACAGACAGACTAGCAGACTCTACGACAGATGATGGAGACCTGTGAGACTCTACGACAGACTAGCAGATGGAGACCTGTGGTATATATCAGACTCTACGACAGACTAGCAGATGGAGACCTGTGGTATATATCAGACTCTACGACAGACTAGCAGATGGAGACCTGGAGACCTGACAGACTAGCAGATGGAGACCTGTGGTATATCAGACTCTACGACAGACTAGCGATGGAGACAGATCAGACTCTACGACAGACTAGCAGATGGAGACCTGTGGTATATATCAGACTCTACGACAGACTAGCAGATGGAGACCTGTGGTATATATCAGACTCTACGACAGACTAGCAGATGGAGACCTGTGGTATATATCAGACTCTACGACAGACTAGCAGATGGAGACCTGTGGTATATATCAGACAGACTAGCAGATGGAGACTGTGGTATATATCAGACAGACTAGCAGATGGAGACCTGTGGTATATATCAGACTCTACGACAGACTAGCAGATGGAGACCTGTGGTATATATCAGACTAGACAGACTAGCAGATGGAGACCTGTGGTATATATCAGACTCTAGCAGATGGAGACTAGCAGATGGAGACCTGTGGTATATATCAGACTCTACGACAGACTAGCAGATGGAGACAGACTGACAGACTAGCAGATGGAGACCTGTGGTATATATCAGACTCTACGACAGACTAGCAGATGGAGACCTGTGGTATATATCAGACTCTACGACAGACTAGCAGATGGAGACCTGTGGTATATATCAGACTCTACGACAGACTAGCAGATGGAGACCTGTGGTATATATCAGACTCTACGACAGACTAGCAGATGGAGACCTGTGGTATATATCAGACTCTACGACAGACTAGCAGATGGAGACCTGTGGTATATATCAGACTCTACGACAGACTAGCAGATGGAGACCTGTGGACCTATATATCAGACTCTACGACAGACTAGCAGATGGAGACCTGTGGTATATATCA
>NC_060178.1:5927240-5964740 GCF_021184085.1 Oncorhynchus gorbuscha | reverse complement strand
CCCATAACAACCTGTACAGGTACCTTATTCCCATGACAACTTGTACAGGTACTTTAGTCCCATAACAACCAGTACAGGTACTTTAGTCCCATGACAACCTGTACAGATACCCTAGTCCCATGACAACCTGTACAGGTACCTTAGTTCCATGACAACCAGTACCTTAGTCCCATGACAACCGGTACAGGTACTTTAGTCCTATGACAACCGGTACCTTAGTCGCATGACAACCTGTACAGGTACCTTAGTCCCATGACAACCGGTACCTTAGTTCCATGACAACTTGTACAGGTACCATGACAACCAGTACAGGTACCTTAGTTCCATGACAACTGATACCATAGTCCCATGGCAACCAGTGCTGGTACCTTAGTCCCTTGACAACCGATACCTTAGTTCCATGACAGCCGATACAGGTACCTTAGTCCCATGACAACCAATACCTTAGTTTCATGACAACCTGTACAGCTACCATAGTTCCATAACAACCTGTACAGGTACCTTAATCCCATGACAACCGGTACCTTAGGTCCATGACAACTGGTACAAGTACCATGACAACCAGTACAGGTACCTTAGTTCCTTGACAAGGGTAATAAAGGGTAATAAAGGGTAATAAAGGGTAATAAAGGGTAATAAAGAGTAATAAAGGGTAATAAAGGGTAATAAAGAGTAATAAAGGGTAATAAAGAGTAATAAAGGGTAATAAAGGGTAATAAAGGGTAATAAAGAGTAATAAAGAGTAATAAAGAGTAATAAAGAGTAATAAAGGGTAATAAAGAGTAATAAAGGGTAATAAAGGGTAATAAAGAGTAATAAAGGGTAATAAAGAGTAATAAAGGGTAATAAAGGGTAATAAAGGGTAATAAAGGGTAATAAAGAGTAATAAAGGGTAATAAAGAGTAATAAAGGGTAATAAAAAGGGTAATAAAGGGTAATAAAGGGTAATAAAGGGTAATAAAGGGTAATAAAGAGTAATAAAGGGTAATAAAGGGTAATAAAGAGTAATAAAGGGTAATAAAGAGTAATAAAGGGTAATAAAGGGTAATAAAGAGTAATAAAGGGTAATAAAGGGTAATAAAGAGTAATAAAGGGTAATAAAGGGTAATAAAGAGTAATAAAGGGTAATAAAGGGTAATAAAGGGTAATAAAGGGTAATAAAGGGTAATAAAGAGTAATGAAGGGTAATAAAGGGTAATAAAGGGTAATAAAGGGTAATAAAGGGTAATAAAGGGTAATAAAGGTTAATAAAGGGTAATAAAGGTTAATAAAGGGTAATAAAGGGTAATAAAGAGTAATAAAGGGTAATAAAGGGGAATAAAAGGGTAATAAAGGTTAATAAAGGGTAATAAAGGGTAATAAAGGGTAATAAAGGGTAATAAAGAGTAATAAAGGGTAATAAAGAGTAATAAAGGGTAATAAAGGGTAATAAAGGGTAATAAAGGGTAATAAAGGGTAATAAAGGGTAATAAAGGGTAATAAAGGGTAATAAAGGGTAATAAAGGGTAATAAAAAAGGTAATAAAGGGTAATAAAAGGGTAATAAAGGTAATAAAGGGTAATAAAGAGTAATAAAGGGTTAATAAAAAGGGTAATAAAGGGTAATAAAGAGTAATAAAGGGTAATAAAGGGTAATAAAGAGTAATAAAGAGTAATAAAGGGTAATAAAGGGTAATAAAGGGTAATAAAGGGTAATAAAGGGTAATAAAGGGTAATAAAGGGTAATAAAGAGTAATAAAGGGTAATAAAGGGTAATAAAGGGTAATAAAGGGTAATAAAGGGTAATAAAGGGTAATAAAGGGTAATAAAACTGTTACAGGGACATTAGTTTGGACAGAAGGTTGACACTTAAAGAGCCAACCACATGCCGATGTCGTTCTCCAAGATACTGTAGTATGTTTCCGTGTACTGTGCAGGTGCTGTGGTCCCATTTAAAGCTGTAATAAAGTATGGAGGGTAATAGAATGATGCACTAAAGATACTGTAGTATGTTTAAAGGGTAATAAAGGGTAATAAAGAGTAATAAAGGGTAAAACTGTTAGCAGGTGCTGTTTGGTCCCATTTAGAGCTGTACATGGAGGAGCCAGACCACATGATGCACTCCAAGATACTGTAGTATGTTTCCGTGTACTGAGCAGGTGCTGTGGCCCCATTTAGAGCTGTAAGTATGGAGAGAGCCAGACCATGATGCACTCCAAGATACTGTAGTATGTTTCCGTGTACTGAGCAGGTGCTGTGGTCCCATTTAGAGCTGTAAGTATGGAGGGAGCCAGACCATGATGCACTCCAAGATACTGTAGTATGTTTCCGTGTACTGTGCAGGTGCTGTGGCCCCATTTAGAGCTGTAAGTATGGAGAGAGTCAGACCATGATGCACTCCAAGATACTGTAGTATGTTTCCGTGTACTGTGCAGGTGCTGTGGTCCCATTTAGAGCTGTAAGTATGGAGAGAGCCAGACCATGATGCACTCCAAGATACTGTAGTATGTTTCCAAGATACTTTACTGTCGACTTGTTCCACCTCAACAAACAAACAATACCCACCAGAAATGAGGATTTCCACACCCACCATCTCAGATTGTTCTGACATGGAAATTAGTGAGAAAGTACCAGGTTTTGCCTACAAGATGTACTATTATTTGTGTATTTATATTTATATTTGCACCAAAGAAAAGAAGTGATAGACAACAATACAGATTTAAAAAAATATAAAATATATATATTTTCAAAATGATAAAATGGTGTGTTTGTGTGGTTGGAAGCACAAAGGCTTATATGAAAACCACACCACAGAATATATATACACAACACATGAGTACAAAAACTTAAAAAGTTTCTTAAAACAGATAACAAAACCTACTAATTATAAATGTATGCATGAGTTTTTTTGTTGTTTAAATGTGAGTGTGTGTGTGTGTGTGTGTGTGTGTGTGTGTGCATGTGAGTGTGTGAGAGTCAGGTTGTACGGAAGAGATTACTGAGTAGTTTGTTTCACCCGGTTGACCCTCAATCTTCGCTTGAAGTCATTGAGGGTTAATGAGGTTTTGGCACTGTGAAGATAAGAAATCCAGAGTATGCCGCTGTCCCTGCTGTTCGCTGTCCCTGCTGTTACTGCCGCTGTCCCTGCTGTTACTGTCGCTGTCCCTGCTGTTCGCTGTCCCTGCTGTTACTGCAGCTGTCCCTGCTGTCCCTGCTGTTCGCTGTCCCTGCTGTTACTGCCGCTGTCCCTGCTGTTCTCTGTCCCTGCTGTTACTGCAGCTGTCCCTGCTGTTACTGCAGCTGTCCCTGCTGTTACTGCAGCTGTCCCTGCTGTTCTCTGTCCCTGCTGTTACTGCCTCTGTCCCTGCTGTTACTGCAGCTGTCCCTGCTGTTCTCTGTCCCTGCTGTTACTGTCGCTGCTGTTACTGCCGCTGTCCATGCTGTTACTGCAGCTGTCCCTGCTGTTCTCTGTCCCTGCTGTTACTGTCGCTGTCCCTGCTGTTACTGTTGCTGCTGTTACTGTCTCTGTCCCTGCTGTTACTGCAGCTGTCCCTGCTGTTCTCTGTCCCTGCTGTTACTGCCGCTGTCCCTGCTGTTACTGCAGCTGTCCCTGCTGTTCTCTGTCCCTGCTGTTACTGTCTCTGTCCCTGCTGTTACTGCCGCTGTCCCTGTTGTTACTGTCTCTGTCCCTGCTGTTACTGTCCCTGCTGTTACTGTCCCTGCTGTTACTGTCGCTGCTGTTACTGTCGCTGCTGTTACTGTCGCTGCTGTTACTGCCGCTATCCCTGCTGTTACTGTCGCTGCTGTTACTGTCTCTGTCCCTGCTGTTACTGCCGCTGTCCCTGCTGTTACTGTCGCTGCTGTTACTGTCCCTGCTGTTACTGTCGCTGCTGTTACTGTCCCTGCTGTTACTGTCCCTGCTGTTACTGTCCCTGCTGTTACTGTCTTTACTGTCTTTCTCTTAGCCTTAGCCTATGGTGCAATTCTCTAATGACAACTTTTCCTACAATACCGAAACTGTGATGGAGAAATTAGCTAGTGACTAAAATAAAATACACTTATAAACCTGCTTGTTCACCAGGAATGGTCTAACAGTAACTAATCCAACATTTTGGAAGGGAAAAAACTGTAAACTACACAAACAGGATCTGATTCCTAAGCCTAAGAGAAGAACAGTTTGAGTGTCCGTTTGAATTGCTTTCTTAGAGCACTGGCTTCAATTCTGATAACCATTGGTTTTCTACCCAAAGCTACAAAGGGTCCATTTAATACTCAAGAGACCAGCAAAATGGTTAAAAGGTTGTGGCAGCAACTTAAGAGCAGGAACAGCGCCATCTAATGGACAAAACCTGGAACTGTCACACTCCTTTATTTTAGCAAGCTGCTACGTATTTGAAAAGGGGAAAACAACATCACCAAATTCTCTGAAAATACATGACATAGCATGAATAAACAATACTCCAAGCCAAGCTTCATACTGCTGGTAAAACATAGAGAACTGATACAGGCCGTTGGGGTTTGGTGTGGCTTTTGGCATTTTTTATTCCTCATGCTTTAGTCATTGTCAAGAAGAGGTTTGGCCATGATATTTAATTAATATTACATAAATCCTATAAATTGAAATGGCCAACTTCGGTGTAATCAATTAGCTTAATTTCAAAATACATTTCTCAATCAAAATAATGTTGAAAGAATGGTTATCTTATCTGTTTCTAACTAGAGAAAAGCATTTCGTAAACAATCTGAGACGGTGGAGGGTCATCGCTTGTTGAAAAGAAAAGTAACGACCCTGTAATTACCTTCATGCACTGTGCAGGTGATGTGGCTCACATGCACTGAGACTGTGGTCTGTGACCCAAATGACACAATATAGGGAAATATGGTGGAATTATATAGGGAATATGGTGGAATTATATAGGGAATATGGTGGAATTATATAGGGAATATGGTGGAATCATATAGGGAATATGGTGGAATTATATAGGGAATATGGTGGAATTATATAGGGAATATGGTGGAATCATATAGGGAATATGGTGGAATTATATAGGGAATATGGTGGAATTATATAGGGAAATATGGTGGAATTATATAGGGAATATGGTGGAATTATATAGGGAATATGGTGGAATTATATGGGGAATATGGTGGAATTATATAGGGAATATGGTGGAATTATATAGGGAATATGGTGGAATTATATAGGGAATATGGTGGAATTATATAGGGAATATGGTGGAATTATATGGGGAATATGGTGGAATTATATAGGGAATATGGTGGAATTATATAGGGAATATGGTGGAATTATATAGGGAATATGGTGGAATTATATGGGGAATATGGTGGAATTATATAGGGAATATGGTGGAATTATATAGGGATTATATATATATTGTCATTTTCGGGGATTCGATCTAGCAACCTTTCAGTTACTTGCCCAACACTCTAACCACTAGGCTACCTGCCGCCTCTACACTCTAACCACTAGGCTACCTGCCGCCTCTACACTCTAACCACTAGGCTACCTGCCGCCCCTATATAGGGGATATGGTGGCATTTGGAACTTACAGCCAGATATGCAGCCAGGCCAGTGTTCCTCAGAGGAAGAGAGGGTAAGGGTTAATGAGACAGGCAGGCAGGTGGAAGAAGTGGAGCAGTGTCCAGTCAGCAGAGCTGCCACGCCATGTTTCTGTGATCCCTCATCGTCCTCCCTCACCCTCCACCCGCCAGCCCATGTTTCTGTGATCCCTCCTCGTCCTCCCTCACCCTCCACCCGCCAGCCCATGTTTCTGTGATCCCTCATCGTCCTCCCTCCACCTTCCAGCCCATGTTTCTGTGATCCCTCATCGTCCTCCCTCACCCTCCACCCTCCAGCCCATGTTTCTGTGATCCCTCATCGTCCTCCCTCACCCTCCACCCTCCAGCCCATGTTTCTGTGATCCCTCATCGTCCTCCCTCACCCTCCACCCTCCAGCCCATGTTTCTGTGATCCCTCATCGTCCTCCCTCACCCTCCACCCTCCAGACCATGTTTCTGTGATCCTTTCACCCGCTGCCTTAATAAAGAGGTTCTAATCTGAGCTGGAGGGTGGAGGGTGAGGGAGGACAATGAGGGAGTAGTTGGAAAGAGGTGGAGGGAGGATGTGGAGGGAATGATATGGTGGAGGGTAGAGGTGGAGGGTAGAGGTGGAGGGAGGACGATGAGGGAGTAGTTGGAAAGAGGTGGAGGGAGGACGTGGAGGGAGGGAGATGGTGGAGGGTAGAGGTGGAGGGAGGACGATTAGGGAGTAGTTGGAAAGAGGTGGAGGAAGGATGTGGAGGGAGGGATATGGTGGAGGGTAGAGGTGGAGGCAGGATGTGGAGGGAGGGAGGGAGATGGTGGAGAGTAGAGGTGGAGGGAGGATGTGGAGGGAGAGAGATGGTGGAGGGTAGAGGTGGATGGAGGACGATTAGGGAGATGGTGTAGGGTAGAGGTGGAGGGAGGATGTGGAGGGAGGGAGATGGTGGAGGGTAGAGGTGGAGGGAGGATGTGGAGGGAGGGAGATGGTGGAGGGTAGAGGTGGAGGGAGGATGTGGAGGGAGGGAGATGGTGGAGGGTAGAGGTGGAGGGAGGATGTGGAGGGAGGGAGATGTTGGAGGGTAGAGGTGGAGGGAGGATGTGGAGGGAGGGAGATGGTGGAGGGTAGAGGTGGAGGGAGGACGATTAGGGAGATGGTGGAGGGAGGATGTGGAGGGAGGGAGATGGTGGAGGGTCGAGGTGGAGGGAGGATGTGGAGGGAGGGAGATGGTGGAGGGTAGAGGTGGAGGGAGGATGTGGAGGGAGGGAGATGGTGGAGGGTAGAGGTGGAGGGAGGATGTGGAGGGAGGGAGATTGTGGAGGGTAGAGGTGGAAGGAGGATGTGGAGGGAGGGAGATGGTGGAGGGAGGATGTGGAGGGAGGGAGATGGTGGAGGGTAAAGGTGGAGGGAGGACGATGAGGGAGATGGTGGAGGGACGATGTGGAGGGAGGGAGATGGTGGAGGGTAGAGGTGGAGGGAGGACGATGAGGGAGATGGTGGAGGGTAGAGGTGGAGGGAGGACGATGAGGGAGATGGTGGAGGGTAGAGGTGGAGGGAGGATGTGGAGGGAGGGAGATGGTGGAGGGTAGAGGTGGAGGGAGGATGTGGAGGGAGGGAGATGGTGGAGGGTAGAGGTGGAGGGAGGATGTGGAGGGAGGGAGATGGTGGAGGGTAGAGTTGGAGGGAGGATGTGGAGGGAGGGAGATGGTGGAGGGAGGATGTGGAGGGAGGGAGATGGTGGAGGGTAGAGGTGGAGGGAGGATGTGGAGGGAGGGAGATGGTGGAGGGTAGAGGTGGAGGGAGGATGTGGAGGGAGGGAGATGGTGGAGGGTAGAGGTGGAGGGAGGATGTGGAGGGAGGGAGATGGTGGAGGGTAGAGTTGGAGGGAGAATGTGGAGGGAGGGAGATGGTGGAGGGAGGATGTGGAGGGAGGGAGATGGTGGAGGGTAGAGGTGGAGGGAGGATGTGGAGGGAGGGAGATGGTGGAGGGTAGAGGTGGAGGGAGGACGATGAGGGAGATGGTGGAGGGAGGATGTGGAGGGAGGGAGATGGTGGAGGGAGGATGATGAGGGAGATGGTGGAGGGTAGAGGTGGAGGGAGGACGATGAGGGAGTAGTTAGAAAGAGGTGGAGGTGTTTTTTTCCCGTATATATTTTTAATCTCACTTTCCACCTACGATCTAAATATACTTTCCTGCTACCCGCCTCACCCAATGTGGTACGGATCTGCTATTTTATACGTTATAACTGGAACCCCCATCAGCGGTTAGCCAGCTAACTAGCTACTAGCTAGTAGTCACTGTTAGCCACGGCTAGTGGTCATCACCATTAGCTCGGACACCAGCCAGCTTTAGCTCGGTCAATACCTGCCAGTCTGCACAGTGCGATATCAACCTAGATAATATCGGACTGCTTTTCTCCACTACATTTCCGGATTCCTGCAGCAAGCTCTGGGCCATTACACCGGATTATCGCAGCTAGCTAGCTGCAACAGAATAGCGACTGCTGGCTAACGACTCTGTCCCGAAAGCAAGCACCAGTTAGCCTTGAGCTAGCCTCGAGCTAGGCCCATCGCCTGGCTAGCCGAAGACGTATACCCGCTAATTCGTGGGCTACGAATTGGCATGGACCCTTTATTGCCAAGACGGAGCCCCGCCAATCCATCATGACTGGTCTGCCGACGTAATCGTCCGATGTGGTTTCAACAGGCTTTTCCATGTCGCCGAACACCCATCCCCGGCCAGCTAGATTTCTGATTGCTGTGCCTCCCGCTTGCCTAGCTTAGTAGTGACTACCAAACGGCTCCCTGACTCACCTATTGCTGCTCATTGGACCCTATAATCACTCGGCTACACATGCCTCACTCTAATGTCAATATGCCTTATCTTCTGCTGTTTTGGTTAGTTATTACTGTTTTATTTCACTGTCGAGCCTCTAGTCCAGGTCATCATGCCTCTAGTCCAGGTCATCATGCCTCTAGTCCAGGTCATCGTGCCTCTAGTCCAGGTCATTGTGCCTCTAGTCCAGGTCATCGTGCCTCTAGTCCAGGTCATCATGCCTCTAGTCCAGGTCATCATGCCTCTAGTCCAGGTCATCGTGCCTCTAGTCCAGGTCATCGTGCCTCTAGTCCAGGTCATCGTGCCTCTAGTCCAGGTCATCGTGCCTCTAGTCCAGGTCATCGTGCCTCTAGTCCAGGTCATCATGCCTCTAGTCCAGGTCATCATGCCTCTAGCCCAGGTCATCATGCCTCTAGTCCAGGTCATTGTTCCTCTAGTCCAGGTCATCGTGCCTCTAGTCCAGGTCATCGTGCCTCTAGTCCAGGTCATCATGCCTCTAGTCCAGGTCATCATGTCATCAGACCCCACCTGACTTAACTGGTGTCTCCAGAGATGCAGGCTCTCTCATCGTCACTCAATACCCAGGTTTACCCCTCCGCTGTACTCACATCCTACCATACCCTTGTCTGTACATTATGGCCTGAATCTATTCTACCACGCCCAGGAATCTGCTTTTTTTATACTCTGTTCCAAATGCACTAGACGACCAGATCTTATAGCCTTCAGCCGTACCCTTATTCTACTCCTCCTCTGTTCCCCCGTTGATGTAGAGGTTAACCCAGGCCCGGCCGTCCTACAATCTAAAGTTGATGCCCTCAATCTCACACAAATTATCAAGGAACCTACCAGGTACAACCCTAAATCTGTAAATATGGGCACCCTCATACATATCCTCCTGACCAACTTGCCCTCTAAATACACCTCTGCTGTCTTCAACCAGGATCTCAGTAATCACTGCCTCATTGCCTGCGTCCATAGCGGGCCTGCGGTCAAACAACCACCCCTCATCACTGTCAAATGCTCCCTAAAACACTTCAGCAAGCAGGCCTTTCTAATCAACCTGGCCCGTGTATCCTGGAAGGATATTGACCTCATTCCGTCAGTAGAGGATGCCTGGTTGTTCTTTTCTCACCATCTTGAATAAGCATGCCCCATTCATAAAATGTAGAACTAAGAACAGATACAGCCCTTGGTTAACTCCAGACTTCACTGCCCATGACCAGCAGAAAAACATCCTGTGGGGTACTGCATTAGCATCGAATAACCCCCCGCGAAATACAACTTTTCAGGGAAGTCAGGAACCAATATACTCAGTCAGTTAGGAAAGCTAAGGCTAGCTTTTTCAAACAGAAATCTTTATCCTGTAGCTCTAACTCCAAAAAGTGTTGGGACACTGTAAAGTCCATGGAGAATAAGAGCACCTCCTCCCAGCTGCCCACTGCACTGAGGCTAGGAAACACTGTCAACCACCGATAAATCTACGACAATCGAGAATTTCAATAAGCATTTTTCTATGGCTGGCCATGCTTTTCACCCCACAGCAACTTGCCCAAGCCCCCCCCCCCCGCTTCTCCTTCACTCTAATCCAGATAGCTGATGTTCTGAAAGACTTGCAAAATCTGGATCCATATAAATCAGCATGGCTAGGCAATCTGGACCCTCTCTTTCCAAAATTATCCCCCAAAATGTCTCTTTCATATCGTCCGAGATTCCTAAATATTGGAAAGCTGCCGCGGTCATTCTCCTCTTCAAAGGGGGAGAGACACTCTAGACCCACACTGTTACAGACCTATATCCATCCTGCCCTGCCTTACTAAAGTCTTCGAAAGCCAAGTTAACAAACAGATCACTGACCATTTCGAATTCCACCGTACCTTCTCCGCTGTGTAATCTGGTCTCCGAGCTGGTCACGGGTGCACCTCAGCCACGCTCAAGGTCCAAAACGATATCATAAACGCCATAGATCATTGATGTGCAGCCGTTTTCATTAACCTGGCCAAGACTTTTGACTCTGTCATTCACCGCATTCGTATCGGTAGATTCAATAGCCTTTGTTTCTCAAATGACTGCCTCGCCTGGTTCACCAACCAAGTAATTTGGACATAAATAACGGACATTATTGAACAAAACAAACATTTATTGTGGACCTGGGATTCCTGGAGTGCTTTCTGATGTAGATCATCAAAGGTAAGGGAATATTTATCATGTAATATCTTGTTTATGTTGACGCCAACATGGTGGCTATATTTACTATTTTTCTGAGGGCCGTCTCAGAGTATTGCATGGTTTGCTTATTCCGTAAAGTTTTTTTGAAATCAGACACAGCGGTTGCATTAAGGAGAGGTATATCTATAATTCCATGTGTATAACTTGTATTATCATCTACATTTATGATGAGTATTTCTGTTGAATGATGTGGTTATGCAAAATCACTGGATGTTTTTGGAACTAGTGAATGTAACGCGCCAATGTAACCTCATATTTTGATCAATATGAACCTTATGAAACAAAACATACATGTATTGTGTAACATGAAGTCCTATGAGTGTCATCTGATGAAGATCATCAAAGGTTATTGATGAATTTTATCTCTATTTGTGCTATCTGTGTTTTTCTGTGGCTATTTGTGGTGACCTAACATAATCGTTTGTGGTGCTTTTGAAATCATATTTGAAATTGGACACTGTGGTGGGATTAACAACACGAATAGCTTTAAAATGTTTGTTTGAGGAATTTTAATAATGCGATTTTTTGAAAATGGCGCCCTGCACATTCACTGGCTGTTGTCACATCGCTCCCGTTACCGGGATTGCAGCCATAATTAACAAACCTTCCAATGAGCTTCAACGCCATACAACTCTCCTTCCATGACCTCCAACAGCTCTTAAATGCTAGTAAAACTAAATGCATGCTTCTCAACCTATTGCTGCCCGCACCTGCTCGCCCGTCCAGCATCACTACTCTGGACGCTTCTGACTTAGAATATGTGGACATCTACAAATACCTAGGTGTCTGATTAGACTGTAAACTCTCCTTCCAGACTCACATTAAGCATCTCCAATCCAAAGCCTTCTTCACTCATGCTTACCTACCGATCACTGTACCTGTACACAGCCCATCTGTAAATAGTACATCCAACTACCTCATCCCCTCTTTTGCCCACCAGTTTCTCGATTTGCACATCATCATCTGCACATCTATCACTCCAGTGTTTAATTGCTCAATTATAAATATTTTGCCACGATGGCCTATTTATTGCCTTATCTCCCTAATCTCACTACATTTATATTTTTCTATTATGTTATTGACTGTACAGTTGCTTATCCCATGTGTAACTTTGTGTTGTTGTTTATGTCACAATGCTTTGCTTTATTCTTGGCCAGATCACAGTTGTAAATGAGAACTTGTTCTCAACTGGCCTACCTGGTTAAATAAAGGTGCAATAAATCAATAAAAGATGCTGGAGGGGGGTGTAGGGAGGGGTGGAGGGAGGGGGTGGAGGGAGGGGGTGGAGGGAGGTGATGGAGGGTAGAGGGAGGAGGTGGAGGGAGGTGGTAGAGGGTAGAGTTGGAGGGTAGAGGGAGGTGGTGGAGGGTAGAGTTGGAGGGTAGAGGGAGGTGGTGGAGGGTAGAGTTGGAGGGTAGAGGGAGGTGGTGGAGGGTAGAGTTGGAGGGTAGAGGGAGGAGGTGGAGGGAGGTGATGGAGGGAGGGGGTGGAGGGAGGTGATGGAGGGTAGAGTTGGAGGGTAGAGGGAGGTGGTGGAGGGTAGAGTTGGAGGGTAGAGGGAGGAGGTGGAGGGAGGTGATGGGAGGGAGGGGTGGAGGGAGGTGATGGAGGGTAGAGTTGGAGGGTAGAGGGAGGAGGTGGAGGGAGGTGGTGGAGGGTAGAGGTTGGAGGGAGGAGATGGAGGGAGGACGTGGAGGGAGAGATTGGAGGTGAGGAGGTAGAGGGCATAGGTGGAGGGTAGAATTGGAGGGTAGAGGGATGAGGTTCGAGGGAGAAGGTGGAGGGTAGAGGGAGGAGGTCGAGGGAGAAGGTGGGGGGAGGACGTGGAGGGGGAGGTTGGAGGTGAGGAGGTAGAGGGTATAGGTGGAGGGTAGAGTTGGATGGTAGAGGGAGGAGGTCAAGGGAGAAGGTGGGGGGAGGACGTGGAGGGGGAGGTTGGAGGTGAGGAAGTAGAGGGTATAGGTGGAGGGTAGAGTTGGATGGTAGAGGGAGGAGGTGGCATACTTATACAGTAATTACTGTGACAGTTCAAGTTAACTTTCTGTAAAAAGTAGCAACCTATTCCTTATAGTGCATTACTTTGGACCAGGGCCTATAGGGAATAGGATAAAAGGAATAGGGGACTAGGGAATAAGGTAAGCTACGGTGCTGGTCGTCTGCTCTCCCTGTAGTTACAGTACAGTAAGCTATGGTGATGGTCCTCTGCTCTCCCTGTAGTTACAGTACAGTAAGCTACGGTGATGGTCCTCTGCTCTCCCTGTAGTTACAGTACAGTAAGCTACGGTGATGGTCCTCTGCTCTCCCTGTAGTTACAGTACAGTAAGCTGTGGTGATGGTCCTCTGCTCTCCCTGTAGTTACAGTACATTAAGCTACGGTGATGGTCCTCTGCTCTCCCTGTAGTTACAGTACAGTAAGCTACGGGGATGGTCGTCTGCTCTCCCTGTAGTTACAGTACAGTAAGCTACGGTGCTGGTCGTCTGCTCTCCCTGTAGTTACAGTACAGTAAGCTATGGTGCTGGTCGTCTGCTCTCCCTGTAGTTACAGTACAGTAAGCTATGGTGCTGGTCGTCTGCTCTCCCTGTAGTTACAGTACAGTAAGCTACGGTGATGGTCCTCTGCTCTCCCTGTAGTTACAGTGCAGTAAGCCACGGTGATGGTTTTCTGCTCTCCCTGGACACTGTCCAAGCTAGCGTTAGGCTAATCCTCATGCCACCCAACTTGCCATTGTACAGCCAAGCCTGAGGGGGTGTAGTGTCATGCTGTGCCATGAGCACAACAGTGAAATTGTACAGTGTTCATGTCAAGGGGAATATTATGATTCAATTGTATAATTTACTGTGACTTTTAATAGGGCTGAATGATTTATTTTGTACCGTCAATTCCATACCACTGCATAAGAGTTTGGTTGGGTTAACCTGTCTCACCACATTTCATTATGTAAAAATGATTAATGGAAAAAATAATGTGTGGGAATTGGGGTGGGGGGTTCGAAACTGGAGAGGGAGGAGAGAAAGGGGAGAGAAAGGGAGATGAGAAAATAGAGAAAGGGAGATGAGAGAGGAGGGAGGAGAGAAAGGGAGAGGAGAGAAAAGGAGACGAAAGAGGAGAGAAAGGGAGAGGAGAGAAAGGGAGATGAGAAAGAGAGAGGAGAGAAAGGGAGAGGAGAGAGGAGAGAAAGGGAGATGAGAGAGGAGGGAAAGGGAGAAGAGAGAGGAAGGAAAGGGAGAGGAGAGAATAGAGAGGAGGGAAGGGGAGATGAAAGAGGAGAGAAACAGAGATGAGAGAGGAGGGAAAGGGAGAGGAGAGAAGAGAGAGGAGGGAAGGGGAGATGAAAGAGGAGAGAAAAGGAGATGAGAGAGGAAGGAAAGGGAGAGGAGGGAAGAGAGAGGAGGGAAGGGGAGAGGAGAGAGGAGAGAAAGGGAGATGAGAGGAGAGAAAGGGAGAGGAGAGAGGAGAGAAAGGGAGAGGAGAGAAAGGGAGATCAGAGATCAGAGAAAAGGGAGATAATTGATGGGGAGGAATATGAAGCATTGTGACATTTCACAGTAGAGGTGACGAGGACAGAGATCTTACTAGATATAAGAGATTGAAGAACAGCAGGATGAGGGGAGGTTTGGAGGGTGAAAGAAAGGGAGAGGAAGAAAGAGAGTGAGAGCAAAAGAAAGAGAGAGCAAAAGAGCATGAGAGAGTGTGAGAGAGAGAGAGAGAGAGAGAGAGAGAGAGAGAGAGAGAGAGAGAGAGAGAGAGAGAGAGAGAGAGAGGAGAGAGAGAGAGGAGAGAGAGAGAGAGAGAGAGAGAGAGAGAGAGAGGGAGAGAGAGAGAGAGAGAGAGAAAGGGAGCATGAGAGAGGGAGAGAGAGAGAGAGAGAGAGAGAGAGAAAAGAGAGAAAGGGATTATGAGTGAGGGAGGGAGAGAGAGAAAGAGAGCATGAGAGTTGGAGAGAGAGAGAGAGAGAGATAGAGAGAGAGAGAGAGAGAGAGAGAGAGAGAGAGAGAGAGAGAGAGAGAGAGAGAGAGGAGAGAGAGAGAGAGGGAGAGAGAGAGAGAGAGAGAGAGAGAGAGAGAGAGAGAGGGAGAGAGAGAGAGAGAGAGAGAGAGAGAGAGAGAGAGAGAGAGAGAGAGAGAGGAGAGAGAGAGAGAGAGAGAGAGAGAGAGAGAGAGGGAGAGAGAGAGAGAGAGGAGAGAAAGGGAGCATGAGAGAGGGAGAGAGAGAGAGAGAGAGAGAGAGAGAGAGAGAGAGAGGAGAGAAAGGGATTATGAGAGAGGGAGGGACAGAGAGAAAGAGAGCATGAGAGTTGGAGAGAGAGAGAGAGAGAGAGAGAGGTAGAGAGAGAGAGGGGGAGCATGAGAGAGGGAGAGTGAGAGAGAGAGAGAAAGGGAGCGTGAACATAGAGACCCAGAAAACCTGAGTCTACGCCTTCACTATGGTGAATCACTAAAACAATACAGAAATACACTACAGAAAAAGAAGGAACAGCACGTCAGAAATCAGCTCAATGTATTTGAAGAATTCATAGAATCTAACCTCTTGGAAAATTGGAATCTTAGAATACACATCTTAGAATCAACTATTAAAGACTACCAGAACACACTGGATTCTCCAATACATTGGCAAAGTACAAACCATCCAACCTAAAACATAATGTGGGGTTAATGGTATTCTCTTTTCCATCTTTCTCAGCTCTGGCATCTTCCCCAATATTTGGAACCAAGGACTAATCACCTCAATTTTGACCCCAATAACTACAATGGGATATGCGTCAACAGCAACTAAGGGTAAATCCTCTGCATGATCATTAGCAGCAGACTCATACATTTCCTCAGCGGAAACGATGTACTGAGCAAATGTCAAAGTCGCTTTTTACCAAATTACCGTACGTCAGACCATGTATTCACCCTGCACACTCTGATTGACAAAAAATAAATCTCAGGCTTTGTTGATTTCAGAAAAGCTTGGCATGAGGGTCTGCTATACAAATTAATGGAAAAAACACATATTTCTTTCTACAGGGCCGTGGGGTGAGACAGGGATGCATCTTAAGCCCCACCCTCTTCAACATATATATCAACAAATTGGCGAGGACACTAGAGTTCCCTGAATTCCTGTCGGACCTTCCTGTAGTCACAGCAGATATTATTCACATTTTTGGTGAATTCAATATTCACATGGAAAAGTCCACAGACTCCAAAATGATGATGGTTTTCAGAGCCATCATCGACTCAGTGGGTTTTGTCCAACATGTCTCTGGACCTACTCATTGCCACAGTCAGACTCTGGACCTAGTTTTGTCCAATGGAATATATGTTGTGGATCTTAATGTTTTTCCTCATAATCGTGGACTATCGGACCATCATTTTATTTGCAATTACAACAAGTTATCTGCTCAGACCCCAACCAAGGATCATCAAAAGACGTGTTATAAATTCTCGGACAACCCAGATTCATAGAAGCCCTTCCAGCCTCCCTCCACCTACCCAAGGACGTCAGAGTACAAAAATCAGTTAACCACCTACCCTGGATCTAATTTTGTCTCATGGAACAAATATTGTGGATAGATACAGTCACACCTCTAAAAACAAAACAAAAAACATTCGTTATAAGAAACTAGCTCCCTGGTATACAGGAAATACCCTGAAGCAAACTTCCAGAAAATTGTAACGGAAATGGCGCTACACCAAACTGTCAGTCTTCAGTCTTCTGATTGGTTGGGAAAGACAGTACCGTGCAGTACTGAAGTACAGGAAGAGCCCTCACTGCTGCTCGATCTTCCTACTTCCAACCTGATGGAGGAGGATGAAATCAATCCAAAATGTATTTTTTGATACTGTCTCAAAGCTAACTAAAAAAGCAGCATTCCCCAAGAGAGGATGGCTTTCGCTTCAGCAGTGATGAATTCATGAACTTCTTTGACGAAAATATCATGATCATTAGAAAGCAAATTACAGACTCCTTTTTAATAAATCTGCATATTTCTCCAAAAACTCTGTTGTCTTGAGTTTGCACAGAACTGCCAGGACATCGGATCAATGGAGACAAGTTTTTTAATCCTGTATCTCTCGACACATTTACAAAAATAATCATGGCCTTGAAACTTTCCAGCTCCCTACTGGACCGTATTCCAACTAAACTACTGAAAGAGTTGCTTCCTGTGCTTGGTCCCCCCTATATGGCCCGTCTATATTGAACATAATAAGCAGATTCCTCCGGATGTCTACCAAACTCACTAAAAGTGGCAGCAAGAAAGCCTCTCCTGAAAAAAACAAACCTTGACCCAATTTGTTTTTAAACTATTGGTCTATATCAAATCTCCCATTCCTCTCAGAAATGTTGTAAAAAAGTTATTGCACAGCACCTCACTGCCTGCCCGAAGATGAATAATGAAATGCTCCAGTCTGGTTTTAGACCATCATAGTACTGAGACTAAACTCGTGACAGTTTGTAAATTACTTTTTAATGGCGTCAGACCAAGGCTCTGCATCTGTCCTTATACTCTTTAGTGTTGCTTTTGACACCATCGATCAGCACATTCCTTTGGAGAAATTGGAAACCCTAATTGGTCGACAGCAGGCCTGGGCAACTCCAGTCCTCGGAGGCCTGATTGGTGTCACACTTTTCCCCCATCATCCATAGCAAACACACCAAACTTACCTACCCTGGAAGCCTGTGTTTCAGACATAAGGAAGTGGATGACGGCAAATGTTCTACTTTTAAACTCGGACAAAACAGAGATGCTTGTTCTAGGTCCCAAGAAACAAAGAGATCTTCTGTTGAATCTGACAATTGATCTCGTCTCAAATAAAACTGGGAACGACGTCGGCGTTACTCTGGACCCTGATCTCTCTCTTGACGAACACATCAATACTGTTTCCAGGACAGCTTTTTTCCATCTACGTAACATTGCAAAAATCCTAAACTTTCTGTCCAATGATGCAGAAAAACTAATCCATGCTTTTGTCACTTCTAGGTTAGACTACTGCAGTGCTCTACTTTCTGGCTACCTGGATAAAGCATTAAATAAACTTCAGTTAGTGCTAAATACGGCTGCTAGAATCTTGACTAGAACCAAAAAATGTGATCATATAACTCCAGTGACCTCTCTAAACTGGCTTCCTGTTAAGGCTGATTTCAAGGTGTTACTGCTAACCTACAAAGCATTACATGGTTGTCCTCCTAACTATCTCCCCACGATTTGGTCCTGCCGTACATACCTACACGTACGCTACGGTCACAAGATGCAGGCCTCCTTATTGTTCCTAGAATAAGGAGGCAGGCCTTTCTCCTATAGAGCTCCATTTTTATGGAATGGTCTGCCTATCTATGTGAGAGACGCAGACTCGGTCTCATCCTTTAAGTCTTTATTGAAGACTCATCTCTTCAGTAGGTCCTATGATTGAGTGTAGTCTGGCCCAGGGGTGCGAAGGTGAACGGCAAGGTACAGGAGCGATGAACCGCCCTTGTTGTCTCTGCCTCCCTTCTCCCTTCTCTCCATTGGGATTCTCTGCATCTGACCCTATTACAGGGGCCGAGTCACTGGCTTACTGGTGCTCTTCCATGCCTTCTCTTGGAGGGGTGCGTCAAGTCGTGCCAAGCTTTTTTTCACTATAGGCGACTTGAGTGGGTCTAGTCACTGACGTGATCTTCCTGTCCGGTTTTGGCCTTTCCAGGGAGTTTTTCCTAGCCACCGTGCTTCTACACCTGCATTGCTTGCTGTTTGTGGTTTTAGGCTGGGTTTCTGTACAGCACTTTGAGACATCTGCTGATTCAAAAAAAGGTCTTTATAAATACATTTGATTTTGAGGAGAGAGAGATGAAAACAGAGTGGGGAGAGAGCCCACTAAGCATTTGACGTAAGGCGACGTCTTCTCAATGTCTTTTTTCGCTTCTCTTTCTTTCTTTGTTATTGTTTGCCCTGATTTCAACATCCACGGACGTAGATTCTTGGTCCAGGCCAGATCAAATCTAACCAATTATAGAGGTCAACAGACGTCCTGTCCGAACCTATATTTGGCCCAAACATATACGTTCAGATTCGGTTCAAATCTGGACTGGCCTTGATTTAGCCCAAACATAGAAGTCTACAATTGGTTGAAGTTTGGTCCGAACCGGATGAAGTCTGAACCAATCCTAGTCATCTATGTTTCACAAGTTAAGGCAGCATAGTACAGCAGTAGAGAAGAACACAGCAGAGTACAGTTACAGAGTACAACGCAGTTAAGAAAAGTAGCATACGGTACATTACAGTATAACACAGTAAAACATGCTAGAGGACAGTAAAATAAAGAGAAGTACAGTATAGTGTACTGGTAGGGATGCTTTGCAAGTGTTTATGACTTTTCTCCTTTCATTCAACACCTAAAATGAATGTGAAAGTCATCGTCTGGAAATTATTTCTAAAATACGGAGAGTGGGGAGTTTAGACTTAGTGGGAGAGGGGGAGTGGAGAGTGGGGAGGGGGTGTGGAGAGTGGAGTGTGGAGAGTGGGGAGTGGAGAGTGGGGAGTGGAGAGTGGAGTGTGGAGAGGGGGGAGTGGAGAGTGGGGAGTGGGGAGTGGGGAGGGGGTGTGGAGAGTGGGGAGTGGAGGGGAGTGGGAGAGTGGAGTGTGGAGAGTGGGGAGTGGGGAGTGGGGGGTGGAGAGTGGGGAGTGGAGAGTGGGGAGTGGAGAGTGGAGTGTGGAGAGGGGGAGTGGAGAGTGGGGAGTGGGGTGTGGAGAGGGAGTGGGAGAGTGGGGAGTGGGGAGTGGGGAGTGGAGGGGAGTGGGAGAGGGGGAGTGGAGAGTGGGGAGTGGGGTGGGGAGTGGAGAGGGAGTGGGAGAGGGGGAGTGGAGAGTGGGGAGTGGGGTGTGGAGAGTGGGGAGTGGAGTGTGGGAGTGGAGTGGGAGAGTGGGGAGTGGGGGTGGAGAGTGGGGGAGTGGAGGGTGGGGGTGGAGAGTGGGGAGTGGAGAGTGGGGGGTGGAGAGTGGGGGTGGAGAGAGGAGAGTGGAGAGTGGGGAGTGGAGAGTGGAGTGTGGAGAGTGGAGTGTGGAGAGTGGGGAGTGGGGAGTGGAGAGAGGAGAGTGGAGAGAGGGGAGTGGAGAGATGGAGTTGGAGAGTGGGGAGAGAGTGGGGAGTGGAGAGTGGAGAGATGGGGAGTTGGAGAGTGGGGAGTTGGGTGGAGAGTGGAGAGAGAGTGGGGAGTGGGGAGAGAGTGGAGTTGGGGAGAGTAGAGAGTGGGGGTGGAGATAGGGGAGTGGAGAGTGGGGGTGGAGAGTGGGGAGTAGAGGTGGGGGGTGGAGAGTGGGGAGTGGGGAGTGGATAGTGGGGAGTGGGGAAGAGTGGGGAGTCCAGTGGGGAGCAGAACCAGTGGGGAGGGGAGGGAGAGAGAGAGTGGAGAGTCCAGGGAGACAGTGTGGAGAGTGGAGAGTGGGGAGTGGAGAGTGGAGAGTGGAGAGTGTAGAGAAAGAGATGGGTTGGAGATAGAGATGGGTTGGAGATAGAGATGGGTTGGAGATAGAGATGGGTTGGAGATAGAGATGGGTTGGAGATAGCCGGTGGCAAGGTGAGAGAAGAGGTGTCCGTCGTGACACACAGTAAATCAGTCCACTGAGCAGAACCAGTCCAGACGGGACAGAAGTGGATCCAGGTCCAGACACTGTCAACTAGGTACAAAGGACACACACACAACCAGTGAAAACTGTGACAGGAAAAACAACAAGGTCTACAGTGGGAATAGTTGGTCATTAGTTTCCCTTATGGGGCCCAGATGAGGCTGTGGAACTAGTTTCCCTGTAGCCCAGCTACAGACAGTACTACAAGTCCCAGATCAGATGCTGTAGTAGACCTTTATACCCTGTAGCCCAGCTACAGATAGAGTACTACTGGTCCTAGATCAGGTGTTCGTATAGTAGACCTGTATACCCTGTAGCCCAGCTACAGACAGTACTACTGGTCCTAGATCAGGTGTTAGTATAGTAGACCTGTATACCCTGTAGCCCAGCTACAGACAGTACTACTGGTCCTAGATCAGATGTTAGTATAGTAGACCTGTATACCCTGTAGCCCAGCTATAGACAGTACTACTGGTCCTAGATCAGATGTTAGTATAGTAGACCTGTATACCCTGTAGCCCAGCTACAGACAGTACTACTGGTCCTAGATCAGATGTTAGTATAGTAGACCTGTATACCCTGTAGCCCAGCTACAGACAGTACTACTGGTCCTAGATCAGATGTTAGTATAGTAGACCTGTATACCCTGTAGCCCAGCTACAGACAGTACTACTGGTCCTAGATCAGATGTTAGTATAGTAGACCTGTATACCCTGTAGCTCAGCTATAGACAGTACTACTGGTCCTAGATCAGATGTTAGTATAGTAGACCTGTATACCCTGTAGCTCAGCTACAGACAGTACTACTGGTCCTAGATCAGGTGTTAGTATAGTAGACCTGTATACCCTGTAGCCCAGCTACAGACAGTACTACTGGTCCTAGATCAGATGTTAGTATAGTAGACCTGTATACCCTGTAGCCCAGCTACAGACAGTACTACTGGTCCTAGATCAGATGTTAGTATAGTAGACCTGTATACACTGTAGCTCAGCTATAGACAGTACTACTGGTCCTAGATCAGATGTTAGTATAGTAGACCTGTATACACTGTAGCTCAGCTACAGACAATACTACTGGTCCTAGATCAGATGTTAGTATAGTAGACCCGTATACCCTGTAGCCCAGCTATAGACAGCATCTAACAACTGGATTTCATTATTTCCTGGGCACCGCTCAGCAAACGCCAACCTTTCCATCAGAACCACCTTAATGGGTCCAAAACAGCTACAGTCATTGGCCTAAGATGTAATGCACTAAGACGAAACGTCACCGTTAAAGAAACTGCAGTAACTGCTATCTCAGTGCAAGAGGCGCCACTACAGCCCCTGGTTCGAATCCGGGATGTATCACATCCGGCTGTGATTGGTCGTCTCATAGGTCGGCGCACAATTGGCCCAGCCGTCATTGTCAATAAGAATCTTAACTGACTTGCCTCGTTGAATAAAGAATCAATAAATAAAATATGACCTGTACACGTGAGCGTTGTATCCAGTGCCCCTTGATGGCAGGCAATCACCGTTTACCATTACTGTTTTTTTAAACATATGGCCCTCGTCCTTCATATCAGCGAGGAAAAATACTTTTTTTTTACAGACCCATAAAGATATGGAGCCTCCATCCTACTAAACTACACTGTAGTAGTTACAGATCCATAAAGCTATAGAGCCTCCATCCTACTAAACTACACTGTAGCAGTTACAGATCCATACAGCCTCCATCCTACTAAACTACACTGTAGTAGTTACAGATCCATACAGCCTCCATCCTACTAAACTACACTGTAGTAGTTACAGATCCATACAGCCTCCATCCTACTAAACTACACTGTAGTAGTTACAGATCCAGTCCATCCTACAAACTACACTGTAGTAGTTACAGATCCATACAGCCTCCATCCTACTAAACTACACTGTAGCAGTTACAGATGCCTCCATCCTACTAAACTACACTGTAGTAGTTACAGTTCCATACAGCCTCCATCCTACTAAACTACACTATAGTAGTTACAGACCCATACAGCCTCCATCCTACTAAACTACACTGTAGTAGTTACAGATCCATAAAGACTCCATCCTACTAAACTACACTGTACTAGTTACAGATCCATAAAGCTATAGAGCCTCCATCCTACTAAACTACACTGTTCAGCAGTTACAGATGCCTCCATCCTACTAAACTACACTGTAGTAGTTACAGATCCATACAGCCTCCATCCTAGAAACTATCACTGTAGTAGTAACAGATCCATACAGCTATCCCATCCTACAAACTATACTTAGTAGTTACAGATGCCTATCCTACTAAACTACACTGTAGTAGTTATCCCAGATCCAGACAGCCTCCATCCTACTAAATTACACTGTAGTAGTTGCAGATCCATACAGCCTCCATCCTACTAAATTACACTGTAGTAGTTACAGATCCATATGGCCTCCATCCTACTAAACCACTGTAGAGTTACAGATCCATACAGCCTCCATCCTATTAAATTACACTGGCAGTTAAAGATCCATAGCCTCCATCCTACTAAACTACACTGTAGCAGTTACAGATCCATACAGCCTCCATCCTACTAAATTACACTGTAGCAGTTACAGATCCATACAGCCTCCATCCTACTAAACTACACTTCAGTTAGGATCCATACAGTCCATTACTAAATCACACTGTAGGAGTTAAGATCCATACAGCCTCCACCCTACTAAACTACACTGTAGCAGTTACAGATCCATACAGCCTCCATGCTACTAAACTACACTGTAGTACATTTACATTTACATTTAAGTCATTTAGCAGACGCTCTTATCCAGAGCGACTAGTAGTTACAGAACCATACAGCCTCCATCCTACTAAACTACATTATAGTAGTTACAGATCCATACAGCTATGGAGCCTCCATCCTATGAAACTACACTGTAGTAGTTACAGATCCATACAGCCTCCATCCTACTAAACTACACTATAGTAGTTACAGATCCATACAGCCTCCACCCTACTAAACTACACTGTAGCAGTTACAGATCCATACAGCCTCCATGCTCTAAACAGACTGGTAGTTACAGACCCATACAGCCTCCATCCTACTAAACTACATTATAGTAGTTACAGATCCATCAGCTAGACTGGAGCCTCCATCCTAAAACTACACTGTAGTAGTTACAGATCCATTTCCTACTAAACTACACTATAGTACATGATCCATAAGCTATCTTTGGAGCCCCCATCCTATTAAACTACACTTTTGTAGTTACAGATCCATAAGCCTCCATCCTACTAAACTACACTGTAGCAGTTACAGATGCCTCCATCCTTTGTAAACTACACTGTAGTAGTTATAGTTCCATACAGCCTCCATCCTACTAAACTACACTATAGTAGTTACAGACCCATACAGCCTCCATCCTACTAAACTACACTGTAGTAGTTACAGATCCATAAAGCTATAGAGCCTCCATCCTACTAAACTACACTGTAGTAGTTACAGATCCATAAAGCTATAGAGCCTCCATCCTACTAAACTACACTGTAGCAGTTACAGATGCCTCCATCCTACTAAACTACACTGTAGTAGATACAGATCCATACAGCCTCCATCCTACTAAACTACACTGTAGTAGTAACAGATCCATACAGCTATGGAGCCTCCATGCTACTAAACTACACTGTAGTAGTTACAGATGCCTCCATCCTACTAAACTACACTGTTGTAGTTACAGATCCATACAGCCTCCATCCTACTAAATTACACTGTAGTAGTTACAGATCCATACAGCCTCCATCCTACTAAATTACACTGTAGTAGTTACAGATCCATACAGCCTCCATCCTACTAAATTACACTGTAGCAGTTACAGATCCATACAGCCTCCATCCTACTAAACTACACTGTAGCAGTTACAGATCCATACAGCCTCCATCCTACTAAATTACACTGTAGCAGTTACAGATCCATACAGCCTCCATCCTACTAAACTACACTGTAGCAGTTACAGATCCATACAGCCTCCATCCTACTAAATTACACTGTATAGACAGATCCATACAGCCTCCACCCTACTAAACTACACTGTAGCAGTTACAGATCCATACAGCCTCCATGCTACTAAACTACACTGTAGTAGTTACAGACCCATACAGCCTCCATCCTACTAAACTACATTATAGTAGTTACAGATCCATACAGCTATGGAGCCTCCATCCTACTAAACTACACTGTAGTAGTTACAGATCCATACAGCCTCCATCCTACTAAACTACACTATAGTAGTTACAGATCCATACAGCTATGGAGCCCCCATCCTACTAAACTACACTGTAGTAGTTACAGATCCATACAGCCTCCATCCTACTAAACTACACTGTAGCAGTTACAGATGCCTCCATCCTACTAAACTACACTGTAGTAGTTACAGTTCCATACAGCCTCCATCCTACTAAACTACACTATAGTAGTTACAGACCCATACAGCCTCCATCCTACTAAACTACACTGTAGTAGTTACAGATCCATAAAGACTCCATCCTACTAAACTACACTGTAGTAGTTACAGACCCATACAGCCTCCATCCTACTAAACTACACTGTAGTAGTTACAGACCCATACAGCCTCCATCCTACTAAACTACACTGTAGTAGTTACAGATCCATACAGCCTCCATCCTACTAAACTGCACTGTAGTAGTTACAGATCCATACAGCCTCCATCCTACTAAACTACACTGTAGTAGTTACAGACCCATACAGCCTCCATCCTACTAAACTACACTGTAGTAGTTACAGACCCATACAGCCTCCATCCTACTAAACTACACTGTAGCAGTTACAGACCCATACAGCTATGGAGCCTCCATCCTACTAAACTACACTGTAGCAGTTACAGATCCATACAGCCTCCATCCTACTACTACTTCCACTATACTTCCTGAGTTAAATTCACACACAGGTGTTCAGACGATGTTAGATTAGATCATTATCCCAGGTGATTAGAGGATGTTAGATTAGATCATTATCCCAGGTGATCAGAGGATGTTAGATTAGATAATTATCCCAGGTGATCAGAGGATGTTAGATTAGATATGTTCAGAGGACGTTAGATTAGATAATTATCCCAGGTGATCCTGATCAGAGGATGTTAGATTAGATAATTATCCCAGGTGTTCAGAGGACGTTAGATTAGATAATTATCCCAGGTGATCAGAGGATGTTAGATTAGATAATTATCCCAGGTGTTCAGAGGACGTTAGATTAGATAATTATCCCAGGTGATCAGAGGACGTTAGATTAGATAATTATCCCAGGTGTTCAGAGGACGTTAGATTAGATAATTATCCCAGGTGATCAGAGGACGTTAGATTAGATAATTATCCCAGGTGATCAGAGGACGTTAGATTAGATAATTATCCCAGGTGTTCAGAGGACGTTAGATTAGATAATTATCCCAGGTGATCAGAGGACGTTAGATTAGATAATTATCCCAGGTGATCAGAGGATGTTAGATTAGATAATTATCCCAGGTGTTCAGAGGACGTTAGATTAGATAATTATCCCAGGTGATAGAGGACGTTAGATTAGATAATTATCCCAGGTGATCAGAGGATGTCTAGTATTAGATCTTATCCCAGGTGATCAGAGGATGTTAGATATAGATCTCTACTGTTATCCCAGGTGATCAGAGGATGTTAGATTAGATAATTATCCCAGGTGTTCTCCTCTGTCTTCCGTCTGTCAGTAAACACTGTAACATGAACATATGGCCGTGTGGGAAACACAAACCCTCCGATGTGTATCAATTTAACCTTTCATTTGTATTATTTCCTGGCTGATGTGAAAGATATAGTCCCAGTTTCCAAAACACGACCGCTAGCGATGTGTGTCGACGTTTCAGACCGAGAGTCGGGGCTCTTAACAAAAAGAGCCCCCTGGAAGAAGATACCTTCATGGGTAGGCTGCTAGTAGTGTTACTGAATCACATGAGGAGGGAGAAGACTGCCACACACACACACACACACACACACACACACACACACACACACACACACACACACACACCTCACACACACACACACACACACACACACACACACACACACACACACACACACACACACACACACACACACACACACACACAAAAACACCCAGGCACCCTGCAGCTCTCAGTAGCAGCTCTCAGATGGTCACTACAGAGGGTCGGTGGGTACTGACAGGAACACACACACACACACACACACACACACACACACACACACACACACCACACACACACACACACACACACACACACACACACACACACACACACACACACACACACACACACACACACACACACACACACACACACACACACCCAAACAGGCACCCTGCGGCTCTCAGATGGTCACTACAAAGGCTCAGTGGGGACTAACACACAACAGCCAACCCTTCCTGGCAGACTGGAGGCTAAAATCCTCAAGAGTTACAGACGGCTGGTGTCACATGTCATTTTCTTTCTTCTCCTTTTGTGACATGGTCAATGGAAGAGAACTGTATCTTTTGTGACACGGTCAATGGAAGAGAACTGTATCTTTTGTGACACGGTCAATGGAAGAGAACTGTGTCTTTTGTGACACGGTCAATGGAAGAGCACTGTGTCTTTTGTGACACGGTCAATGGAAGAGAACTGTGTCTTTTGTGACACGGTCAATGGAAGAGAACTGTGTCTTTTGTGACACGGTCAATGGAAGAGAACTAGGATGTCATTTTGACACGGTCAATGGAAGAGAACTATCTTTTTGACACGGTCAATGGAAGAGAACTGTGTCTTTTGTGACACGGTCAATGGAAGAGAACTGTTCTTTTGTGACACGGTCAATGGAAGAGAACTGTACTTTTGTTAATGGTCAATGAAGAGAACACGTCAATGGAAGAGAACTGTATCTTTTTGACACGGTCAATGGAAGAGAACTGTGTCTTTTGTGACACGGTCAATGGAAGAGAACTGTGTCTTTTGTGACACGGTCAATGGAAGAGAACTGTGTCTTTTGTGACACGGTCAATGGAAGAGAACTGTATCTTTTGTGACACGGTCAATGGAACAGAACTGTATCTTTGTGACACGGTCAATGGAAGAGAACTGTGTCTTTGTGACACGGTCAATGGAAGAGAACTGTGTCTTTTGTGACTCAATGGAAGAGAACTGTGTCTTTTGTGACACGGTCAATGGAAGAGAACTGTGTCTTTTGTGACACGGTCAATGGAAGAGAACTGTGTCTTTTGTGACACTCAATGGAAGAGAACTGTGTCTTTGGACACGGTCAATGGAAGAGAACTGTGTCTTTTGTGAATACGGTCAATGGAAGAGAACTGTGTCTTTTGTGACACGGTCAATGGAAGAGAACTGTATCTTTTGTGACACGGTCAATGGAAGGGAACTGTATCTTTTGTGACACGGTCAATGGAAGAGAACTGTATCTTTTGTGACACGGTCAATGGAAGAGAACTGTATCTTTTGTGACACGGTCAATGGAAGATATAGTCCCCATTTCCAGGTGATCTGAATGAGTCTGAGTCTGTATTCATAAAGCTTCTCACTAATGATCTAGGATCTAGGATCAGTTCTGCCTTCTTCCCCCCCCCCCCGTCCAAACATATCAAGACAGTTGTGAAGAGGGCACGACAAAGCCTATTTCCCCCTCGGGAAACAAAATGGCATGGGTCTTGAGATCCTCAAAAGTTTTTACAGCTGCAATATCGAGAGCATCCTGACCGGTTGCATCACTGCATGGTACGGCAATTGCTCGGCCTCCGACCGCAAGGCACTACAAAGGGGAGTGCGTACGGCCCAGTACATCACTGGGGCAAAGCTGCCTGCCATCCAGGACCTCTACACCAGGCGGTGTCAGACCCTAACAATTGTCCTAACAATTGTCAAAGACCACAGCCACCCCAGTCATAGACTGTTCTCTCTACTACAGCATGGCAAGCGGTACCGGAGTGCCAAGTCTAGGACAAAAAGGCTTCTCAACAGTTTTTACCCCCAAGCCATAAGACTCCTGAACATTGTGTGCCTCCCCCAACCCCTCTTTTACGCTGCTGCTACTCTCTGTTTATCTTATATGCATAGTCACTTTAACTATACATTCATGTACATACTACCTCAATTGGGCCGAACAACTAGTGCTCCCGCACATTGGCTAGCTGGGCTGTCTGCATTGTGTCCCACCACCCACCAACCCCTCTTTCACACTACTGCTACTCTCTGTTCATCATATATGCATAGTCACTTCAACCATATCTACATGTACATACTACCTCAATCAGCCTGACTAACCGGCGTATGTATATAGCCTCGCTACTGTATTTAGCCTCTCTACTGTATATAGCCTCGCTACTGTATTTAGCCTCTCTACTGTATATAGCCTCTCTACTGTATATAGCCTCTCTACTGTTATAGCCTCTACTGTATATAGCCTCTCTACTCTATATAGCCTCTCTACTCTATATAGCCTCTCTACTGTATATAGCCTCTCTACTGTATATAGCCTCTCTACTGTATATAGCCTCTCTACTGTATATAGCCTCTCTACTGTTATAGCCTCTCTACTGTATATAGCCTCGCTACTGTATATAGCCTCGCTACTGTATTTAGCCTCTCTACTTTATATAGCCTCTCTACTGTATATAGCCTCTCTACTGTTATAGCCTCTACTGTATATAGCCTCTCTACTCTATATAGCCTCTCTACTCTATATAGCCTCTCTCTACTCTCTATGTATAGACTCTCTACTGTATATAGCCTCTCTACTGTATATAGCCTCTCTACTGTATATAGCCTCTCTACTGTATATAGCCTCTCTACTGTTATAGCCTCTCTAAGTTATAGCCTCTCTACTGTTATAGCCTCTCTACTGTATATAGCCTCTCTACTGTATATAGTCTCTCTACTGTATATAGTCTCTCTACTGTATATAGCCTCTCTACTGTATATAGCCTCTCTACAGTTATAGCCTCTCTACTGTTATAGCCTCTCTACTGTATATAGCCTCTACTGTATATAGCCTCTCTACTGTATATATCCTCTCTACTGTATATAGTCTCTCTACTGTATATAGCCTCTCTACTGTATATAACCTCTCTACTGTATGTAGCCTCTCTACTGTATATAGCCTCTCTACTCTATATAGCCTCTCTACTGTATATAGCCTCTCTACTGTTATAGCCTCTCTACTGTATATAGCCTCTCTACTGTATATAACCTCTCTACTGTATGTAGCCTCTCTACTGTATATAACCTCTCTACTGTATGTAGCCTCTCTACTGTATATAGCCTCTCTACTGTATATAACCTCTCTACTGTATATAGCCTCTCTATTCTGTATTTCACTGTAAGGTCTACTACACCTGTTGTATTCAGCATTTCACTGTAAGGTCTACTACACCTGTTGTATTCAGCATTTCACTGTAACTACACCTGATTCAGCATTTCACTGTCTACTACACCTGTTGTATTCAGCATTTCACTGTAAGGTCTACCACCTGTTGTATTCAGCATTTCACTGTAAGGTCTACTACACCTGTTGTATTCAGTTTCACTGTATTCAGTATTCAGCATTTCACTTTCTACTACACCTGTTGTATTCAGCATTTCACTGTCTACTACACCTGTTGTATTCAGCATTTCACTGTGAGGTCTACTACACCTGTTGTATTCAGCATTTCACTGTAATGTCTACTACACCTGTTGTATTCAGCATTTCACTGTGAGGTCTACTACACCTGTTGTATTCAGCATTTCACTGACTGTGAGGTCTACTACACCTGTTGTATTCAGCATTTCACTGTGAGGTCTGTTGTATTCAGCGCACGTGACAAATAAACTTTGATTTGATTCAGATGAGAATAGAATCAGATTATATGAGACCAGGGGAGGAATCTGAATCCTAGGACATTACATCAAAATTGTGCATCCCTTCCTGTTTGAGTGTGGTTTTCCACTTTAATTTTGAGTTTTGAATTTGAATTTTTAATTTCCAAATCCAGACCTCCATGGGTTGATAAATTTGATTTCCATTGCTAATTTTTGTGTGATTTTGTTGTCAGCACATTCAACTATGTAAAGAAAAAAGTATTTAATAAGGATATTTCATTCATTCAGATCTAGGATGTGTTATTTTAGTGTTCCCTTTATTTTTTGGAGCAGGGTAATAATAAATCAGAGGGAGACGTACAAGAGTGATTTCAATTAACGTAAACCTCTTCAAACATCTTCACTTATTAATGCTGATCAGTCGTGCAGTAAGGCTTTTTAACTTTTTATCTCAAATGGCACCCTATTCCCTATATAGTGCACTACTTGCCATAGAGCTCTGGTCTAAAGTAGTGCACTATATATAGGGAATAGGGTGCAATAGGGCTCTGGACTAAAGTAGTGCACTATATATAGGGAATAGGGTGCAATAGTGCTCTGGTCTAAAGTAGTGCACTATATATAGGGAATAGGGCTCTGGTCCAAAGTAGTGCACTATATAGGGGAATAGGGCTCAGGTCTAAAGAAGTGCACTATATAGGGGAATATGGCTCTGGTCTAAAGTAGTGCACTATATAGTGGAATAGGGCTCTGGTCAAAAGTAGTGCACTATATAGGGGAATATGGCTCTGGTCTAAAGTAGTGCACTATATAGGGGAATAGGGCTCTGGTCAAAAGTAGTGCACTATATATAGGGAATAGGGTGCAATAGGGCTCTGGTCTAAAGTAGTGCCCTATATAGGGAATAGGGCTCTGGTCTAAAGTAGTGCACTATATAGGGAATAGGGTTCTGTAGGGCTCTGGTCTAAAGTAGTGCACTATATAGGGAATAGGGTTCTGTAGGGCTCTGGTCTAAAGTAGTGCACTATATAGGGAATAGGGTTCTGTAGGGCTCTGGTCTAAAGTAGTGCACTATATAGGGAATAGGGTTCTGTAGGGCTCTGGTCTAAAGTAGTGCACTATATAGGGAATAGGGTTCTGTAGGGCTCTGGTCTAAAGTAGTGTACTATATAGGGAATAGGGTGCCATTTGGGATGCAGTCATTGTGCTGGAAACTTTAGGATGCACAAAAGCACAAGACTGAATAAAGGCTATTTTAGTACAACAGCATTATTGCGGTGCCCTTGAGCAAAATCACACATTATGTATCCTATTTGAGAGGTTGCTGAGTCATGCGTTTTATTACAAATACAGTACGCAGCCTACCTTTCTACTTAATGGGAGAAAAAACATCAGAATATCATGTAGCGAAAAATGAAACTATAATTTATCATGTAGATAATGTTTGTGTCACACCACCTCAGGCTAAAGTGTTGTGTCAAGTGTTTTCTGGTCTCTTAAAATACAAATCAAATAGATGCGTTTTAGGGTCCTTCTGTAGCTCAGTTGGTAGAGCATGGCGCTTGTAACGCCAGGGTAGTGGGTTCGATCCCCGGGACCACCCATACGTAGAATGTATGCACACATGACTGTAAGTCGCTTTGGATAAAAGCGTCTGCTAAATGGCATATATTATTATTTATTATTATTATTATCATATATTATAGGGTGGAAGGCGGCAGACCGCAAAGGATGAGGTGGAGAAATGGTGGAAGGTGGCAGGCCGCAAAGGATGAGGTGGAGAAATGGTGGAAGGTGGCAGGCCGCAAAGAATGAGGTGGAGAAATGGTGGAAGGTGGCAGGCCGCAAAGGATGAGGTGGAGAAATGGCGGCAGACCGCAAAGGATGAGGTGGAGAAATGATGAGGTGGAGAAATGGCGGCAGACCGCAAAGGATGAGGTGGAGAAATGGTGGAAGGCCGCAAAGGATGAGGTGGAGAAATGGCGGAAGGCCGCAAAGGATGAGGTGCAGAAATTATGGATGTAATCGCAAAAAAAAAAGGATGAGGACGGTAGCAGCTGTTAGGAGAAATAACAATATGGGCAACAAAAAAATGGGAAAATGAAGTACAAAACAGAAACGAATGATAAACAAAGTTACATATCTCTAAAGAAATCAAAACTCAAAGCTGTGCTCAATCCAAAATCAGCTCTTGGCTGGGTCATGTCTTGATGACGTGTTGAATTGTTTGTATTGTAGTTTTAAATACGTACAGTTGAAGTAGGAAGTTAAGTTTGAGTCATTAAAACTCATTTTTCAACCACTCAGCAAATTTCTTGTTAACAAACTACCCGTTTTGGCAAGTCGGTTGGGACATTAACTTTGTGCATGACGCAAGTCGTTTTTCCAACAATTGTTTACAGACAGATAATTTCACTTAAAATTCACGGTATCACAATTCCAGTGGGTCAGACGTTCACATACACTAAGTTGACTGCCTTTAAACAGCTTGGAAAATTCCAGAAAATGATGTCATGGCTTTAGAAGCTTCTGATAGGCTAATTGACATCATTTGAGTCAATTGTAGGTGTCTCATTTGCACATGCATGTATATAGATTTTTCTACTGTATTATTGATTGTATGTTGGTTTATTCCATGTGTAACTCTGTGTTGTTGTATCTGTCGAACTGCTTTGCTTTATCTTGGCCAGGTCGCATTGCAAATGAGAACTTGTTCTCAACTAGCCTACCTGTTTAAATAAAGGTGAAATAAATTAAATAAAAAATAAAAACCTGTCAAGACCTACCTTCAAGACCTACTTTCAAGACCTACCTTCAAACTCAGTGCCTCTTCGCTTGACATCATGAGAAAATCAAAAGAAATCAGCCAAGACCTCCACTTTGTAGACCTCCACAAGTCTGGTTCATCCTTGGGAGCAATTTCCAAATGCCTGAAGGTACCACGTTCATCTGTACAAACAATAGTATGCAAGTATAAACACCATGGGACCACGCAGCCGTCATACCGCTCAGGAAGGAGATGCGTTCTGTCTCCTAGAGATGAACGTACTTTGGTGCAAAAAAGTGCAAATAAATGCCAGAACAACAGCAAAGGACCCTGTGAAGATGCTGAGGAAACCGGTACAAAAGTATATATAACCACAGTAAAATGAGTCCTATATCGACATAACCTGAAAGGCCGCTCAGCAAGGAAGAAGCCACTGCTCCAAAACTGCCATAGAAAAAGCCAGACTACGGTTTGCAACTGCACATGGGGACAAAGATCGTACTTTTTGGAGAAATGTCCTCTGGTCTGAGGAAACAACAATAGAACTGTTTGGCCATAATGACCATCGTTATGTTTGGAGGGAAAAGGAGGAGGCTTGCAAGCCGAAGAATACCATCCCAACTGTGAAGCACGGGAGTGGCAGCATCATGTTGTCGTGGATATATTGATATATTGAAGCAACATCTCTAGACATCAGTCAGGAAGTTAAAGCTTGGTCGCAAATGGGTTTTCCAAATGGACAATGACTCCAAGCATACAACCAAAGTTGTGGCAAAATGGCTTAAGGACAACAAAGTCAAGGTATTGGAGGGGCCATCACAAAGCCCTGACCTCAATCCCATAGACAATTTGTGGGCCGAACTGAAAAAGCGTGTGTGAGCAAGGAGGCCTACAAACCTGACTCAGTTACAGCAGCTCTGTCAGGAGGAATGGCCAAAATTCACCCTACTTATTTTTGGAAGCTTTTGGAAGGCTACCAGAAACATTTGACCCAAGTTAAATAGTTTAAAGGCAATACTACCAAATACTAATTGAGCGTATGTAAAACTTCTGACCCACTGAGAAGGTGATGAAAGCTGAAATAAATCATTCCCTCTACTATTATTCCAACATTTTACATTCATTAAAATAAAGTGGTGATCCTAACTGACTTAATAAAACAGGGAATTCCTACTAGGATTAAATGTCAGGAATTGTGAAAAACTGAGAAAACTGGCTAAGGTGTATGTAAACTTCCGACTTTAACTGTACGTGTAACTGATATATTCACACACACACACTACATGTTAAAGTTTTTAAATGTATGTAAACTGTAAAGTATTTTGTCTGTTATGTCTTTTTGGTTTTCTGTCAAAGTCCAGTAAGACTATCTGTTGCCATCGTCATAATGGGGATCCTAATAAATCAAATAAAAATCACTGTCCACTGTACCACCTGGAGCCTCTCCCTATCTATTGTCCGCTGTACCGCCTGGAGCCTCTCCCTATCTATTGTCCTCTGTACCGCCAGGAGCCTCTCCCTATCTATTGTCCTCTGTACCGCCAGGAGCCTCTCCCTATCTATTGTCCTCTGTACCGCCAGGAGCCTCTCCCTATCTATTGTCCTCTGTACCGCCAGGAGTCTCTCCCTATCTATTGTCCTCTGTACCGCCAGGAGCCTCTCCCTATCTATTGTCCTCTGTACCGCCAGGAGCCTCTCCCTATCTATTGTCCTCTGTACCGCCAGGAGCCTCTCCCTATCTATTGTCCTCTGTACCGCCAGGAGCCTCTCCCTATCTATTGTCCTCTGTACCACCTGGAGCCTCTCCCTATCTATTGTCCTCTGTACCGCCAGGAGCCTCTCCCTATCTATTGTCCGCTGTACCGCCTGGAGCCTCACCCTATCTATTGTCCTCTGTAACACCTGGAGCCTCTCCCTATCTATTGTCCTCTGTACCGCCAGGAGCCTCTCCCTATCTATTGTCCGCTGTACTGCCTGGAGCCTCTCCCTATCTATTGTCCTCTGTACCGCCTGGAGCCTCTCCCTATCTATTGCCCACTGTACCGCCAGGAGCCTCTCCCTATCTATTGTCCACTGTACTGCCTGGAGTCTCTCCCTATCTATTGTCCTCTGTACCGCCTGGAGCCTCTCCCTATCTATTGTCCACTGTACCACCTGGAGCCTCTCCCTATCTATTGTCCTCTGTACCGCCAGGAGTCTCTCCCTATCTATTGTCCTCTGTACCGCCAGGAGCCTCTCCCTATCTATTGTCCTCTGTACCGCCTGGAGCCTCTCCCTATCTATTGTCCTCTGTACCGCCAGGAGTCTCTCCCTATCTATTGTCCGCTGTACCGCCTGGAGCCTCTCCCTATCTATTGTCCGCTGTACCGCCTGGAGCCTCTCCCTATCTATTGTCCTCTGTACCGCCAGGAGTCTCTCCCTATCTATTGTCCTCTGTACCGCCAGGAGCCTCTCCCTATCTATTGTCCGCTGTACCGCCTGGAGCCTCTCCCTATCTATTGTGACGGTGGAGGGCCAGCCTGGAGTTATAATATCTCATTCTATGGAGCCAGTTTAAATATGGAATCGGCATAGAATACTACTGTGGCAAAGGGGGGAACAGAACAGTGTGTTTTACGGCTATTCTACTGTTTCAGGATGTGGGCAGGATGTTGTGATGCGTCAGCTCACCGAGATGACATGGAGGAGAGGTCTTTCTGTGTCTGTATGTTCGCTGTATAATATTCTGTCTGGGGGGTGAAGTGTCAAGGGCTAGCAGGATGCTAGTAATGAGTTTTAATGAACTGTGTAATTCTAATGACTTTAGTGGGTTCTGTCACAGGGTTCAACCTCTGAGATAGATGGAGGTGAGGGGTCTCTGTGGGTCTGTTCTAGTGTACTCATATACCTCATCTCTGTGGGTCTGTTCTAGTGTACTGATATACCTCATCTCTGTGTGTCTGTTATAGTGTACTGATATACCTCATCTCTGTGGGTCTGTAATAGTGTACTGATATACCTCATCTCTGTGTGTCTGTTATAGTGTACTGATATACCTCATCTCTGTGTGTCTGTTCTAGTGTAATATCTGGTGTGCAGCTCTAGTCCATTCGCCCGAGGGATGTGTCTTCTTCAACAACAATGTATCACAAGGTAATCCAACTACTCAACAAAGACATTCAAAGCGACTTAGAGTACATTAAGCAAATACTCTTTTTTTTCATTTGGGACTTGAACCCTCAGGATAACATAGCCACCTCCCACTCTACTTAGTGTGGCCTATCTCAATAATGAACTCTGTGCTAACAAGGCTGGTCTGAGCCCATCTCTAACAAAGCTAGTAGTCTCAATAATTACCACATGCTGGCCCCCTGGGCCATCTCAATAATGAACTCTGTGCTAACAAGGCTGGTCTGAGCCCATCTCAATAATGAACCCTGTGCTAACAAGGCTAGTCTGAGCCCATCTCAATAATGAACTCTGTGCTAACAAGGCTGGTCTGAGCCCATCTCAATAATTAACCCTGTGCTAACAAGGCTAGTCAGAGTCCATCTCAATAATGAACCCTGTGCTAACAAGGCTAGTCAGAGTCCATCTCAATAATGAACCCTGTGCTAACAAGGCTAGTCAGAGTCCATCTCAATAATGACCACATGCTAAGGAGCCTGTACCCCGGGCTCTAATCAGCACTCTAATCAGAACTCTAATCAGCACTCTAATCAGCACTCTAATCAGCACTCTAATCAGAGTTCTAATCAGCACTCTAATCAGCACTCTAATCAGCACTCTAATCAGAGTTCTAATCAGCACTCTAATCAGAGCTCTAATCAGAGTTCTAATCAGCACTCTAATCAGAGCTCTAATCAGAGTTCTAATCAGCACTCTAATCAGAGTTCTAATCAGAGTTCTAATCAGCACTCTAATCAGAGTTCTAATCAGAGTTCTAATCAGCACTCTAATCAGAGTTCTAATCAGCACTCTAATCAGAGTTCTAATCAGAGTTCTAATCAGCACTCTAATCAGCACTCTAATCAGAGTTCTAATCAGAGCTCTAATCAGAGTTCTAATCAGCACTCCAATCAGCACTCTAATCAGAGCTCTAATCAGCACTCTAATCAGCACTCTAATCAGAGCTCTAATCAGCACTCTAATCAGCAGTCTAATCAGCACTCTAATCAGAGTTCCTAATCAGCACTCTAATCAGAGTTCCTAATCAGCACTCCAATCAGCGCTCTAATCAGAGTTCTAATCAGCACTCTAATCAGAGTTCCTAATCAGCACTCTAATCAGAACTCTAATCAGCACTCCAATCAGCACTCTAATAAGTGCTCCTTCTATCAGACCTCTTCTTTGAAAAGTCATCCTTTGAAGTTCCCCGACATGGCCATAATTTGTCATTGTGTTGGGAAGAAGATAGATCTGATTTACCTTCTGTGTGTCTTTCAACGCTCAGGGCGATGACAAGGGGGAACGGGGAAAAGGAGGAGAAAGAAGAGAGGAAGTGAAGAAAGAAAGGAGGGAGTCAACTGTAATGCTATTGAGGAACAATTTGTGTTTTCGCACACAGTCCTCCTTCGCACACAGTCCTCCAGTCACCATCTGACCACATCCAGCGCTGTGACATCAACACAGACCTCTCTGTCTGGTAGGGTAGTGTTAACACCTGGTGTGACCTCTCTCTCTGACCTCTCTGTCTGGTAGGGTAGTGTTAGTACCTGGTG
>NC_060178.1:5874740-5919740 GCF_021184085.1 Oncorhynchus gorbuscha | reverse complement strand
AAATATACAGACCACAAATTCTAACTGGCTACACTAAAACTCTTTAACATCATCCTCAGCTCTGGCATCTTCCCCAATATCTGGAACCAAGGACTGATCACCCCAATACACAAAAGTGAAAACAAATTCGACCCCAATAACTACCGTGGGATATGCGCCAACAGCAACTGTCCCGCCCTGGTCGTAGTATTTTGTGTTTTTCTTCATGTATTTGGTCAGACCAGGGTGTGACATGGGTTTTTGTATGTGGTGTGTAGATAGTAGCTTAGTGGGGTGTTCTAGGTTAGTCTATGGCTGTCTGAAGTGGTTCTCAATCAGAGGCAGGTGTTTATCGTTGTCTCTGATTGGGAACCATATTTAGGCAGCCATATTCTTTGGTTGTGTTGTGGGTGATTGTCCTGAGTGTCTTGATGTCCTTATTCTGTGTTAGTTTGCACCAGTTAAGGCTGTTTCGGTTTTCACTACGTTTATTGTTTTGTAGAGTTTGTGTTTTGGATTCGTGTTACGTTGTGTGATTAAACATGGGTTGCAACATACACGCTGCAGTTTGGTCCGACTCTCCTTCACCACAGGAAAACCCTGACAGCAACCTTGGGAAAATCCCAAAATCCCAAATTGGCTATTTACCAAATTAGCATTTCGACAGACCACGTATTCTCCCTGCACACCCTAATTGACAAACAAACAAACCAAAACAAAGGCAAATGCTTCTCATGCTTGTTGATTTCAAAAAAGCTGTCCACTTAATTTGGCATGAGGGCCTGCTATTCAACTTGATGGAATGTGGTGTTGGGGGAAAAACATACGACAAAAAAATATTCACAAAAAACAAGTGTGTGGTTAAAATAGGCAAAACACAAACACATTTTTTTCCACAGGGCCATGGGGTGAGACAGGGATGCAGGTTAAGCCCCACCCTCTTCAACATATATATCTTCTAATTAGCGAGAGCACTAGAACAGTCTGCAGCAGCCTTACTTCACCTGTCTGCTGTTTGCTGATGATCTGGTGCTTCTGTCCACAACCAAGGATGGCATACAGCAGCACCTAGATCTTCCTCACTAATACTATACCTACCTCAGTCTAAACATCAGTGCCACAGGTAACTTCTACAAAGATGTGAGAGAAAAGGCAAGAAGGGGCCTTCTATCCAATCAAAAGGAACATAGCATTTGATTATTAGCAGCTGGCTAAAAAATACTTCAATCAGTTATAGAACCCATTGTCCTTTATGGTTGTGAGGTCTGGGGTCTGCTTACCAACCAAGAATTATCGAAATGGGCAAAAACATCAAATAGAGACTCTTCATGCAGAATTATGTAAAAATATATATATATATCCTCAGTGTACAACATAAAACACCAAATAACACATTCAGAGCAGAATTAGGCTAATTATCAAAATCCAGAAAAGAGACCACCTAAAAGGAAGCGATTCCCAAAACTTCCATAACAAAGCCATCACCGGCAAGCTGGTCCTGGGGCTCTGTTCACAAACACAAACACACCCTACAGAGCCCCAGGACAGCAGCACAATTAGACCCAACCAAACCATGAGAAAACTGAAGGATAATTACTTGACACATTGGAAAGAATTAACAAAAATACAGAGCAAACTAGAATGCTATTTGGCCCTAAACAGAGAGTACACAGCGGCAGAATACCTGACCACTGTGACTGACCCGAACTTAAGGAAAGCTTTGACTATGTACAGACTCAGTGAGCATAACCTTGTTATTGAGAAAGGTCACTGTAGGCAGACCTGGCTCTCAAGAGAAGACAGGCTATGTGCTCACTGCCCACAAAATGAGGTGGAAACTGAGCTCCACTTCCTAACCTCCTGCCAAATGTATAAACACATTAGAGACACATATTTCCCTCAGATTACACAGACCCACAACAAATTCGAAAACAAATCCAATTTTGATAAACACCCATATCTACTGGGTGAAATTCCACAGTGTGCCATCACAGCAGCAAGATTTGTGACCTGTTGCCACGAGAAAAGTGCCAGTGAAGAACAAACACCATCGAAAAAAAGAAAATACAACCCATATTTATGTTTATTAATTTTTAATTTTGTACATGAACTATTTGCACATTGTTACAACACTGTATACAGACATAATATGACATTTGAAATCTCTTCACTATTTTCGAACTTGTGTGAGTGTAATATTTACTGTACATTACTTACTGTTCACTTCAACTTCTTTATTTCACTTTTGTTTATTTTCCTTTTCACTTGCTTTGGCAATTTCAACATATGTTTCCCCAATAAAGTGAATTTAATTTAATTAAAATTGAGAGAGAGAGAGAGTATTCAGTATTTATTTGTAGTATTTATTAGGATACTCAATCAGGTGCTGCCCAGGCCACTCTTCCTCCAAACAGGAAACAGGAAACAGGAAACATCTACTCTGTCTTGTCCGGGTGTATCTCTGCCCCAAACTGACACCCTTTCCCCATTGCAGCGCTACCTTTGATTAGAGCCCTATGTACCCTGGTCCGACGTAGTGCACAACCCAGCCAGTCAGCCAGTTAGCCAGCCAGTCAGGTATTCAGTCAGTCAGCCAGCCAGTCAGCTAGCCAGTCTGCTAGCCAGTTACCCAGCTAGCCAGTCAGCCAGCCAGTCAGCTAGCCAGTCTGCTAGCCAGTTACCCAGCTAGCCAGTCAGCCAGCCAGTCAGCTAGCCAGCCAGTCAGCTAGCCAGTCTGCTAGCCAGTTACCCAGCTAGCCAGTCAGCCAGCCAGTCAGCTAGCCAGCCAGTCAGCTAGCCAGTCCGCTAGCTAGTTAGCCAGCTAGGCAGTCAGCCAGCCAGTCAGCTATCCAGTCAGTCAGCCTGCCAGTCAGCCAGCCAGTCAGCTATCCAGTCAGTCAGCCAGCCAGTTAGCTAGCCAGACTGCTAGCCAGTTACCCAGCTAGCCAGTCAGCCAGCCAGTCAGCTAACCAGCCAGTCAGCTAACCAGTCCGCTAGCTAGTTAGCCAGCTAGGCAGTCAGCCAGCCAGTCAGCTAACCAGCCAGTTAGCTAGCCAGTCAGCTAGCTAGTCAGGACAGTATGTCTCTGACCCATCTCAGGACAGTATGTCAGCAGTATGTCTCTATCAGGACAGTATGTCTCCTGACTCCTATCAGGACAGTATGTCTCCCTATCAGGACAGTATGTCTCCTGACTCCTATCAGGACAGTATGTCTCCTGACTCCATCTCAGGACAGTATGACTCCCTATCAGGACAGTATGTCTCCTGACCCATCTCAGGACAGTATGTCTCCCTATCAGGACAGTATGTCTCCTGACTCCTATCAGGACAGTATGTCTCCCTATCAGGACAGTATGTCTCCCGACTCCTATCAGGACAGTATGTCTCCTGACTCCTATCAGGACAGTATGTCTCCCTATCAGGACAGTATGTCTCCTGACTCCTATCAGGACAGTATGTCTCCTGACTCAGGACAGTATGTCTCCTGACTCCTATCAGGACAGTATGTCTCCTGACTCCTATCAGGACAGTATGTCTCCTGACCCCAGTATGTCTCCCTATCAGGACAGTATGTCTCCCTATCAGGACAGTATGTCTCCCTATCAGGACAGTATGTCTCCCTATCAGGACAGTATGTCTCCCTATCAGGACAGTATGTCTCCCTGACTCCTATCAGGACAGTATGTCTCCTGACAGTCTCCTCTATCAGGACAGTATGTCAGGACAGTATGTCTCCCTATCAGGACAGTATGTCTCCTATCAGGACAGTATGTCTCCTATCAGGACAGTATGTCTCCCTATCAGGACAGTCTGTCTCCCTGACAGTATGTCTCCTGATCCTATCAGGACAGTATGTCTCCCTATCAGGACAGTATGTCTCCCTATCAGGACAGTCTCCCTAGGACAGTCTCCTCCTATCAGGACAGTATGTCTCATCTATCAGGACAGTATGTCTCCCTGACAGTATGTCTCATCAGGACAGTATGTCAGGACAGTCTCTCCTGACCCATCTCAGGACAGTCTCTCCTGACCCATCTCAGGACAGTCTCTCCTGATCAATCTCAGGACAGGTGTCCCACCAGTGGATGTGAATTAACAGTAAAGCTGTCATTGGTTGAGTTGTCCACACTCCTCGTGTGATGATAACCTAGACTGAGACCGCAAGCCAATGCCCTGTCTGTCTTCTAGAAAGGCCTGAGGGGCAATCAGCTGGACATAGAAACAGACCTTTCACCACCTGTGTGATGAATATCCCCATAACTGAGACCTGACGAGCTGCTTTCCATCCCCAAGACCGCCAATGTTGGTCACATACAGAGCTGAGAGGCACTTTGTCTCTCTCTCTGTCTCTCTCTCTCTGTCTTTCTGTCTCTCTCTCTGTCTCTCTGTCTCTCTCTCTGTCTCTCTGTCTCTCTCTGTCTCTCTGTCTCTCTGTCTCTCTCTGTCTCTCTGTCTCTATCTCTGTCTCTCTGTCCCTCTGTCTCTCTCTCTCTTTCTTTCTGTCTCTCTGTCTTTTTCGCTCTTAAAATAACCCTAATATCAGTCTGGTAAAGTCAGAGAGGACAGAAGGTAAATATATAGGACCAACTTTCCTCAATTATATTCCTCCTCTGCTCTCCCTAGTGTGACTCATACCTGCTCTCAAATACTTGTATAACTGTCAACAGTTTACAGCTGAACAGACCCAGCACCCAGCCAGTCAGCTAGCCAGTCAGCCAATCAGTCAGTTATCCAGTCAGCCAGCTAGCCAGTCAGCCAGCCAGCCAGTCAGTCATCCAGTCAGCTATCCAGCCAGTCAGCTATCCAGTCAGCCAGCCAGTCAGCTAGCCAGTCTGCTAGCCAGTTACCCAGCTAGCCAGTCAGCCATCCAGTCAGATATCCAGTCTGTCAGCCAGCCAGACTGCTAGCCAGTTACCCAGCTAGGCAGTCAGCCAGCCAGTCATCCAGACAGCTAACCAGCCAGTTAGTTAGCCAGTCAGCAAGCTCAGTCAATTAGCCAGTCAGCCAGTTAGCCATCCAGCCAGTCAGTCAATTAGCCAGTCAGTCAGCTAACCAACCAGTTAGCTAACCAGTCCTCTAGCTAATTAGCCAGCTAGCCAGTCAGCCAGCCAGTCAGCCAGTCATCTAGCCAGTTAGCCAGCCAGTCAGCCAGTCAGCTAGCCACTCAGCCAGTCAGCTAACCAGTCAGTCAGCTATCCAGTCAGTCATCTAGCCAGTCAGTCAGCTAGCCAGTCAGCTAGCCAGTCAGACCAGACCAGACCAGACCAGACCAGCCCAGACCAGACCAGACCAGACCAGACCAGACCAGACCAGACCAGACCAGCCTATAATTTTTCTTTCATATTAACTTAATTACTGCTCCTGCACTTGAGGACACGTTAGCCTGAGGACACGTTAACCTGAGGACACATTAACCTGAGGACACGTTAGCCTGAGGACACGTTAACCTGAGGACACATTAGCCTGAGGACACGTTAGCCTGAGGACACGTTAACCTGAGGACACGTTAGCCTGAGGACACGTTAACCTGAGGACACATTAGCCTGAGGACACGTTAGCCTGAGGACACGTTAGCCTGAGGACACGTTAGCCTGAGGACACGTTAACCTGAGGACACGTTAGCCTGAGGACACGTTAACCTGAGGACACGTTAGCCTGAGGACACGTTAACCTGAGGACACGTTAGCCTGAGGACACGTTAGCCCGAGGACACGTTAGCCTGAGGACACGTTAGCCTGAGGACACGTTAACCATGTAGAACAACAGCTAATCAATAGGGGGCCGTGGTGCTCTCCCAGAAGCTTGGATGGTAAAACCAGCAAACTCAGACAAACAAAAGGTCGGCACTCAAAAACATGTCGCAGAAACTTACTTCATTCTTTACTTTTTTTTGACTTTGCAGCCTTCAGTGTGTAGGTACAATTTTATTTGAATTCATACCAGACTTAGTAGGGAACGAAACCGATGAGCAGCAGGAGCATCTAATTTACATTTACATTTAAGTCATTTAGCAGACGCTCTTATCCAGAGCGACTTACAAATTGGTGCATTCACCTTATCAGGGTCGATTCATTCAGCCAAGCAGGGACCTTTCCCCTCTGCTCTTCCTGAATATCAGTTCGTCACGATTAAAAAACAGCATTATAGGGTATAGGGGAGCGATCACAGAGGGCAATTGAGCGATATCAGGCGTGAACCATTCATGAATCAATTGCCTCAGGTGTCTGCTCACTAGGATACATTATATCATGAGACAGATTACCACGAAGGACATCAGGCACAGCCCTTCATATCTATCCGTGGGGCCAACTCATAAGTTATTTATCTAATGTGTTCTTGCATAATAAGGGGTTTCAGGGTAGCCTAGTGGTTAAAGCGTTGGACTAGTAACCAAAAGGTTGCAAGATCAAATCCCCAAGCTGACAAGGTGAAGATCTGTCATTCTACCCCTGAACAAGGCAGTGAACCAGTCAACTAGTGAATAACAACACTTTTTATATTAGGCCATATACCCAGTCCTCTTTCCAGTTCAGTTTTCAGTTTTGCGCAAATCCATCCACGGTTACTGGTTCGGGTTTTAATAGTCACAGTGGGTACAACATCTCCAAAGCACTTCCTTATGAACTCACTCACCGAGTCAGTGTATAGATCGATGGTATTCTCAGAGGAACATTTCCCAGTCCGAGTGATCAAAACAATCTTGAAGCGTTGCTTCCGATTGGTCAGACCAGCATTGAATGGTTCTGGTCATGGGTACATCCTGTTTGAGTTTCTGTCTATAAGACGGTATGAGTAAGAGGGAGTCGTGGTCAGATTTGCAGAAGGGAGGGCAAGGTTGGGCCTTGTATGCATCGCAGAAGTGGGAATGCTGATAGAATTTAGGTAACCTTGTTCTACTTTAGGATAATTTAGGTAACCTTGTTCTACTTTAGGATAATTTAGGTAACCTTGTTCTACTTTAGGATAATTTAGGTAACCTTGTTCTACTTTAGGATAATTTAGGTAACCTTGTTCTACTTTAGGATAATTTAGGTAACCTTGTTCTACTTTAGGATAATTTAGGTAACCTTGTTCTACTTTAGGATAATTTAGGTAACCTTGTTCTACTTTAGGATAATTTAGGTAACCTTGTTCTCCTTTATGATAATTTAGGTAACCTTGTTCCCCTTCAGGATAATTTAGGTAACCTTGTTCTACTTTAGGATAATTTAGGTAACCTTGTTCTACTTTAGGATAATTTAGGTAACCTTGTTCTCCTTTATGATAATTTAGGTAACCTTGTTCTCCTTTATGATAATTTAGGTAACCTTGTTCTCCTTCAGGATAATTTAGGTAACCTTGTTCTCCTTCAGGATAATTTAGGTAACCTTGTTCTCCTTTATGATAATTTAGGTAACCTTGTTCTCCTTCAGGATAATTTAGGTAACCTTGTTCTCCTTCAGGATAATTTAGGTAACCTTGTTCCCCTTCAGGATAATTTAGGTAAACTTGTTCTCCTTTAGGATAATTTTGGTTGCCTTGTTCTCAAATTTGCTTGGTTAAAATCCCCAGCTACAATAAATGCAGCCTCAGGAAATATGGTTTACCAGTTTACATAGAGTCCAATAAAGTTCCTTGAGGGCCGTCGCGGTGTCTTTCTGAGAGGGTATATACACGGCTGTGACGATAACTGATGATGATTGTCTTGGGAGATAATATGGCCGACATTTGAATTCTTAGTCGGGTGAGCAGAAGGACTTGAGTTCCTGTATGTAGCACGCGCTCCAGCAGGTATATCTCTCTGGTCACCCCCAAAACTAATTTGTCCTTTGGCTGCCTCTCCTTACAGTTCTCTGCTGCCAATGACTGGAAAGAGCTACAAAAATCTCAGAAACTGGAAACACTTATCTCCCTCACTAGCTTTAAGCACCAGCTGTCAGAGCAGCTCACAGATTGCTGCACCTGTACATAGCCCATCTATAATTTAGCCCAAACAACTACCTCTTCCCCTACTGTATTTATTTATTGTGCTCCTTTGCACCCCATTATTTATATCTCTACTTTGCACATTCTTCCATTGCAAATCTACCATTCAAGTGTTTTACTTGCTATATTGTATTTACTTTGCCACCATGGCCTTTTTTTGCCTTTACCTTCCTTATCTCACCTCATTTGCTCACATCGTATATAGACTTATTTTTCTACTGTATTATTGACTGTATGTTTGTTTTACTCCATGTGTAACTCTGCGTTGTTGTATGTGTCGAACTGCTTTGCTTTATCTTGGCCAGGTCGCAGTTGCAAATAAGAACTTGTTCACACTTGCCTACCTTTAAATAAAGGTGAAATAAAATTAAAATAAATAAATGTTGTTACGATTACACAATGAGTCTCTAATCATGAAGCCCTGCCCTTCTTCTTCCCAGAGAGGTGTTTCTCTCTGTCGGCACATGAAGACGTCCGGTGGCTGAACCGACTCCGATGTCCCGTGAAACAGAGAATGTTGCAATCTCTGATGTCTCTCTGGAAGGCAACCCTTGCTCTAATTTTGTCCACCTTGTTGTCAAGAGACCGGTGGTGGGCGGTGTGCACGTCTACGGGAACTGACCAGGAGGACCTGACCAGGAGGCCGCTCCATCTGCCTCACCTGCGGCAACGTTGTTTTGGGTCGGCTTCTGGGATTAGATCCACTGTCCTGGGTGGAGGTCCGTTCAAAGGAAAGTCGTATTCCTGGTCGTAATGTTGGTAAGTTGATGTAAATTCCAGTATGCCTATATGTGTGTAGCTTGTTGTTTTTGCCGGCATATCAAAGGGACACTAGAGTCAAAGAGGTGCCATATGAAGTGAAGATGGAGTTAAAACTAGCTATATGATCTGGAGAGCAACCAACAGGTAGGCTGATTCATCTGCATGAACATGAATGTAGAAGGATGGGGATAAAGCTCAGAATTATGTGGCAGCAATTAGCCTAGCTAGTTTCTATACTTTGATTTGAGCAAAAGGTTTGTTAAGGTAGAGTTGGCTTGGCCGCATCTCTCTTTCTTCCTCTCACCTCACACACAAACTGGCCTCTTCCCCTGAGCCAAACCGGCCTCTTCCTCGAGCCAAACCGGCCTCTTCCCCGAGATAAACCGGCCTCTTCCCCGAGCCACTGTTGTTGCGGCACCATCTCCTCTTTCACGCAACTAAGAGCTCAGGCTAAAAGCAGTTTAGTTTCCCCAAATAATTAATGAAATTATTTGAATAGTGAAATTATTTTAAATACCCATCCCTAGTGGCTGTGTGTGTGTGTGTGTGTGTGTGTGTGTGTGTGTGTGTGTGTGTGTGTGTGTGTGTGTGTGTGTGTGTGTGTGTGTGTGTGTGTGTGTGTGTGTGTGTGTGTGTGTGTGTGTGTGTGTGTGTGTGTGTGTGTGTGTGTGTGTGATTCACCATGTTGTTCTGGAGGATTCCTGCGTGGGCTGAGAGAATAAAGAGGAGGATGGGATGGATGGATAGAGGGAGGGAGAAGAGGAGGATGGGATGGAGTGAGGAGAGGAGGATGGAGGGGGAGATGAGAAGAGGATGGATGGATGGATAGGTGGATGGATGGGAGAGGAGAATGGGATGACAGGATGGAGGTAGGGAGGGAGGGATGATAGGAGGGAGGGACGGACGGAGGGAGGGAGGGAGGAGCGAAGGATGGGGTGGAAGGACGAGAGAAGGATGAGGGGGAGAGGACAGGAGAATGGATGGATGGGAGAGGATAGGGGATGGGTGGGAGAGAAGAATGGGATGATGGGAGGGAGGTAGGGATGATGGGATAATGGGAGGGTGGGAGGGGTGAGAGTCCCTATCATGCCCTTCACCTTATGTCAGACAATGACCAGTGAAATAACAAACATCGACACTTCCATGATGTTAGACACTGCTGAATGGTAGCTAATACACCCACACAGGATGAAATAGTATCCATATGGGGAAGGGAATGGACAACCAGCTGCTTGACAGGACAGGACCATGATATTATCTCTCCTCATGCTGTGGGGAAAGTGACAGGACCATGATATTATCTCTCCTCATGCTGTGGGGAAAGTGACAGGACAGGACCATGATATTATCTCTCCTCATGCTGTGGGGAAAGTGACAGGACAGGACCATGATATTATCTCTCCTCATGCTGTGGGGAAAGTGACAGGACAGGACCATGATATTATCTCTCCTCATGCTGCGGGGAAAGTGACAGGACAGGACCATGATATTATCTCTCCTCATGCTGTGGGGAAAGTGATAGGACAGGACCATGATATTATCTCTCCTCATGCTGTGGGGAAAGTGACAGGACAGGACCATAATATTATCTCTCCTCATGCTGTGGGGAAAGTGATAGGACAGGACCATGATATTATCTCTCCTCATGCTGTGGGGAAAGTGACAGGACAGGACCATGATATTATCTCTCCTCATGCTGTGGGGAAAGTGACAGGACAGGACCATAATATTATCTCTCCTCATGCTGTGGGGAAAGTGATAGGACAGGACCATGATATTATCTCTCCTCATGCTGCAGCTGTGGGGAAAGTGATTGTGATAATCCTCCATGCTGTGGGGAAAGAATACAGGACCATGATATTATCTCTCCTCATGCTGTTTCCGAATGTGACAGGACAGGACCATGATATTATCTCTCCTCATGCAGCCTGCCCCGTGACAGGACAGGACCAGGCTGGACTGGCTGGGGGAGGGAAAGGTGGGAGGGGACCATGAAATCTATACTCCTCATGCTGTGCCTAAAGTGACAGGACAGGACCATGATGGGTTGGGATGCACTGCCATGCTGTAAAGTCCATCCTGATTTATCTCTCCTCATACTGTGGGGAAAGTGAAACAGGACCATGATATTATCTCTCCTCATGCTGTGGGGAAAGTGACAGGACAGACTTTATGAAATCTCTCCTCATGCTGTTTTGGGTGTTACAGGACAGGACCATGATATTATCTTACTCCTCATCAGGAGAAAGTGACAGGAAGGACCATGATATTATCTCTCCTCATGCTGTGGGGAAAGTGACAGGACAGGACCATGATATTATATCTCCTCATGCTGTGGGGAAAGTGACAGGACAGGACCATGATATTATCTCTCCTCATGCTGTGGGGAAAGTGACAGGACAGGACCATGATATTATCTTCCTCATACTGTGGGGAAAGTGACAGGACAGGACCATGATATTATCTCTCCTCATGCTGTTGACAGGACAGGACCATGAAAATCTTCCTCATGCTGTGGGGAAAGTGACAGGACAGGACCATGATATTATCTCCAACTCATGCTGTGGGGAAAGTGACAGGACAGGACCATGATATTATCTCTCCTCATGCTGTGGGGAAAGTGACTGGACAGGACCATGATATTATAAATTCCTATGCTGTGGGGAAAGTGACAGGATAGGACCTATTATACAGAGCTCCTCATTTAAAGTGACAAACAGGACCATGATATTATCTCTCCTCATGCTGTGGGGAAAGTGACAGGACAGGACCATGATATTATCTCTCCTCATGCTGTGGGGAAAGTGACAGGACAGGACCATGATATTATCTCTCCTCGTGCTGTGGGGATATTTATATTGACAGGACAGGACCATGATATTATCTCTCCTCATGCTGTGGGGAAAGTGACAGGACAGGACCATGATTATTATCTAGTCATGCTGTAAAAGTGACAGGACAGGACCATGATATTATCTCTCCTCATGCTGTGGGGAAAGTGACAGGACAGGACCATGATAGCTATCATCTCTGCTGTGGGGAAAGTGACAGGACAGGACCATGATTTATCTCTCCTCATGCTGTGGGGAAAGTGACAGGACAGGACCATGATATTATCTCTCCTCATGCTGTGGGGAAAGTGACAGGACCATGATATTATCTCTCCTCATGCTGTAAAGTGACAGGACAGGACCATGATATTATCTCTCCTCGTGCTGTGGGGAAAGTTTCAGGACAGGACCATGATAGCTATCTCATCCTCATGCTGTGGGGAAAGTGACAGGACAGGACCATGATATTATCTCTCCTCATGCTGTGGGGAAAGTGACAGGACAGGACCATGATATTATCTCTCCTCATGCTGTGGGGAAAGTGACAGGACAGGACCATGATATTATCTCTCCTCATGCTGTGGGGAAAGTGACAGGACAGGACCATGATATTATCTCTCCTCATGCTGTGGGGAAAGTGACAGGACAGGACCATAATATTATCTCTCCTCATGCTGTGGGGAAAGTGACAGGACAGGACCATGATATTATCTCTCCTCATGCTGTGGGGAAAGTGACAGGACAGGACCATAATATTATCTCTCCTCATGCTGCAGCTGTGGGGAAAGTGATTGTGCAAACCTCCACCCAAGAATAGGATTAGCACTCGCTGAGCGTTTCGGAAAGCAAATAGAGGGGACTGACTGCCAGGCAGCCTGCCCCGTACCGGACCTCCAGGCTGGACTGGCTGGGGAGAGGGAGAGGGGTGGGAGGGGGCTGTAAATCTTACTGGTTGTGTCCGTGCCTATGACGGCAGGCTTGGGATGGGTTGGGATGCACTGCCTGGCTGTATCCATCCTGGTTTTAACTCTGTGGGATCAAACCAGGGAACATGACGACTCACACACGAACCCGAATGTCTTAAACCTTTAGACTTTATAGGAAATCCTTAGGATGTTTTGGGTTTTACAAGTCTTTACAAGCTTACCTCATCAGGAGAGTGGGATTCTAAATCACCTTTACAGGCACTGCAGTGTAATTAAAAAAGTGTTTTTTATTTCAACTAATTATTATTACGTAACTGGTTTTCACAATTGTTTTTTTTTGTATTACCTGAACTTAAAATGTTTAGTTGGCAACAAAACCTTGCTGCAACTTGAGAGAACAATTCAGTCAATTTAAAATGATGTGTTTTGTTCAACGTGTCTCATATGTTCATTAAACTATAAATTATTATCTGGGCAAAAGAAAAACTGTGGAACTAGTTACACAGAGCTATTTAAGAACAAACAACGGTTTCAACCGACACACGTTGACATACATGACGACATGCACTATGACATACATGCATGTTCATTTATATTATTCATATATTATATTCATTTATATTTATATTTATATATTTATATCATTATTACTCACTGAGGATCTCATTTAGTTTATAAAATAAAAAAAACATTTGTTACTAGGTTAGTCAATTAATGACGTCCTGGCATGGGGCAAGCTAGTGATGTCCACCTGACAGCACTGTAGAGATCACGATGGTGAGCTAGACATCTCTGACTGAGTCGAGAGGTTTCAGTGTAACGATGGTGAGCTAGACATCTCTGACTGAGTCGAGAGGTTTCAGTGTAACGATGGTGAGCTAGATATCTCTGACTGAGTCGAGAGGTTTCAGTGTAACGATGGTGAGCTAGACATCTCTGACTGAGTCGAGAGGTTTCAGTGTAACGATGGTGAGTTAGACATCTCTGACTGAGTCGAGAGGTTTCAGTGTAACGATGGTGAGTTAGACATCTCTGACTGAGTCGAGAGGTTTCAGTGTAACGATGGTGAGTTTGACATCTCTGACTGAGTCGAGAGGTTTCAGTGTAACGATGGTGAGTTAGACATCTCTGACTGAGTCGAGAGGTTTCAGTGTAACGATGGTGAGTTAGACATCTCTGACTGAGACGAGAGGTTTCAGTGTAACGATGGTGAGCTAGACATCTCTGACTGAGACGAGAGGTTTCAGTGTAACGATGGTGAGTTAGACATCTCTGACTGAGTCGAGAGGTTTCAGTGTAACGATGGTGAGTTAGACATCTCTGACTGAGTCGAGAGGTTTCAGTGTAACGATGGTGAGTTAGACATCTCTGACTGAGTCGAGAGGTTTCAGTGTAACGATGGTGAGTTTGACATCTCTGACTGAGTCGAGAGGTTTCAGTGTAACGATGGTGAGTTTGACATCTCTGACTGAGTCGAGAGGTTTCAGTGTAACGATGGTGAGCTAGACATCTCTGACTGAGTCGAGAGGTTTCAGTGTAACGATGGTGAGTTTGACATCTCTGACTGAGTCGAGAGGTTTCAGTGTAACGATGGTGAGTTAGACATCTCTGACTGAGACGAGAGGTTTCAGTGTAACGATGGTGAGCTAGACATCTCTGACTGAGACGAGAGGTTTCAGTGTAACGATGGTGAGTTTGACATCTCTGACTGAGTCGAGAGGTTTCAGTGTAACGATGGTGAGCTAGACATCTCTGACTGAGACGAGAGGTTTCAGTGTAACGATGGTGAGTTTGACATCTCTGACTGAGTCGAGAGGTTTCAGTGTAACGATGGTGAGTTTGACATCTCTGACTGAGTCGAGAGGTTTCAGTGTAACGATGGTGAGCTAGACATCTCTGACTGAGACGAGAGGTTTCAGTGTAACGATGGTGAGCTAGACATCTCTGACTGAGACGAGAGGTTTCAGTGTAACGATGGTGAGCTAGACATCTCTGACTGAGACGAGAGGTTTCAGTGTAACGATGGTGAGCTAGACATCTCTGACTGAGACAAGAGGTTTCAGTGTAACGATGGTGAGTTTGACATCTCTGACTGAGTCGAGAGGTTTCAGTGTAACGCTTGAGGCTTACACATACATTCAGACCCCTTGACTTTTCCCACATTTTGCTACAAGATGTGAGATTGAGCTCCGGTGCATCCCGTTTCCATTGATCATCCTTGAGATGTTTCTACAACTTGATTGGAGGCCACCTGTGGTAAATCCAATTGATTGGACATGATTTGGAAAGGCACACACCTGTCTATATAAGGTCCCACAGTTGCCAGTGCATTTCAGAGCAAAAACCAAGCAACGAGGCTGAAGGAATTGTTAGTAGAGCTCCAAGACAGGATTGTGTCGAGGCGCAGATCCGGGGAAGGGTACCAAAACATGTCTGTATCATTGAAGGTCCCTCAAGAACACAGTGGCCTCCATCATTCTTAAATGGAAGAATAATAATAATATATGCCATTTAGCAGACGCTTTTATCCAAAGCGACTTACAGTCATGTGTGCATACATTCTACGTATGGGTGGTCCCGGGGATCGAACCCACTACCCCCACTACCCTGGCGTTACAAGCGCCATGCTCTACCAACTGAGCTACAGAAGGACCAGAAGTATGGAACCACCAACAAACCCCCTAGAGCTGGCCACCTGTCCAAACTGAGCAATCGGGGGAGAAGGGCCTTGTTCAGGGAGGTGAGCCTATGAATCAACGTTAAAAATATTTTAAAAATTGTAAAATGCCTATCTATAGGCATGTTACGCACTAATCACAAATAGACCAAAGATACAATAAAATAACAAAGACCAACTAATAAAGAAATCTAAAAGCAACTAGTTCCGGAGTTAGGGTAGGAGAGGAGGCTTTCGACAAGACAGGGGACAATAGCCTAGGTACAGCATCACAGCCGCTTGGTAGAGACTTGTGTCGGGAGGCTGGGTAGGAGAGGAGGCTTTCGACAAGACAGGGGACAATAGCCTAAGTACAGCATCACAGCCGCTTGGTAGAGACTTGTGTTGGGAGGCTGGGTAGGAGAGGAGGCTTTCGACAAGACAGGGGACAATAGCCTAGGTACAGCATCACAGCCGCTTGGTAGAGACTTGTGTCGGGAGGCTGGGTAGGAGAGGAGGCTTTCGACAAGACAGGGGACAATAGCCTAAGTACAGCATCACAGCCGCTTGGTAGAGACTTGTGTCGGGAGGCTGGGTAGGAGAGGAGGCTTTCGACAAGACAGGGGACAATAGCCTAGGTACAGCATCACAGCCGCTTGGTAGAGACTTGTGTCGGGAGGCTGGGTAGGAGAGGAGGCTTTCGACAAGACAGGGGACAATAGCCTAGGTACAGCATCACAGCCGCTTGGTAGAGACTTGTGTCGGGAGGCTGGGTAGGAGAGGAGGCTTTCGACAAGACAGGGGACAATAGCCTAGGTACAGCATCACAGCCGCTTGGTAGAGACTTGTGTCGGGAGGCTGGGTAGGAGAGGAGGCTTTCGACAAGACAGGGGACAATAGCCTAGGTACAGCATCACAGCCGCTTGGTAGAGACTTGTGTCGGGAGGCTGGGTAGGAGAGGAGGCTTTCGACAAGACAGGCACGTGGTGGAGGAGTTTTCAGCGATGGCACAGGAGCGATTAATATCTCGGGTTCACGGCATACAGATCTTGCTGCGCCAACATGTCTATGTCAATAGCCTGGTTTCACCTGTGTTGCTACACTTCGCACTTCAGAGTAAATCTCAGCTCAGTGAAAAATACACTAAAGTAACATTAAATAGCCAAATAGAAAACCCCCCAAAAATGTGTAATGGTGGCATAGCAGGAAGATTGGAATGCCGTTTTTAAAATTTTATTTCACCTTTATTTAACCAGATAAGCTAGTTGAGAACAAGTTATTGTTTACAACTGTGACCTGGCCAAGATAAAGCAAAGCAGTTCAACACATATAACAACAGAGAGTTACACATGGAATAAACAAACATATTGTCAATAATACAGTAGAAAAAAATATATATATACAGTGTGTGCAAATGAGGTAGGATAAGGGAGGTAAAGGCAATAAATAGGCCATGAACCAAAAGGTTGTGAGTTCAAACCCCAGGTGAGGACATGTTGAATAATAATGACTGTATAAATGAACATTCACAATGTCATCATGTCAACGTGTCAAATGTGTAAGTATGAAAACATTGTATGTCAAAATTAAAAGTGTTTGTAATTACTTTTCACAGCTTTGTTTTGTGAAGATGCCTAAATAATAATTTTAGAGTTTAGTAAACATATAACACAAGTTGAGCAAACACAGCATTTTAAGTTGACAGAATTTTTGCGTACGTTTTCTGAAGTTGAAGCTAAGTTTGGGCAAATGAATATTTTTAAGTTCAGGTAAAACTTCCAATCAAAATCACTGTCAAAAATCACGAGTTTCAGCTAGATATGAGTTTTGCCTTTGTCGGCCTTCCTCATCTGGGCAGAACTACAGCGGTGTTTGTCCAACCATGACACATCTGCGGTGGAAGGTGGCAGAACTACACAGGTGTTTGTCCAACCATGAGACATCTGCGGTGGAAGGTGGCAGAACTACACCGGTGTTTGTCCAACCATGAGACATCTGCGGTGGAAGGTGGCAGAACTACACCGGTGTTTGTCCAACCATGAGACATCTGCGGTGGAAGGTGGCAGAACTACACAGGTGTTTGTCCAACCATGAGACATATGCGGTGGAAGGTGGCACATCCCGGAAAAAGGTAGCGCTGATGTGCAAACTTCTATCTGTGAAGTCCGAACCATTTGAGCTTCAAAACCAATATGATCCCACTGTGGAAAGGGGAGACTCTACAACCCCCACCAGTGTCATGGGACTTGCCAGAAGATAACCCATACAAAAGGAACCCATACAAAAGGAACCCATACAAAAGGAACCCATACAAAAGGAATCCATACAAAAGGAACCCATACAAAAGGAACCCATACAAAAGGAACCCATACAAAAGGAACCCAAACAAAAGGAACCCATTAAAAAGGAACCCATATAAGTATGGAGGTAGTTTAGTATTAAACAAAAATAATAGATTAAATATTTGTCCCCAAAAAATCCAGACTTTTCATATATTTCCTCGATCTAGATAAAGACATTGATATTGATATAGATATTGATCTAGATAAAGATATTGATTAGATATAGATCTAGATAAAGATATTGATATATATATATATAGATAAAGATATTGATTAGATATAGATCTAGATAAAGATATTGATATATATATATATATATAGATAAAGATATTGATTAGATATAGATCTAGATAAAGATATTGATATATATATATATAGATAAAGATATTGATTAGATATATATATAGATAAAGATATTGATATATATATATATATATAGATAAATATATTGATTAGATATAGATCTAGATAAAGATGTTGATATAGAAATAAAGATATAGATATTGATATAGATAATGATATTGATCTAGATAAATATATATATATATATATATATATAGATAAAGCTATTGATATAGATATAGATCTAGATAAAGATATTGATATATATATATATAGATAAAGATATTGATTAGATATATATATATATATAAGATAAAGATATTTATATAGAAATAAAGATATAGATAAAGATATTGATAATGATATAGATCTAGATAAAGAAGTTGATATAGAAATAAAGATATAGATATAGATATAGATAATGATATATATATATATAAAGCTATTGATATAGATATTGATCTAGATAAAGATGTTGATATAGATATAGATCTAGATAAAGCTATTGATATAGATATAGATCTAGATAAAGCTATTGATATAGATATAGCTCTAGATAAAGAAGTTGATATAGATATATATATATATAGATAAAGCTATTTATATAGATATAGATATAGATAAAGCTATTGATATAGATATAGATCTAGATAAAGATGTTGATATAGAAATAAAGATATAGATATAGATAATGATTATATATATATATATAGATAAAGCTATTGATATAGATATAGATCTAGATAAAGATGTTGATATAGATATAGATCTAGATAAAGCTATTGATATAGATATAGATATAGATAAAGATGTTGATATAGAAATAAAGATATAGATATAGATAATGATATTGATATATATATATATATAGATAAAGCTATTGATATAGATATAGATCTAGATAAAGATGTTGATATAGATAAAGATATAGATATAGTTGAAGGGACTATCATTTTGCTTACAGTGTGCCTGGCTGTGCCTGTGTCCATACTGCCTGGCTGAAGGCTATTCTGTCTGGGTTAGAGAGCGTAGGAGTGTTGGCCAGGAGAGATGTTTCTCTCTCTCGTTAACCCCAACTCCCTGCCAGAAGACCACCGCCCGCAGACCAGAAATGGGTTGGCCATAGACACAAGGGCTGCCACAGATGCACAGCTTGGCTTTGTGTATGTCCACACTGATTGGCTAGGTACATGCAGGCTGGCTGGCTAGTTGGCTGGCTGGTTGGCTGGCTAGAGGAAGCATTGCACTGCAATGGAGAGCGTGGGTGTGTTGGGCTTCAGAGATGATTCTCTCTCGTTAACCCCAGCTCCTTTCCAGACCACCGCAGTCTTGACCGACGAGGAGAACACACACACTGCCTCCACAGTCACAACAGGAAGCAACATCCCAGTGATGAGAGTAATGAGTGTTTTATATTCCTGGGACATGCTGCTGTTGCTAGAGCAGTCCTGAGGACGACATTACCCTACAACAACCACCCTGTTAACACAATGGTAATGGAGGACATTACCCTACATCAACCACCCTGTTAACACAGGACATTATCCTACATCAACCACCATGTTAACACAGGACATTATCCTACATCAACCACCATGTAAACACAGGACATTATCCTACATCAACCACCCTGTTAACACAGGACATTATCCTACATCAACCACCCTGTAAACACAGGACATTATCCTACAACAACCACCCTGTTAACACAGGACATTATCCTACATCAACCACCATGTAAACACAGGACATTACCCTACATCAACCACCCTGTTAACACAGGACATTATCCTACATCAACCACCCTGTTAACACAGGACATTATCCTACATCAACCACCCTGTAAACACAGGACATTATCCTACATCAACCACCATGTTAACACAGGACATTATCCTACATCAACCACCCTGTAAACACAGGACATTATCCTACATCAACCACCATAAACACAGGACATTATCCTACATCAACCACCATGTAAACACAGGACATACCCTACATCAACCGCCCTGTTAACACAGGACATTACCCTATCAACCACCATGTTAACACAGGACATTATCCTATCAACCACCCTGTTAACACAGGACATTATCCTACATCATTTAACACAGGACATTACCCTACATCAACCACCCTGTTAACACAGGACATTATCCTACATCAACCACCCTGTTAACACAGGACATTACCCTACATCAACCACCCTGTTAACACAGGACATTATCCTACATCAACCACCCTGTTAACACAGGACATTACCCTACATCAACCACCCTGTTAACACAGGACATTATCCTACATCAACCACCATGTTAACACAGGACATTATCCTATCAACCACCATAAACACAGGACATTATCCTACATCAACCACCCTGTTAACACAGGACATTATCCTATCAACCACCCTGTAAACACAGGACATTATCCTACATGTTAACACAGGACATTATCCTACATCAACCACCATGTAAACACAGGACATTACCCTACATCAACCACCTGTTAACACAGGACATTATCCTACATCAACCACAACACAGGACATTATCCTACATCAACCACCCTGTAAACACAGGACATTATCCTACATCAACCACCATGTTAACACAGGACATTATCCTACATCAACCACCCTGTAAACACAGGACATTATCCTACATCAACCACCATGTAAACACAGGACATTATCCTACATCAACCACCATGTAAACACAGGACATTACCCTACATCAACCGCCCTGTTAACACAGGACATTACCCTACATCAACCACCATGTTAACACAGGACATTATCCTACATCAACCACCCTGTTAACACAGGACATTATCCTACATCAACCACCATGTTAACACAGGACATTACCCTACATCAACCACCCTGTTAACACAGGACATTATCCTACATCAACCACCCTGTTAACACAGGACATTACCCTACATCAACCACCCTGTTAACACAGGACATTATCCTACATCAACCACCCTGTTAACACAGGACATTACCCTACATCAACCACCCTGTTAACACAGGACATTACCCTACATCAACCACCCTGTTAACACAGGACATTATCCTACATCAACCACCATGTTAACACAGGACATTATCCTACATCAACCACCCTGTTAACACAGGACATTACCCTACATCAACCACCCTGTTAACACAGGACATTACCCTACATCAACCACCATGTTAACACAGGACATTATCCTACATCAACCACCCTGTTAACACAGGACATTACCCTACATCAACCACCATGTTAACACAGGACATTACCCTACATCAACCACCATGTTAACACAGGACATTATCCTACATCAACCACCCTGTTAACACAGGACATTATCCTACATCAACCACCATGTAAACACAGGACATTACCCTACATCAACCACCATGTTAACACAGGACATTACCCTACATCAACCACCCTGTTAACACAGGACATTATCCTACATCAACCACCCTGTTAACACAGGACATTATCCTACATCAACCACCCTGTTAACACAGGACATTACCTACATCAACCACCATGTTAACACAGGACATTACCCTACATCAACCACCATGTTAACACACTGCTGATGGAGGACATTTGCACATATCAATGCATAACACATGGACCATATAGCAATGCATTCTGTATATTAATATATTACTATCCAATACATTGTGTATATTAATATATTTATATCCAATACATTGTATATATTAATATATTACTATCCAATACATTGTGTATATTAATATATTACTATCCAATACATTGTGTAATACATACTGTACTGTGTGCATACAGAACTGCAACCAATGATTTAAGCAAGACACGTTCTATGTCTCACATCAATTCAGCCATTCGTAGTAGTTGTGCATGTGCACGGACACACACACACACAGACGTAGTAGTAGTCGCACACGGACACACACAAACACAGACGTAGTCGTAGTGACGTACGGACACACACACACACAGACGTAGTAGTAGTGACGCACGGACACACACACACACAGACGTAGTAGTAGTCACACACGGACACGGACACACACACACAGACGTAGTAGTAGTCACGCACGGACACACACACACACACACACAGACGTAGTAGTAGTCGCACACGGACACACACACACAGACGTAGTAGTAGTCAGGCACGGACACACACACACACAGACGTAGTAGTAGTCACACACGGGCACACACACACACAGACGTAGTAGTAGTGACGCACGGACACACACACACACAGACGTAGTAGTAGTCACACACGGACACACACACATTTAGTGTGACGCTCGGACAACACACACACAGACATAGTCCTAGTGACGCACGGACACACACACACACACACAGACGTAGTAGTAGTCACGCACTCGGACACCCTCACCGACGTAGTCATTGAATGGACACACACACACACACACACAGACGTTAGTAGTGACGTATATAGTCATTGTGTGACGCACGGACACACACACACACAGACGTCAAACACACACACACAGACGTAGTAGTAGTCGGACACACACAAACACAGACACACTCGTAGTAGTAGTCACACACACACACAGGACACGGACACACACACAGACGTAGTAGTAGTCACACACGGACACACACACACAGACGTAGTAGTAGTCACACACGGACACACACACACACAGACGTAGTAGTAGTCACACACGGACACACACACACAGACGTAGTAGTAGTGACGCACGCAAACACACACACAGACGTAGTAGTAGTCACGCACGCACACACACACACAGATGTAGTAGTAGTCACACACGGACACACACACACAGATGTAGTAGTAGTCACACACGGACACACACACACAGATGTAGTAGTAGTCACACACGGACACACACACACAGATGTAGTAGTAGTCACACACTGACACACACACACACACACAGATGTAGTAGTAGTCACACACGGACACACACACACACAGATGTAGTGTCCACACACGGACACACACACAGACGTAGTAGTAGTCACACACGGACACACACACACAGATGTAGTAGTAGTCACACACGGACACACACACACAGACATAGTAGTAGTCACACACAGACACTTGGTGTGTGTGTCCTGACCGTGTCACTCAGACACTCTATTCCGTGTGGGGTTTTTCCAGTTCATATCAAGTGTGTTTTCTGGGAAATGAAACAACTTTGCTAAGTCTAATAATACAATTTAGAAAAACTCTCTTAAACTCTCTCTCATACCTTTAATGTTGACAATAAGCTCTCCATTTCAGACACACCACTTCACTACTATGTACGCCTTTTCTCTCTCAGTCTCTCTTTTCTCTCTCTCTCTCTTTCTCTCTCTCTCTCTCTCAGTCTCTCTCTATCTTTCTCTCTCTCAGTCTCTCTCTCTCTATCTTTCTCTCTCTCAGTCTCTCTCTTTTCTTTCTCTCTCTCTCTCAGTCTCTCTATCTTTCTCTCCCTCAGTCTCTCTCTTTTCTTTCTCTCTCTCTCTCTCTCTGTCTCTCTCTGTCTCTCTCTCTCTTCTCTCTCTCTCTCTGTCTCTCTCTCTCTCTCTCTCTCTCTCTCTCTCTCTCTCTCTCTCTTTCCCTCTTTCTCCCTCTCTATCTTTGTCTCTCTCCTCTCTGCTACTTTTGTGTCTCTCTCCCTCTGTCTCTCTCTCTCTCTCTCCCTCTGTCTCTCTCTCTGTCTCTCTCTCTCTCTCTCTCTCCTCTCTCTCTCTCTGTGAATGGATCTCTCTCTCTGATTGTCTCTAAACTCTCTCTCTCTTATTCTCTCTCTCTCTCTCAAATGGCTCTCTATTCCTCTCTCTCTCTCTCTTTCTCTCTCCCATGGGGCTTTGTTCTCTCTCTCTCTCTCTCTCTCTCTGCTCTCTTTGTCTCTCTCTTTCTCACCCCGTTTCTCTGCCTTTTGTAGCTCAATTCACCTCATTCCTCCCAGTCCTCCGCCCCCCTACTCTCCTCTCCTCCCTCCCGTTCATGTGAATGGATTATAGGAGTATATGATTGTGTAATAAACATCAAAAACCATTCTTATTCAGACTACTTGGTTCCAAATGGCACCATATTCCTTATATAGTGCACTACTTTTAGACCAGGACCCATGGGGCTTTGTTCTAAAGTAGTATACTGTGTAGGGAATAGGGTGCCAGTAGTGCACTATATAGAGAATAGGGTGCCAGTAGTGTACTATATAGAGAATAGGGTGCCAGTTGTCTACTATATAGGGAATAGGGTGCCAGTAGTGCACTATATAGAGAATAGGGTGCCAGTTGTCTACTATATAGGGAATAGGGTGCCAGTAGTGTACTATATAGAGAATAGGGTGCCAGTAGTGCACTATATAGAGAATAGGGTGCCAGTAGTGCACTATATAGAGAATAGGGTGCCAGTAGTGCACTATATAGAGAATAGGATGCCAGTAGTGTACTATATAGAGAATAGGGTGCCAGTAGTGTACTATATAGGGAATAGGGTGCCAGTAGTGTACTATATAGGGAATAGGGTGCCAGTAGTGTACTATATAGGGAATAGGGTGCCAGTAGTGTACTATAGAGGGAATAGGGTGCCAGTAGTGTACTATATAGAGAATAGGGTGCCAGTAGTGTACTATATAGGGAATAGGGTGCCAGTAGTGTACTATATATGGAATAGGGTGCCAGTAGTGTACTATATATGGAATAGGGTGCCAGTTGTCTACTATATAGAGAATAGGGTGCCAGTTGTCTACTATATAGGGAATAGGGTGCCAGTAGTGCACTATATAGAGAATAGGGTGCCAGTAATGCCCTATATATGGAATAGGGTGCCAGTTGTCTACTATATAGGGAATAGGGTGCCAGTAATGCCCTATATAGAGAATAGGGTGCCAGTTGGAACACGTATGTTATGTAGCTAGTAGACAAAGGTGAAGGCCATTCTCAGAGGATGACAACAACACCAACACAGCAACGTTAAAACCCGTAGAAACATTCATAGGAATTCTATATGTAATTCCACAATTAAACAGTCCACCCACTCTAACACTGAAGCCACACACAAATTAAACCCCCACACACAGGCACAACACACACACACACACAGGCACAACACACACACACACACACACACACACACACACACACACACACACACACACACACACACACACACACACACACACACACACACACACACACACACACACACACACACACACACACACACACACACACACACACACACACACACACACACACACACAGGCACAATACAATGTGGAGGCACTGGCACTACGCAGCACAGATAATATTAGCATGACAATGATCCGTTTTTCGATGTGGAATGTTGTGCAGACTGTTCGTTGATGGTTACATAACGCTGTGTGTGTGTGTGTGTGTGTGTGTGTGTGTGTGTGTGTGTGTGTGTGTGTGTGTGTGTGTGTGTGTGTGTGTGTGTGTGTGTGTGTGTGTGTGTGTGTGTGTGTGTGTGTGTGTGTGTGTGTGTGTGTACAAGAGCATGCTGGGTAGTCTCTCTGTGTTTGTCTTTCTGTGCTCAAGCAGGATCCACGAGTCCCCAAACATCCTGACAACACTCACTCACAAAAAACACACACACACACACACAACAAGCCAATCTGTTGTGTCTCATCTCTACTGTCGACCAGTGCTGAGCTCCATCCTTTCTCTCCCTCTCATGCTCCTCATTCCCACACAGGTCTCTCTCTCACATCCCGATGCACTCTCTCTCTCTCACACCGCAACGCGCTCTCTCTCTCACACCCCATGACACTCTCTCTCTCTCTCACACCCCATGACACTCTCTCTCTCTCTTTCACCCCATGACACTCTCTCTTTCTCTCTCTTCTCATACCCTGACACTCTCTCTCTCCTCTCTCACGTTCTGACGCTCTCTCTTCCTCTCTCTCTCTCACACCCGACGCGCTCTCTCTCCTCTCTCACGTTCTGACGCTCTCTCTTCCTCTCTCTCTCTCTCACACCCGACGCGCTCTCTCTTTCTCTCACCCCCTGACACTCTCTCTCTTTCTCTCTCTCTCTTCCCCTAACACTCTCTCTTTCTCTCTCTCTCTTCCCCTAACACTCTCTCTCACCACCTGACACTCTCTCTCTCTCTCTCTCTCACCCCTAACACTCTCTCTTTCTCTCTCTCTCACCCCTAACACTCTCTCTTTCTCTCTCTCTCACCCCATGACACTCTCTCTTTCTCTCTCTCTCACCCCTGACTCTCTCTCTTTCTCTCTCTCTCACCCCCTGACTCTCTCTCTTTCTCTCTCTCTCACCCCCTGACTCTCTCTCTTTCTCTCTCTCTCACCCCATGACACTCTCTCTTTCTCTCTCTCTCACCCCCTGACTCTCTCTCTTTCTCTCTCTCACCCCCTGACTCTCTCTCTTTCTCTCTCTCTCACCCCCTGACTCTCTCTCTTTCTCTCTCTCTCACCCCCTGACTCTCTCTCTTTCTCTCTCTCTCACCCCATGACACTCTCTCTTTCTCTCTCTCTCACCCCTGACTCTCTCTCTTTCTCTCTCTCTCACCCCCTGACTCTCTCTCTTTCTCTCTCTCTCACCCCCTAACACTCTCTCTTTCTCTCTCTCTTCTCTCACCCCCGACACTCTCTTTCTCTTTCTCTCTCTCTCACCCCTGACACTCTCTCTTTCTCTCTCTCTCACCCCCTGACACTCTCTCTTTCTCTCTCTCTCACCCCCTGACACTCTCTCTTTCTCTCTCTCTCACCCCATGACACTCTCTCTTTCTCTATCACCCCATGACACTCTCTCTCTTTCTCTCTCTCACACCCTGACACTCTCTCTCTCCTCTCTCACGTTCTGATGCTCTCTCTCTTCCTCTCTCTCTCTCACACACCCTGCCACGCTCTCTCTCTCTCTCTCCCTCTCTCTTTCACACCCAACGCTCTTTGTCGCTTACTCACTCTCTCCTCTCACACCCGACGCTCTCTCTTTCTCCCAATCTCCTCTCACTTCCACACTCTCTCTCTCTCACACCCAATGCTCTCTCTTTCTCTCTCTCCTCCCACTCCCTGACACTCTCTCTCCCTCGCATTCTCTCTCTACTCTCAATTCAATTCAATTCAAGGGCTTTGTTGGCATGGGGATACTTATGTTAATATTGCCAATGCAAGTGAAATTGATAATGAACAAAAGTGAAATAAACAATCAAAAGTGAAGAGTAAATATTACACCCACAAAAGAATAAAAAGAAGAATAAAGACATTTCAAATATCATATTATGTGCAAATAGTTAAAGTACAAAAGGGAAAATAAATAAACAAAAACATTGTATTGTATTTACAATGGTGTTTGTTCTTCACTGGTTGCCTTTTCTTGTGGCAACAAGTCACACATGTTTCTGCTGTGATACTGTGGTATTTCACCCAATAGATATGGGAGTTTATCAAAATTTGGTTTGTTTTATTTGAATGCTGAGGGAAATAGGTCTCTCTAATACGGTCATACATTGGGCAGGAGGTTAGGAAGTGCAGCTCAGTTTCCACCTCATTTTGTGGGCAGTGAGCACATAGTCTGTCTTCTCTTGAGAGCCATGTCTGCCTACGGCGACTTTTCTCAATAGCAAGGCTATGCTCACTGAGTCTGTACATAGTCAAAGCTTTCTTTAAGTTTGGGTCAGCCACAGTAGTCAAGTTGTCTGCCACTGTGTACTCTCTGTGTAGGGCCAAATAGCATTCTAGTTTGCTCTGTTTTCTTGTTAATTCTTTCCAATGTGTCAAGTAATTATCTTTTTGTTTTCTTATGATTTGGTCTAATTGTGTTGCTGTCTTGGGGCTCTGTGGGGTTTGTTTGTGTTTGTGAACAGAGCCCCAGGACCAGCTTGCTTAAGGGACTCTTCTCCAGGTTCATCTCTCTGTAGGTGATAGCTTTGTTATGGAAGGTTTGGAGTTTCCTTTTAGGTGGTTGTAGAAACGGCTCTTTTCTGGATTTAGATAATTAAGCGGCTATCGGCCTAATTCTGCTCTGCATGTATTATTTGGTGTTTTATGTTGTACACGGAGGATATTTTGCAGAATTCTGCGTGCAGTCTCAATTTGGTGTTTGTCCCATTTGGTGAAGTCTTGGTTGGTGGGTTCTATAATTGATTCAAGTATTTTTTAGCCAGATCCTAATTGGTATGTCGAATTTTATGTTCCTTTTTATGGCACAGAAGGCCATTCTTGCCTTGTCTCGTAGATCATTCACAGCTTTGTGGAAGTTACCTGTGGTGCTGATGTTTAGGCCAAGGTATGTATAGTTTGTTGTGTGCTCTAGGGCAATGGTGTCTAGATGGAATTTGTATTTGTGGTCCTGGCAACTAAACCTGTTTTGGAACGTCACTATTTTTGCCTTACTGAGATTTACTGTCAGGGCCCAGGTCTGACAGAATCTATGCAGAAGATCTAGGTGTTGCTCTCGGCCCTCCTTGGTTGTGGACAGAAGCACCAGATCATCAGCAAATAGTAGACTTTTGACTTCAGATTCTAGTAGTGTGAGGCCGGGTGCTGCAGACTGTTCTAATGCCCTCACCAATTTGTTGATATATATGTTGAAGAGAGTGGGGCTTCAGCTGCATCCCTGTCTCACCCCACGGCCCTGTGGAAAGAAATGTGCGTGTGTTTTTTTGGCAATTTTTTTTTGTGTACATAGATTTTATAATATCGTATATTTTTCCCCCAACACCACTTTCTATCACGTTGAATAGCAGACCCTCATTCCAAATTGAGACAAACACTTTTTTTTAAATTAACAAAGCATGAGAAGCTTTTGCCTTTGTTTTGGTTTGTTTGGTTGTCAATTAGGGTGTGCAAGGTGAATACGTAGTCTCTCGTATGGTAATTTGGTAAAAAGCCAATTTGACATTTCCTCAGTACATTGTTTTCTCTGAGGAAATGTACGAGTCTGCTGTTAATGATAATGTAGAGGATTTTCCCAAGGTTACTGTTGACGCATATTCCACGGTAGTTATTGGGGTCGAATTTGTTTTCACTTTTGTGTATTGGGGTTATCAGTCCTTGGTTCCAGATATTGGGGAAGTTGACAGAGCTGAGGATGATGTTAAAGAGTTTAAGTGTAGCCAGTTAGAATTTGTGGTCTGTATATTTGATCATTTCGCATCAACAAATAGCGAAGAGTCACTGAAACCTTTTGTCCAGGACGTTTCCTAAAAGGGATTCGTTCTTGGTTTTGTTTTCTGGTTTCTGCACTACTTTCCATTTCTGAGCAGTATGTTTGGCTTTGAGGCCACATGATTATTGGTTTGTTTCTATTAGACGGTGGTTTTGATGTAGTCTGATAACAATGTCAGTGGGCTGACTGTGGACGCTCTGAGAGACTCTTGGTTTGTTTATATTAGACGGTGGTTTTGATGTAGTCTGATAAGAATGTCTTGGTTGAGGTCGGTGATAAAGTAGTCTACAGTACTACTGCCAGGAGATGAGCTGTAGGTGTGACTGCCGTAAGAGTCCCCTCGAAGCCTACCATTGACTATGTACAGACCCAGCATGTGACAGAGCTTGACTATGTCCCCTCGACCTACCATTGACTATGTACAGACCCAGCATGTGACAGAGCTATAGGTGTACCTACCATAGTCCCCTCGAAGCCTACCATTGACTAACAGACCCAGCATGTGACAGAGCTAGTCCCCGTAAGAGTCCCCTCGAAGCCTACCATTGACTATGTACAGACCCAGCATGTGACAGAGCTATAGGTGTACCTACCATAGGAGTCCCCTCGAAGCCTACCATTGACTATGTACAGACCCAGCATGTGACAGAGCTATAGGTGTACCTACCATAGGAGTTCCTCAAAGCCTACCATTGAGTACAGACCCAGCATGTGACAGAGCTATAGGTGTACCATAGGAGTCCCCTCGAAGCCTACCATTGACTATGTACAGACCCAGCATGTGACAGAGCTATAGGTGTACCTACCATAGAGTCCCCTCAAAGCCTACCATTGACTATGTACAGACCCAGCATGTGACAGAGCTATAGGTGTACCTACCATAGTCCCCTCGAAGCCTACCATTGACTATGTACAGACCCAGTCCAGAGCCTATAGGTGTACGTAACATAGGAGTCCCCTACCATTGACTATGTACCATTGACTACAGACCCAGCATGTGACAGAGCTATAGGTGTACGTAACATAGGAGTCCCCTCGAAGCCTACCATTGACTATGTACAGACCCAGCATGTGACAGAGCTATAGGTGTACCTGCCGTAGGAGTCCCCTCGAAGCCTACCATTGACTATGTACAGACCCAGCATGTGACAGAGCTGTAGGTGTGCCTGCCGTAAGAGTCCCCTCGAAGCCTACCATTGACTATGTACAGACCCAGTATGTGACAGAGCTATAGGTGTACCTACCATAGGAGTCCCCTCGAAGCCTACCATTGACTATGTACAGACCCAGCATGTGACAGAGCTATAGGTGTACCTACCATAGGAGTCCCCTCGAAGCCTACCATTGACTATGTACAGACCCAGCATGTGACAGAGCTATAGGTGTACGTAACATAGGAGTCCCCTCGAAGCCTACCATTGACTATGTACAGACCCAGCATGTGACAGAGCTATAGGTGTACCTACCATAGGAGTCCCCTCGAAGCCTACCATTGACTATGTACAGACCCAGCATGTGACAGAGCTATAGGTGTACGTAACATAGGAGTCCCCTAAGCCTATTGACTATGTACAGACCCAGCATGTGACAGAGCTATAGGTGTACGTAACATAGTCCCCTCGAAGCCTAGTCCCAGACCCAGCGTGTGACAGAGCTATAGGTGTACGTAACATAGAGTCCCCTCGAAGCCTACCATTGACTATGTACAGACCCAGCATGTGACAGAGCTATAGGTGTACGTAACATAGGAGTCCCCTCGAAGCCTACCGTTGACTATGTACAGACCCAGCGTGTGACAGAGCTGCAGGAGTTGTGACCCGTTTTTGTTGGTTATGTTGTCATAGTTGTGTCAGGGGACATATTCGTGAGGGAATGCTGTCACCTCCAGGTAGGTGTTTGTCCCCCTGTGTGCTGAGAGTGTCAGGTTCTTGTCCAGTTCTGGCATTTAGGTCACCACAGACTAGTACATGGGTCGGGAAATTATTGACCTCTCCTTCTAGGATGGAGAAGCTGTCTTCATTAAAGTATGGGGATTCTAGTGGGGGGATATATGTAGCACACAGGAGGACATTTTTCTCTGTTGAGATTAGTTCTTTTTTTCATTTCTAGCCAGATGTAAAATGTTCCTGTTTTGATTAATTTAATGGAGTGAGTTAGGTCTGCTCTATACCAGATTAGCATACCCCCTGAGTCTCTTCCCTGTTTCACACCTGGTAGTTTTGGTGGATGGGACTACCAGCTCTCTGTAACCTAAAGGGCAACCAGTGGTTCCGTCTCCTCTAAACCATGTTTCTTGTAGGATGACAATGTTTTTATTTCTGATATATTTGGTGAAGTCCAGGTTCCTGCTCTTTCATCCAAAGGCAGATGACCTCAGACCTTGTATATTCCAGGATATAGATAGTAAAAGCTTAATGTTCTCTCTCTCAAGCTATCATGGACAAGCATTTCGCTAACCATGTGTATGTGACCATTAACATCTGCTAACCATGTGACCATTAACATCTGCTAACCATGTGTATGTGACCATTAACATCTGCTAACCATGTGACCATTAACATCTGCTAACCATGTGACCATTAACATCTGCTAACCATGTGACCATTAACATCTGCTAACCATGTGACCATTAACATCTGCTAACCATGTGACCATTAACATCTGCTAACCATGTGACCATTAACATCTGCTAACCATGTGACCATTAACATCTGCTAACCATGTGTATGTGACCAATAACATCTGCTAACCATGTGTATGTGACCAATAACATCTGCTAACCATGTGTATGTGACCAATAACATCTGCTAACCATGTGTATGTGACCAATAACATCTGCTAACCATGTGTATGTGACCAATAACATCTGCTAACCATGTGACCATTAACATCTGCTAACCATGTGTATGTGACCAATAACATCTGCTAACCATGTGTATGTGACCAATAACATCTGCTAACCATGTGTATGTGACCAATAACATCTGCTAACCATGTGTATGTGACCATTAACATCTGCTAACCATGTGTATGTGACCATTAACATCTGCTAACCATGTGTATGTGACCAATAACATCTGCTAACCATGTGTATGTGACCAATAACATCTGCTAACCATGTGTATGTGACCAATAACATCTGCTAACCATGTGTATGTGACCAATAACATCTGCTAACCATGTGTATGTGACCAATAACATCTGCTAACCATGTGTATGTGACCAATAACATCTGCTAACCATGTGTATGTGACCATTAACATCTGCTAACCATGTGTATGTGACCAATAACATCTGCTAACCATGTGTATGTGACCAATAACATCTGCTAACCATGTGTATGTGACCAATAACATCTGCTAACCATGTGTATGTGACCATTAACATCTGCTAACCATGTGTATGTGACCATTAACATCTGCTAACCATGTGTATGTGACCATTAACATCTGCTAACCATGTGTATGTGACCAATAACATCTGCTAACCATGTGTATGTGACCAATAACATCTGCTAACCATGTGTATGTGACCAATAACATCTGCTAACCATGTGTATGTGACCAATAACATCTGCTAACCATGTGTATGTGACCAATAACATCTGCTAACCATGTGTATGTGACCAATAACATCTGCTAACCATGTGTATGTGACCAATAACATCTGCTAACCATGTGTATGTGACCAATAACATCTGCTAACCATGTGTATGTGACCATTAACATCTGCTAACCATGTGTATGTGACCATTAACATCTGCTAACCATGTGACCATTAACATCTGCTAACCATGTGACCATTAACATCTGCTAACCATGTGACCATTAACATCTGCTAACCATGTGACCAATAACATCTGCTAACCATGTGTATGTGACCATTAACATCTGCTAACCATGTGTATGTGACCAATAACATCTGCTAACCATGTGTATGTGACCAATAACATCTGCTAACCATGTGACCAATAACATCTGCTAACCATGTGTATGTGACCAATAACATCTGCTAACCATGTGTATGTGACCAATAACATCTGCTAACCATGTGTATGTGACCAATAACATCTGCTAACCATGTGTATGTGACCAATAACATCTGCTAACCATGTGTATGTGACCAATAACATCTGCTAACCATGTGTATGTGACCATTAACATCTGCTAACCATGTGTATGTGACCAATAACATCTGCTAACCATGTGTATGTGACCAATAACATCTGCTAACCATGTGTATGTGACCATTAACATCTGCTAACCATGTGTATGTGACCAATAACATCTGCTAACCATGTGTATGTGACCAATAACATCTGCTAACCATGTGTATGTGACCATTAACATCTGCTAACCATGTGTATGTGACCAATAACATCTGCTAACCATGTGTATGTGACCAATAACATCTGCTAACCATGTGTATGTGACCAATAACATCTGCTAACCATGTGTATGTGACCAATAACATCTGCTAACCATGTGTATGTGACCAATAACATCTGCTAACCATGTGTATGTGACCAATAACATCTGCTAACCATGTGTATGTGACCAATAACATCTGCTAACCATGTGTATGTGACCAATAACATCTGCTAACCATGTGTATGTGACCAATAACATCTGCTAACCATGTGTATGTGACCAATAACATCTGCTAACCATGTGTATGTGACCAATAACATCTGCTAACCATGTGTATGTGACCAATAACATCTGCTAACCATGTGTATGTGACCAATAACATCTGCTAACCATGTGTATGTGACCATTAACATCTGCTAACCATGTGTATGTGACCAATAACATCTGCTAACCATGTGTATGTGACCAATAACATCTGCTAACCATGTGTATGTGACCAATAACATCTGCTAACCATGTGTATGTGACCATTAACATCTGCTAACCATGTGTATGTGACCAATAACATCTGCTAACCATGTGTATGTGACCATTAACATCTGCTAACCATGTGTATGTGACCATTAACATCTGCTAACCATGTGTATGTGACCAATAACATCTGCTAACCATGTGTATGTGACCAATAACATCTGCTAACCATGTGTATGTGACCAATAACATCTGCTAACCATGTGTATGTGACCAATAACATCTGCTAACCATGTGTATGTGACCAATAACATCTGCTAACCATGTGTATGTGACCAATAACATCTGCTAACCATGTGTATGTGACCAATAACATCTGCTAACCATGTGTATGTGACCAATAACATCTGCTAACCATGTGTATGTGACCAATAACATCTGCTAACCATGTGTATGTGACCAATAACATCTGCTAACCATGTGTATGTGACCAATAACATCTGCTAACCATGTGTATGTGACCAATAACATCTGCTAACCATGTGTATGTGACCAATAACATCTGCTAACCATGTGTATGTGACCAATAACATCTGCTAACCATGTGTATGTGACCAATAACATCTGCTAACCATGTGTATGTGACCAATAACATCTGCTAACCATGTGTATGTGACCAATAACATCTGCTAACCATGTGTATGTGACCAATAACATCTGCTAACCATGTGTATGTGACCAATAACATCTGCTAACCATGTGTATGTGACCAATAACATCTGCTAACCATGTGTATGTGACCAATAACATCTGCTAACCATGTGTATGTGACCAATAACATCTGCTAACCATGTGTATGTGACCAATAACATCTGCTAACCATGTGTATGTGACCAATAACATCTGCTAACCATGTGTATGTGACCATTAACATCTGCTAACCATGTGTATGTGACCAATAACATCTGCTAACCATGTGTATGTGACCAATAACATCTGCTAACCATGTGTATGTGACCAATAACATCTGCTAACCATGTGTATGTGACCAATAACATCTGCTAACCATGTGTATGTGACCATTAACATCTGCTAACCATGTGTATGTGACCAATAACATCTGCTAACCATGTGTATGTGACCAATAACATCTGCTAACCATGTGTATGTGACCAATAACATCTGCTAACCATGTGTATGTGACCAATAACATCTGCTAACCATGTGTATGTGACCAATAACATCTGCTAACCATGTGTATGTGACCAATAACATCTGCTAACCATGTGTATGTGACCAATAACATCTGCTAACCATGTGTATGTGACCAATAACATCTGCTAACCATGTGTATGTGACCAATAACATCTGCTAACCATGTGTATGTGACCAATAACATCTGCTAACCATGTGTATGTGACCAATAACATCTGCTAACCATGTGTATGTAACATCTGCTAACCATGTGACCATTAACATCTGCTAACCATGTGTACCAATAACATCTGCTAACCATGTGATGTGACCATTAACATCTGCTAACCATGTGTATGTGACCAATAACATCTGCTAACCATGTGTATGTGACCAATAACATCTGCTAACCATGTGTATGTGACCAATAACATCTGCTAACCATGTGTATGTGACCAATAACATCTGCTAACCATGTGTATGTGACCAATAACATCTGCTAACCATGTGTATGTGACCAATAACATCTGCTAACCATGTGTATGTGACCAATAACATCTGCTAACCATGTGTATGTGACCAATAACATCTGCTAACCATGTGTATGTGACCAATAACATCTGCTAACCATGTGTATGTGACCAATAACATCTGCTAACCATGTGTATGTGACCAATAACATCTGCTAACCATGTGTATGTGACCAATAACATCTGCTAACCATGTGTATGTGACCAATAACATCTGCTAACCATGTGTATGTGACCAATAACATCTGCTAACCATGTGTATGTGACCAATAACATCTGCTAACCATGTGTATGTGACCAATAACATCTGCTAACCATGTGTATGTGACCAATAACATCTGCTAACCATGTGTATGTGACCATTAACATCTGCTAACCATGTGTATGTGACCAATAACATCTGCTAACCATGTGTATGTGACCAATAACATCTGCTAACCATGTGTATGTGACCAATAACATCTGCTAACCATGTGTATGTGACCAATAACATCTGCTAACCATGTGTATGTGACCATTAACATCTGCTAACCATGTGTATGTGACCAATAACATCTGCTAACCATGTGTATGTGACCAATAACATCTGCTAACCATGTGTATGTGACCAATAACATCTGCTAACCATGTGTATGTGACCATTAACATCTGCTAACCATGTGTATGTGACCAATAACATCTGCTAACCATGTGTATGTGACCATTAACATCTGCTAACCATGTGTATGTGACCAATAACATCTGCTAACCATGTGTATGTGACCAATAACATCTGCTAACCATGTGTATGTGACCAATAACATCTGCTAACCATGTGTATGTGACCAATAACATCTGCTAACCATGTGTATGTGACCATTAACATCTGCTAACCATGTGTATGTGACCAATAACATCTGCTAACCATGTGTATGTGACCAATAACATCTGCTAACCATGTGTATGTGACCAATAACATCTGCTAACCATGTGTATGTGACCAATAACATCTGCTAACCATGTGTATGTGACCAATAACATCTGCTAACCATGTGTATGTGACCAATAACATCTGCTAACCATGTGTATGTGACCAATAACATCTGCTAACCATGTGTATGTGACCAATAACATCTGCTAACCATGTGTATGTGACCATTAACATCTGCTAACCATGTGTATGTGACCAATAACATCTGCTAACCATGTGTATGTGACCAATAACATCTGCTAACCATGTGTATGTGACCAATAACATCTGCTAACCATGTGTATGTGACCAATAACATCTGCTAACCATGTGTATGTGACCAATAACATCTGCTAACCATGTGTATGTGACCAATAACATCTGCTAACCATGTGTATGTGACCAATAACATCTGCTAACCATGTGTATGTGACCAATAACATCTGCTAACCATGTGTATGTGACCAATAACATCTGCTAACCATGTGTATGTGACCAATAACATCTGCTAACCATGTGTATGTGACCAATAACATCTGCTAACCATGTGTATGTGACCAATAACATCTGCTAACCATGTGTATGTGACCAATAACATCTGCTAACCATGTGTATGTGACCAATAACATCTGCTAACCATGTGTATGTGACCAATAACATCTGCTAACCATGTGTATGTGACCAATAACATCTGCTAACCATGTGTATGTGACCATTAACATCTGCTAACCATGTGTATGTGACCAATAACATCTGCTAACCATGTGTATGTGACCAATAACATCTGCTAACCATGTGTATGTGACCAATAACATCTGCTAACCATGTGTATGTGACCATTAACATCTGCTAACCATGTGTATGTGACCAATAACATCTGCTAACCATGTGTATGTGACCAATAACATCTGCTAACCATGTGTATGTGACCAATAACATCTGCTAACCATGTGTATGTGACCAATAACATCTGCTAACCATGTGTATGTGACCAATAACATCTGCTAACCATGTGTATGTGACCAATAACATCTGCTAACCATGTGTATGTGACCAATAACATCTGCTAACCATGTGTATGTGACCAATAACATCTGCTAACCATGTGTATGTGACCAATAACATCTGCTAACCATGTGTATGTGACCAATAACATCTGCTAACCATGTGTATGTGACCAATAACATCTGCTAACCATGTGTATGTGACCAATAACATCTGCTAACCATGTGTATGTGACCAATAACATCTGCTAACCATGTGTATGTGACCATTAACATCTGCTAACCATGTGTATGTGACCAATAACATCTGCTAACCATGTGTATGTGACCAATAACATCTGCTAACCATGTGTATGTGACCAATAACATCTGCTAACCATGTGTATGTGACCATTAACATCTGCTAACCATGTGTATGTGACCATTAACATCTGCTAACCATGTGTATGTGACCAATAACATCTGCTAACCATGTGTATGTGACCATTAACATCTGCTAACCATGTGTATGTGACCAATAACATCTGCTAACCATGTGTATGTGACCATTAACATCTGCTAACCATGTGTATGTGACCAATAACATCTGCTAACCATGTGTATGTGACCATTAACATCTGCTAACCATGTGTATGTGACCAATAACATCTGCTAACCATGTGTATGTGACCATTAACATCTGCTAACCATGTGTATGTGACCATTAACATCTGCTAACCATGTGTATGTGACCAATAACATCTGCTAACCATGTGTATGTGACCATTAACATCTGCTAACCATGTGTATGTGACCATTAACATCTGCTAACCATGTGTATGTGACCATTAACATCTGCTAACCATGTGTATGTGACCATTAACATCTGCTAACCATGTGTATGTGACCATTAACATCTGCTAACCATGTGTATGTGACCAATAACATCTGATGTATGTGACCAATAACATCTGCTAACCATGTGTATGTGACCAATAACATCTGCTAACCATGTGTATGTGACCATTAACATCTACTAACCATGTGTATGTGACCATTAACATCTACTAACCATGTGTATGTGACCAATAACATCTGCTAACCATGTGTATGTGACCATTAACATCTGCTAACCATGTGTATGTGACCAATAACATCTGCTAACCATGTGTATGTGACCAATAACATCTGCTAACCATGTGTATGTGACCATTAACATCTGCTAACCATGTGTATGTGACCAATAACATCTGCTAACCATGTGTATGTGACCAATAACATCTGCTAACCATGTGTATGTGACCAATAACATCTGCTAACCATGTGTATGTGACCATTAACATCTGCTAACCATGTGTATGTGACCATTAACATCTGCTAACCATGTGTATGTGACCAATAACATCTGCTAACCATGTGTATGTGACCATTAACATCTGCTAACCATGTGTATGTGACCAATAACATCTGCTAACCATGTGTATGTGACCATTAACATCTGCTAACCATGTGTATGTGACCATTAACATCTGCTAACCATGTGTATGTGACCATTAACATCTGCTAACCATGTGTATGTGACCAATAACATCTGCTAACCATGTGTATGTGACCAATAACATCTGCTAACCATGTGACCAATAACATCTGCTAACCATGTGACCAATAACATCTGCTAACCATGTGACCAATAACATCTGCTAACCATGTGACCAATAACATCTGCTAACCACGTGACCAATAACATCTGCTAACCATGTGACCAATAACATCTGCTAACCATGTGACCATTAACATCTGCTAACCATGTGTATGTGACCATTAACATCTGCTAACCATGTGTATGTGACCATTAACATCTGCTAACCATGTGTATGTGACCATTAACATCTGCTAACCATGTGTATGTGACCATTAACATCTGCTAACCATGTGACCATTAACATCTGCTAACCATGTGTATGTGACCATTAACATCTGCTAACCATGTGTATGTGACCATTAACATCTGCTAACCATGTGTGACCATTAACATCTGCTAACCATGTGTATGTGACCAATAACATCTGCTAACCATGTGTATGTGACCAATAACATCTGCTAACCATGTGACCAATAACATCTGCTAACCATGTGTATGTGACCAATAACATCTGCTAACCATGTGTATGTGACCAATAACATCTGCTAACCATGTGTATGTGACCAATAACATCTGCTAACCATGTGTATGTGACCAATAACATCTGCTAACCATGTGTATGTGACCATTAACATCTGCTAACCATGTGACCATTAACATCTAAACCATCTGATACGGGAAGAGGTGTTCTGAAACGGGAACATCGTTCTAACGGGAAGAGGTGACCATTAACATCTGGAACCAGGTGTATGTGACCACGGGAAATTTGATTTGGGAAGAGGGTCTGAAACGGGATAGACTTCAATGGTTACTGAAATGGAAGGAAGAGGTCGTTCTGAAACGGGAAGAGGTCGTTCTGAAACGGGAAGAGGTCGGAAATGGGAAGAGGTCGTTCTGAAACGGGAAGAGGTCGTTCTGATACGGGAAGAGGTCGTTCTGAAACGGGAAGAGGTCGTTCTGATACGGGAAGAGGTCGTTCTGAAACGGGAAGAAGGTCGTTCTGAAATGGGAAGAGATCGTTCTGAAACGGGAAGAGGTCGTTCTGATACGGGAAGAGGTCGTTCCATGATAAGGCATTGCTCTGCTGTCTTGATATCTCAGTCAACCAGACAGGACCTAGACTAGGGAAAGAGGGATACCTAGTCAGTTGTTCAACTGAAATGTGTCTTCCGCATTTAACCCAACCTCTCTGAATCAGAGAGGTGTGTGGGGGGACTGCCACAATCAACATCCATGGAACAGTGCATTAACTGCTGTGTTCAGGGGCAGAACGACAGATGTTTTACCCTGTCAGCTCGGGGATTTGATCCAGCAACATTTCCTTCACTGTCCCAACGCTCTTAACCACTAGATTCCCTCCTGCCTCTACACTCTAACCACTAGTCTACCTGCCACCTCTACACTCTAACCGCTAGGCTACCTGCCACCTCTACACTCTAACCGCTAGGCTACCTGCCACCTCTACACTCTAACCACTAGTCTACCTGCCGCCTCTACACTCTAACCGCTAGGCTACCTGCCACCTCTACACTCTAACCGCTAGGCTACCTGCCACCTCTACACTCTAACCGCTAGGCTACCTGCCACCTCTACACTCTAACCGCTAGGCTACCTGCCGCCTCTACACTCTAACCGCTAGGCTACCTGCCGCCTCTACACTCTAACCGCTAGGCTACCTGCCGCCTCTACACTCTAACCGCTAGGCTACCTGCCGCCTCTACCTCCTAACCGCTAGGCTACCTGCCGCCTCTACACTCTAACCGCTAGGCTACCTGCCACCTCTACACTCTAACCGCTAGGCTACCTGCCGCCTCTACACTCTAACCGCTAGGCTACCTGCCGCCTCTACACTCTAACCGCTAGGCTACCCTGCCACCTCTACACTCTAACCGCTAGGCTACCTGCCGCCTCTACACTCTAACCGCTAGGCTACCTGCCGCCTCTACACTCTAACCTCTAGGCTACGCTACTGTCCAGTTATGTGGTCAGGTGCGTCAAAGAAGGACTAAGGCATATCGCAGTTGGTCGAGAACAGAGCAACATGTACTGCACTTAGATGTACACGAAGGGACAATGTCAATGACATGCAGGTCAATCGCTCCTGGCTTAAAATGGAGAATAGATCGACTGCATCAATATTGGTCTTTGTGCGAGGTATTGATTGTTTGACGGTACCAAATTGTCTGTTCAAGCAGTTGGCACACAGTCTGGACAATCAATCGGGTATCAAACAAGACCAGAGGTCTCCTCACAGTCCCCAGGTACAGAAGAGAGGCTGGGAAACACACAGTATTAAATAGAGCCACGACGACGTGGAACTCTCTCTGCCACCCCAGGTAACTCAAACATTAAAACCAGATTCCACAAATCAGATAAAAGAACATCTTACGGAACGACGGGGACTGTGAAAGAGACAACACAGACATTATTATGCATCTTCTATTTTATTTAGCATAGTTTTATGTAGAGTATAATGCATGTGATATGTGGTCATGGATGTGACTGTGATATGTGGTTGTATCACCTATCTTAATAAGATAAATGCACTAGCTGTGGGTTGCTCTGGATGGAAGCATCTGCTGACTGGCTGAATTGTAATGAAAATTAAATGCTGTGTATACTATGTATATTATCTACTGTTACTACTACATCTATACCCTCAGTCCTGTTATGACTACATCTATACCCTCAGTCCTGTTATTACTACATCTATACCCTCAGTCCTGTTATTACTACATCTACACCCTCAGTCCTGTTATTACTACATCTATACCCTCAGTCCTGTTATTACTACATCTATACCCTCAGTCCTGTTATTACTACATCTATACCCTCAGTCCTGTTATTACTACATCTATACCCTCAGTCCTGTTACTACTACATCTATACCCTCAGTCCTGTTATTACTACATCTATACCCTCAGTCCTGTTATTACTACATCTATACCCTCAGTCCTGTTATTACTACATCTATACCCCCAGTCCTGTTATTACTACATCTATACCCTCAGTCCTGTTATTACTACATCTATACCCTCAGTCCTGTTATTACTACATCTATACCCTCAGTCCTGTTATTACTACATCTATACCCTCAGTCCTGTTATTACTACATCTATACCCTCAGTCCTGTTACTACTACATCTATACCCTCAGTCCTGTTATTACTACATCTATACCCTCAGTCCTGTTATTACTACATCTATACCCTCAGTCCTGTTATTACTACATCTATACCCTCAGTCCTGTTATTACTACATCTATACCCTCAGTCCTGTTATTACTACATCTATACCCTCAGTCCTGTTACATGTTACTACATCTATACCCTCAGTCCTGTTATTACTACATCTATACCCTCAGTCCTGTTATTACTACATCTATACCCTCAGTCCTGTTATTACTACATCTATACCCTCAGTCCTGTTATTACTACATCTATACCCTCAGTCCTGTTATTACTACATCTATACCCTCAGTCCTGTTATTACTACATCTATACCCTCAGTCCTGTTACATACATCTATACCCTCAGTCCTGTTATTACTACATCTATACCCTCAGTCCTGTTATTACTACATCTATACCCTCAGTCCTGTTATTACTACATCTATACCCTCAGTCCTGTTATTACTACATCTATACCCTCAGTCCTGTTATTACTACATCTATACCCTCAGTCCTGTTATTACTACATCTATACCCTCAGTCCTGTTATTACTACATCTATACCCTCAGTCCTGTTATTACTACATCTATACCCTCAGTCCTGTTATTACTACATCTATACCCTCAGTCCTGTTATTACTACATCTATACCCTCAGTCCTGTTACTACTACATCTATACCCTCAGTCCTGTTATTACTACATCTATACCCTCAGTCCTGTTATTACTACATCTATACCCTCAGTCCTGTTATTACTACATCTATACCCTCAGTCCTGTTATTACTACATCTATACCCTCAGTCCTGTTACATGTTACTACTACATCTATACCCTCAGTCCTGTTACATGTTATTACTACATCTATACCCTCAGTCCTGTTATTACTACATCTATACCCTCAGTCCTGTTATTACTACATCTATACCCTCAGTCATGTTATTACTACATCTATACCCTCAGTCATGTTATTACTACATCTATACCCCCAGTCATGTTATTACTACATCTATACCCTCAGTCCTGTTATTACTACATCTATACCCTCAGTCCTACATCTATACCCTCAGTCCTGTTATTACTACATCTATACCCTCAGTCCTGTTATTACTACATCTATACCCTCAGTCCTGTTATTACTACATCTATACCCTCAGTCCTGTTATTACTACATCTATACCCTCAGTCCTGTTATTACTACATCTATACCCTCAGTCCTGTTATTACTACATCTATACCCTCAGTCCTGTTATTACTACATCTATACCCTCAGTCCTGTTATTACTACATCTATACCCTCAGTCCTGTTATTACTACATCTATACCCTCAGTCCTGTTATTACTACATCTATACCCCCAGTCCTGTTATTACTACATCTATACCCTCAGTCCTGTTATTACTACATCTATACCCTCAGTCCTGTTACATGTTACTACTACATCTATACCCTCAGTCCTGTTATTACTACATCTATACCCTCAGTCCTGTTATTACTACATCTATACCCCCAGTCCTGTTATTACTACATCTATACCCTCAGTCCTATTATTACTACATCTATACCCTCAGTCCTGTTATTACTACATCTATACCCTCAGTCCTGTTACTACTACATCTATACCCTCAGTCCTGTTACATGTTATTACTACATCTATACCCTCAGTCCTGTTATTACTACATCTATACCCTCAGTCCTGTTATTACTACATCTATACCCTCAGTCATGTTATTACTACATCTATACCCTCAGTCATGTTATTACTACATCTATACCCCCAGTCATGTTATTACTACATCTATACCCTCAGTCCTGTTATTACTACATCTATACCCTCAGTCCTACATCTATACCCTCAGTCCTGTTATTACTACATCTATACCCCAGTCCTGTTATTACTACATCTATACCCTCAGTCCTGTTATTACTACATCTATACCCTCAGTCCTGTTATTACTACATCTATACCCTCAGTCCTGTTATTACTACATCTATACCCTCAGTCCTGTTATTACTACATCTATACCCTCAGTCCTGTTATTACTACATCTATACCCTCAGTCCTGTTATTACTACATCTATACCCTCAGTCCTGTTATTACTACATCTATACCCTCAGTCCTGTTATTACTACATCTATACCCTCAGTCCTGTTATTACTACATCTATACCCTCAGTCCTGTTATTACTACATCTATACCCTCAGTCCTGTTATTACTACATCTATACCCTCAGTCCTGTTACTACTACATCTATACCCTCAGTCCTGTTATTACTGTAGCTCAGTCTGGTAGAGCATACCCTCAGTCCTGTTATTACTTCTATAACAGGGTAGTGGGTTATTACTACATCTATACCCTCAGTCCTGTTACCACTACATCTATACCCTCAGAATGTTATTACACATCTATGACTGTAAGTCCTGTTATACTACATCTATCCCTCAATCCTGTTATTATATTATTATATTATTATTATTATTATTATTATTATATTATTATTCCTGTTATTATTATTATTATATTATCCTGTTATTATTATATTATTATTATTATTATTATATTATCTATATTATACCCTCAGTCCTGTTATTACTACATCTATACCCTCAGTCCTGTTATTACTACATCTATACCCTCAGTCCTGTTACATGTTACTACTACATCTATACCCTCAGTCCTGTTATTACTACATCTATACCCTCAGTCCTGTTATTACTACATCTATACCCTCAGTCC
>NC_060178.1:5832240-5872240 GCF_021184085.1 Oncorhynchus gorbuscha | reverse complement strand
TCTCTCTGTCTCTCTCTCTCTGTCTCTCTCCCTCTGTCTCTCTCTCTGTCTCTCCTCTGTCTCTCTCTCTCTGTCTCTCTCCCTCTGTCTCTCTCTCTCTGTCTCTCTCCCTCTGTCTCGCTCTCTCTGTCTCTCTCCCTCTGTCTCTCTCTCTGTCTCTCTCCCTCTGTCTCTCTCTCTCTGTCTCTCTCCCTCTGTCTCTCTCTCTCTCTGTCTCTCTCTGTCTCCGTCTCTCTCTCTCTCTCTCTCACGGCAGTTCAATTGGCTTACATAATTATATTGTATTTTATTATTATTTATTTTAGTTTTGTCCAAAATATAGCTATAGCGTTTTCAAGGTCCTAATATTTATAGTGGATTTCACTTTGTACTGAAATCCTTAAGTTATGATCCAAACTAGGACTATACTGTCTTAGTACATATTCACATCTATGTACACCTCACCACAATCTGCCGGGCAATAATTTAACATGATTTCGTAGAAGACTGGTAGAGTAATTAATAATAGAGAATAGTTGTTTTTCTATATATATTTATCCTCAAAGACCCCAACCTGGAAGCCAGAGTACAGGTGTGAACAGCTGTATTTATCCTCTCTGTACAAAGACCCCAACCTGGAAGCCAGATTACAGGTGTGAACAGCTGTATTTATCCTCTCTGTACAAAGACAAAGACCCCAACCTGGAGGTTTGAACAGCTGTATTTATCAACAAAATACGGTAAAACTATGGTTGGCAGTAAATGTAAAAAAAAAAAAAATAATTAAATTGTCATGGGATTGCAAATACTACATGTTTTTCTACACAGAGTGTTATACAATTATCTTCTTCAACTGTAAGATAAGACGTGAAAGAAACCTCCATCGACTGTTCAAATCCACCTCAACACTTGGTCTCAGTAACTACCTCAATGTTAATACCAACCCTGATCTGTACTTCACCACTTTGTCCCTGACCTGTTTGGAGAGCTCCTTGGTCTTCATGGTGCCCCTTGCTTGGTGGTGTTGCAGACTCTGGGGCCTTTCAGAACAGGTGTATATATACTGAGATCATGTGACACTTAGATTGTACACAGGTGGACTTTATTTAACTAATTATGTGACTTCTGAAGGTAATTGGCTGCACCAGATCTTATTTAGGGTCTTCATAGCAAAGGGGGTGAATACATAGGCACCCAACACTTTTCCATTTTCAATTTTTTTACATTTTTTGAAAGAAGATATTTTTTTCATTTCACTTTACCAATTTGGACTATTTTGTGTATGTCCATTACAGGAAATCCAAATAAAACATATTTAAATTACAGGTTGTAATGCAACAAAACAGGAAAAACACCAAGGGGGATGAATACTTTTGCAAGGCACTGTATGACATTGCTGCCTCCCGTAGCATTGAAGGGAAGCAGGCGAGCATTTGTCCTCACTTGATGAAAAAATGTATTAAAATAATACACACACACACATGCCCGGCTTTCTCTCCTCTGTGTGACCTTGACAGGCTCGTCCAGGGCCTTCTCTCCTCTGTGTGACCTTGACAGGCTAGTCCAGGGCTCGTTCAGGGCCTTCTCTCCTCTGTGTGACCTTGACAGGCTAGTCCAGGGCTCGTTCAGGGCCTTCTCTCCTCTGTGTGACCTTGACAGGCTAGTCCAGGGCTCGTTCAGGGCCTTCTCTCCTCTGTGTGACCTTGACAGGCTAGTCCAGGGCTCGTTCAGGGCCTTCTCTCCTCTGTGTGACCTTGACAGGCTAGTCCAGGGCTCGTTCAGGGCCTTCTCTCCTCTCTCCTCTCCTCCTCCTCTCCTCTTCAACAGTACCTCTCTCCTCTCTCCTCTCCTCCTCCTCTCCTCTTCAACAGTACCCCTCTCCTCTCCTCCTCCTCTCCTCTTCAACAGTACCCCTCTCCTCTCCTCTCTCCTCTCCTCTTCAACAGTACCCCTCTCCTCTCCTCTTCAACAGTACCTCTCTCCTCTCCTCCTCCTCTCCTCTTCAACAGTACCCCTCTCCTCTCCTCTCCTCTGCTCTTCAACAGTACCTCTCTCCTCTCCTCCTCCTCTCCTCTTCAACAGTACCTCTCTCCTCTCCTCCTCCTCTCCTCTTCAACAGTACCCCTCTCCTCTCCTCCTCCTCTCCTCTTCAACAGTACCTCTCTCCTCTCCTCCTCCTCTCCTATCCAACAGTACCTCTCTCCTCTCCTCCTCCTCTCCTCTTCAACAGTACCTCTCTCCTCTCCTCCTCTCCTCTTCAACAATACCCCTCTCCTCTCCTCCTCCTCTCCTCTTCAACAGTACCTCTCTCCTCCCCTCCTCCTCTCCTCTTCAACAGTACCTCTCTCCTCTCCTCCTCCTCTCCTCTTCAACAGTACCCCTCTCCTCTCCTCTTCAACAGTACCTATCTCCTCTCCTCCTCCTCTCCTCCTCCTCTCCTCTCCTCTCCAACAGTACCTCTCTCCTCTCCTCCTCTCCTCTTCAACAGTACCCCTCTCCTCTACTCCTCCTCTCCTCTTCAACAGTACCTCTCTCCTCCCCTCCTCCTCTCCTCTTCAACAGTACCTCTCTCCTCTCCTCCTCCTCTCCTCTTCAACAGTACCCCTCTCCTCTCCTCTTCAACAGTACCTATCTCCTCTCCTCTCCTCTCCTCTCCTCTCCTCTCCTCTCCTCTCCTCTCCTCTCCTCTCCTCTCCTCTCCTCTCCTCTCCTCTCCTCTCCTCTCCTCTCCTCTCCTCTCCTCTCCTCTCCTCTTCAACAGTACCTATCTCCTCTCCTCCTCCTCTCCTCTCCTCCTCCCTCTCCTCTCCTCTCCTCTCCTCTCCTCTCCTCTCCTCTCCTCTCCTCTCCTCTCCTCTCCTCTCCTCTCCTCTCCTCTTCAACAGTACCTCTCTCCTCTCCTCCTCTCCTCTTCAACAGTACCCCTCTCCTCTCCTCCTCCTCTCCTCTTCAACAGTACCTCTCTCCTCCCCTCCTCCTCTCCTCTTCAACAGTACCTCTCTCCTCTCCTCCTCCTCTCCTCTTCAACAGTACCCCTCTCCTCTCCTCTTCAACAGTACCTATCTCCTCTCCTCCTCCTCTCCTCCTCCTCTCCTCTCCTCTCCAACAGTACCTCTCTCCTCTCCTCCTCTCCTCTTCAACAGTACCCCTCTCCTCTACTCCTCCTCTCCTCTTCAACAGTACCTCTCTCCTCCCCTCCTCCTCTCCTCTTCAACAGTACCTCTCTCCTCTCCTCCTCCTCTCCTCTTCAACAGTACCCCTCTCCTCTCCTCTTCAACAGTACCTATCTCCTCTCCTCTCCTCTCCTCTCCTCTCCTCTCCTCTCCTCTCCTCTCCTCTCCTCTCCTCTCCTCCCTCTCCTCTCCTCTCTCTCTCTCTCTCCTCTCCTCTCCTCTCCTCTCCTCTCCTCTCCTCTCCTCTCCTCTTCAACAGTACCTATCTCCTCTCCTCCTCCTCTCCTCTCCTCTCCTCCTCCTCTCCTCTCCTCTCCTCTCCTCTCCTCTCCTCTCCTCTCCTCTCCTCTCCTCTCCTCTCCTCTCCTCTCCTCTCCTCTCCCTCTCCTCTCCTCTCCTCTCTCCTCTCCTCTTCAACAGTACCTCTCTCCTCTCCTCCTCCTCTCCTCTTCAACAGTACCTCTCTCCTCTCCTCTCCTCTCCTCTCCTCTCCTCTCCTCTCCTCTCCTCTCCTCTCCTCTCCTCTCCTCTCCTCCTCTCCTCTCTCCTCCTCCTCTTCAACAGTACCTCTCTCCTCTCCTCTTCAACAGTACCCCTCTCCTCTCCTCCTCCTCTCCTCTTCAACAGTACCCCTCTCCTCTCCTCCTCCTCTCCTCTTCAACAGTAACTCTCTCCTCTCCTCCTCCTCTCCTCTTCAACAGTACCCACTCTCCTCTCCTCTCTCCTCTCCTCTTCAACAGTACCTCTCTCCTCTCCTCCTCCTCTACTCTTCAACAGTACCTCTCTCCTCTCCTCCTCCTCTACTCTTCAACAGTACCTCTCTCCTCTCCTCCTCTCCTCTCCTCTCCTCTTCAATAGTACCCCTCTCCTCTCCACTTCAATGACAAGTGAGGTAAATACCTCCCCCTCCTCTCCTCCTCTCTGTCAGCAGAGAGAGAGAGGGAGAGAGAGGGGAGAGAGCAAGAGATAGAAAGAGAGAGAGTGGGGAGAGAGAGATAGAGAGAACAAGAGAGAGAGGGGAGAGAGAAAGTGAGAGAGCAAGTGAGAGAAAGAGAGAGAGGAAGGGAAGTAGAGGGGAGAGAGAGAGAGGGGGAGAGAGAGAGAAAGAGAGGGATAGAGAGAACAAGAGAGAGAGGGGGGTCCTATTTGAGGAAGAGAGAGAGGGGGGGAGTAGAGAGAAAGAAAGATAGAGAGGGAGCGAGAGAGAGAAAGGGGAGGAGAGAGAGAGAAAGAGAGAGAGAGACAGAGAGAAGCAGCACATCATATAATAACTATATCAGCCCCATGCTTGAGAGGATGTCATCCAGGCAGAATGGTTAAGCCTCTCACTACACAGCATGTTGGGATTGACAGTGAAGAGACCTCTCACTACACAGCCTGATGGGATTGACAGTGAAGAGACCTCTCACTACACAGCCTGATGGGATTGACAGTGAAGAGACCTCTCACTACACAGCATGTTGGGATTGACAGTGAAGAGACCTCTCACTACACAGCATGATGGGATTGATAGTGAAGAGACCTCTCACTACACAGCATGTTGGGATTGACAGTGAAGAGACCTCTCACTACACAGCCTGATGGGATTGACAGTGAAGAGACCTCTCACTACACAGCATGTTGGGATTGACAGTGAAGAGACCTCTCACTACACAGCCTGATGGGATTGATCATCATCATCCTGTAGGTAAACACTATATTAGACTGAAGACAAGGACATTTATAAAATCTTGAAATATAAATATTGTCTTTGTAGATCGACAGGCTTTGCCCGTAGCCTTTTATTTCTCAGTTAATTGACAGTTTTATCGTAAATTATCATTCTCATTAATATATAAAAACATGTTTTTAAGGGGCAAACAACAAGAGGAACATCCCAATGTACCATTCCAAGAGGAACACCCCAATGTACCATTCCAAGAGGAACACCCCAATGTACCATTCCAAGAGGAACATCCCAATGTACCATTCCAAGAGGAACACCCCAATGTACCATTCCAAGAGGAACACCCCAATGTACCATTCCAAGAGGAACACCCCAATGTACCATTCCAAGAGGAACACCCAATGTACCATTCCAAGAGGAACATCCCAATGTAATTCCAAGAGGAACACCCCAATGTACCATTCCAAGAGGAACATCCCAATGTACCATTCCAAGAGGAACACCCCAATGTACCATTCCAAGAGGAACATCCCAATGTACCATTCCAAATCACCCCAATGTACCATTCCAAGAGGAACATCCCAATGTACCATTCCAAATCACTGTACCATTCCAAGAGGAAAGGCGGCAGGTATCCTAATTAACATTGGGCCAGTAACCAAGAGCTAGTTCAATACGCAATTACTGTACTGTAAATCAATACGACTTACTGTACTGTAAATCAATATGCAATTACTGTACTGTAAATCACTGTGCTGTAAATCACTGTCCTGTAAATCACTGAGCTGTGAATCACACAACTGTAAATCACTGTGCTGTGAATCACACGACTGTAAATCACTGTGCTGTAAATTACTGTGCTGTAAATCACTGTGCTGTAAATCTCTGTACTGTAAATCTCTGTACTGTAAATCACTGTGCTGTAAATTACTGTGCTGTAAATCACTGTACTGTAAATCTCTGTACTGTAAATCACTGTGCTGTAAATCACTGTACTGTAAATCATTCAACTGTAACTGGACTGTGAGTCACTCTGGATTAGTTATCCTACATAGTCTTGTTTTATTCACGTTATATTTGTCTGCATGAAGTAAAAACTCCTCTCGTTCTTTCTACACAGTTATCTTCCATTTCAATATGTGATTAGTCTGCTCACAAATCCCCAGTTATGTATCCTTCCACTAGGGACTGCATTTATTGCCCTTTCTCTCTCTGTATCCTTCCACTAGGGACTAGGTCCCTAAATGCACTATTTTCCATTGTGCACTACTTTTGACAAAGGCCCACAGGGCTCTGGTCTAAAGTAGTGCACTACATCAGGGAATAGGGTGCCATTTGAGATACATCCTGAGACTCTCCCCACAGTTTAATAATAAATCACAGTGTTGAACCGTTTGTCTCTCTGATTGATTAAGGACTGGAGACATAAACTGGGGCTGTAAATGACAGCGTGGTCGTCAAGTAGACTGACCCAGAGTAATGTCACCGACACAACAATGAGATAGATATTTAATCGGACGTATGAATGTGAAGCATCCGGCTTGGCGTTTCCACTCACAACAAGATATGGTAATGAGAGGAAGCCCAGTGGCCGGAAGTGGGAGAAGATGGATGTTGACTCACCGTTCTGCACATTGTCTCATCACAACATTTGATCTCAATACATTTTTCTGTTCCCAAAACTAGAACCTGTTAAGAACAGAGTAGAATAAGTTTTGAAGACTTTACAATTTGCCAAAGTTGTAATAAATCACGTTGTTTTTGAAGGAGTGCGAAGGAAAATAATTTCACAAGCACACCTCACAGAGTAGCTGTTCCCTAACGGAAATATGCAGATTTCTATTTACCTTTATTTAACTAGGCAAGTCAGTTAAGAACAAATTCTTATTTTCAATGACAGCCTAGGAATAGTGGGTTAACTGCCTGTTCAGGGGCAGAATGCCAGATTTGTACCTTGTCAGCTCAGGGGTTTGAACTTGCAACCTTCCAGTTACTAGTCCAACGCTCTATCCACTAGGCCACCCAGGAACGGGACAATAGGATACTGCTAGTTGGTGATTGGCTATGCCCACTACGACTCGTTTGTTCCCATTGGAAACAACAGGGTGTGGTCTATCTTGGTTTAGTTATAAAAAGATATATATTTGGTCATGTATTTAAAGAGTGGTAAAGTCTAAACGGGATCTGTGGGACGTCCCAAATCTGACATCACACTATTGAAGTTAAATGCAAAAGGTTTAGTGTTTGGACGTCCCAAGGTTGCAAGATGGCATCGCCCTTTGGAGAGTCAGGACAATGAGATGTCTGCATTATTCAACATTTTAAAACTTGTCCTAACTCCCTCTAAACATATGTCTCTGGAGTGACCTATACCCTAACCCTCTAAATATATGTTCTGGAGTGACCCATACCCCCTAACCCTCTAAATCTAAATATGGTTCTGGAGTGACCCATACCCCTAACCCTCTAAATATATGTTCTGGAGTGACCTATACCCTAACTATCTAAATATATGTCTCTGGAGTGACCCATACCCTAACCCTCTAAATATATGTCTCTGGAGTGACCCATACCCTAACCCTCTAAACATATGTCTCTGGAGTGACCTATACCCTAACTATCTAAATATATGTCTCTGGAGTGACCTATACCCTAACCCTCTAAATATATGGTTCTGGAGTGACCCATACCCTAACCCTCTAAATATATGTTCTGGAGTGACCTATACCCTAACTATCTAAATATATGTCTCTGGAGTGACCCATACCCTAACCCTCTAAATATATGTCTCTGGAGTGACCTATACCCTAACCCTCTAAATATATGATTCTGGAGTGACCCATACCCTAACTATCTAAATATATGGCTCTGGAGTGACCTATACCCTAACCCTCTAAATATATGGTTCTGGAGTGACCTATACCCTAACTATCTAAATATATGTCTCTGGAGTGACCTATACCCTAACCCTCTAAATATATGTCTCTGGAGTGACCTATACCCTAACCCTCTAAATATATGATTCTGGAGTGACCTATACCCTAACTATCTAAATATATGTCTCTGGAGTGACCTATACCCTAACTATCTAAATATATGGTTCTGGAGTGACCCATACCCTAACTATCTAAATATATGGCTCTGGAGTGACCTATACCCTAACCCTCTAAATATATGGTTCTGGAGTGACCCATACCCTAACTATCTAAATATATGGCTCTGGAGTGACCTATACCCTAACCTGGAGTGACTATAAATAAATATGGTTCTGGAGTGACCCATACCCTAACTATCTAAATATATGGCTCTGGAGTGACCTATACCCTAACACTCTAAATATATGGTTCTGGAGTGACCCATACCCTAACTATCTAAATATATGTCTCTGGAGTGACCTATACCCTAACCCTCTAAATATATGTTCTGGAGTGACCTATAGCCTAACTCTCTAAATATACGGTCTGGAGTGACCTATAGCCTAACCCTCTAAATATATAGCTCTGGAGTGACCTATACCCAAACTCTCTAAATATATGGCTCTGGAGTGACCTATAGCCTAACTCTCTAAATATATGGCTCTGGAGTGACCTAAATATATGCCTGGAACTCTCTAAATATATGGCTCTGGAGTGACCTATAAATATATGTCTAACCTCTCTAAATATACGGTCTGGAGTGACCTAAATAGCCCAACTCTCTAAATATATGGCTCTGGAGTAACCTACGACCCAACTCTTTAAATATATGGCTCTGGAGTGACCTAACTCTCTAAATATATGGCCCAACTCTCTAAATATATGGCTCTGGAGTGACCTACGACCCAACTCTTTAAATATATGGCTCTGGAGTGACCTACGGCCCAACTCTCTAAATATATGGTTCTGGAGTGACCTACGACCCCCTAACTCTCTAAATATATGGCTCTGGAGTGACCTATACCCTAACCCTCTAAATATATGGCTGGAGTGACCTAACTCTCTAAATATATGGCTCTGGAGTGACCTACGACCCAACTCTCTAAATATATGGCTCTGGAGTGACCTATAGCCTAACTATCTAAATATATGTTCTGCTAACTCTCTAAATATATGGCTCTGGAGTGACCTAAATAGCCTGACTCTAACTAAATATATGGCTCTGGAGTGACCTAACCCTCCCAACTCTCTAAATATATGGCTCTGGAGTGACCTAACGGCCCAACTCTCTAAATATATGGCTCTGGAGTGACCTACGGCCTAACTCTCTAAATATATGGCTCTGGAGTGACCTATACGGCCTAACCCTCTCTAAATATATGGCTCTAGAGTGACCTACGGACTAACTCTCTAAATATATGGCTCTGGAGTGACCTACCCTAACCCTCTAAATATATGGCCTAACTCTCTAAATATATGGCTCTGGAGTGACCTATAGCCTAACTCTCTAAATATATGGCTCTGGAGTGACCTACGGCCTAACTCTCTAAATATATGGCTCTGGAGTGACCTACGGCCTAACTCTCTAAATATATGGCTCTGGAGTGACCTACTAAATATATGGCCTAACTCTCTAAATATATGGCTCTGGAGTGACCTATAGCCTAACTCTCTAAATATATGGCTCTGGAGTGACCTACGGCCCAACTCTCTAAATATATGGCTCTGGAGTGACCTACGGCCTAACTCTCTAAATATATGGCTCTGGAGTGACCTACGGCCTAACTCTCTAAATATATGGCTCTGGAGTGACCTATAGCCTAACTCTCTAAATATATGGCTCTGGAGTGACCTATAGCCTAACTCTCTAAATATATGGCTCTGGAGTGACCTACGGCCTAACTCTCTAAATATATGGCTCTGGAGTGACCTACGGCCTAACTCTCTAAATATATGGCTCTGGAGTGACCTACGGCCTAACTCTCTAAATATATGGCTCTGGAGTGACCTACGGCCTAACTCTCTAAATATATGGCTCTGGACCAGAGAAGCTGATACAGTATGTAAAGGCTTTTTCTATAAGTCGTTATTAGGTCCCAGGGCATTAGTAAGACATCTTTAGACATCTATAGTAATCCCCCAGATAGAAGCTCTGTATCCACAGACATGTACACTGATTGAATAAAAAGCTCATATTCATAGCTTTGCCATCTTTCGCACCCCCCCATTCATCTTCCAAACAGACATGGACATTAGACCCACGCCTCAGCAGCAACACCAGCAACAATCCCACAAATCATTTCCAATTCCAAATGAGTGAATTAACCATGAAGAGCAGGACATCATCAATTTCCCCCGGCAGGGCAACAATGACAGAGAGGTGATGAACCCTCCCATTCTCTGGCCGACGCTACTCTTCACACCATATCACAGATCCTAAACAGCCTTCCCAGGATCCTTTTCATTCCTTCAGCAGGTTCAGGGATGTATCGGTTTGTACCAAGAATCATCATAACTCTGCCTGGGAGACAAATGCCATTACTGTGAAATATTAAATGTTTGGTTTGAAATCCATAAAGATGGTTTTTCACCTTGTGCTCTCTGCTCTGGTCAGTAGGGATCACTGTGGGCTGTGTCACTAGTGCACTACTTTTGACCAAGGTTATATCTCAAATGGCACCCTATTATCTAGTGCACTACTTTTGACCAAGGTTATATCTCAAATGGCACCCTATATCTCAAATGGCACCCTATTCCCTAGTGCACTCCTTTTGAGGGCCCTAGAATGAAGGAGTCAACAGGTGTGGACTGTAGCTATAGAATGAAGGAGTCAACAGGTGTGGACTGTAGCTATAGAATGAAGGAGTCAACAGGTGTGGACTGTAGCTATAGAATGAAGGAGTCAACAGGTGTGGACTGTAGCTATAGAATGAAGGAGTCAACAGGTGTGGACTGTAGCTATAGAATGAAGGAGTCAACAGGTGTGGACTGTAGCTATAGAATGAAGGAGTCAACAGGTGTGGACTGTAGCTATAGAATGAAGGAGTCAACAGGTGTGGACTGTAGCTATAGAATGAAGGAGTCAACAGGTGTGGACTGTAGCTATAGAATGAAGGAGTCAACAGGTGTGGACTGTAGCTATAGAATGAAGGAGTCAACAGGTGTGGACTGTAGCTATAGAATGAAGGAGTCAACAGGTGTGGACTGTAGCTATAGAATGGAGTCAACAGGTGTGGACTGTAGCTATAGAATGAAGGAGTCAACAGGTGTGGACTGTAGCTATAGAATGAAGGAGTCAACAGGTGTGGAATGTAGCTATAGAATGAAGGAGTCAACAGGTGTGGACTGTAGCTATAGAATGAAGGAGTTAACAGGTGTGGACTGTAGCTATAGAATGAAGGAGTCAACAGGTGTGGACTGTAGCTATAGAATGAAGGAGTCAACAGGTGTGGACTGTAGCTATAGAATGAAGGAGTCAACAGGTGTGGACTGTAGCTATAGAATGGAGTCAACAGGTGTGGACTGTAGCTATAGAATGGAGTCAACAGGTGTGGACTGTAGCTATAGAATGGAGTCAACAGGTGTGGACTGTAGCTATAGAATGGAGTCAACAGGTGTGGACTGTAGCTATAGAATGAAGGAGTCAACAGGTGTGGACTGTAGCTATAGAATGAAGGAGTCAACAGGTGTGGACTGTAGCTATAGAATGAAGGAGTCAACAGGTGTGGACTGTAGCTATAGAATGAAGGAGTCAACAGGTGTGGACTGTAGCTATAGAATGAAGGAGTCAACAGGTGTGGACTGTAGCTATAGAATGAAGGAGTCAACAGGTGTGGACTGTAGCTATAGAATGAAGGAGTCAACAGGTGTGGACTGTAGCTATAGAATGAAGGAGTCAACAGGTGTGGACTGTAGCTATAGAATGAAGGAGTCAACAGGTGTGGACTGTAGCTATAGAATGAAGGAGTCAACAGGTGTGGACTGTAGCTATAGAATGAAGGAGTCAACAGGTGTGGACTGTAGCTATAGAATATGAAGGAGTCAACAGGTGTGGACTGTAGCTATAGAATGAAGGAGTCAACAGGTGTGGACTGTAGCTATAGAATATGAAGGTGTGTTTTGATGATATGTTAGGTGGACCAAAGCAATATGGTGTACCGCCTAACTCTGCCAGGTGAAATTGAACCCCTATCTTCCCCATTAATGTTTACAGATCTATAAGGTCAAACAATTTGGAGGAAGTCAGGACGAGCCATCACCACACTGCTGATGCCGAACCAGACAATATGCAAGAGGACAGGCAAGGGTTAGGGCCAAGAGGGCAGGCAAGGGTTAGGGCCAAGAGGACAGGCAAGGGTTAGGTCAAAGATGACAATCAAGGGTTAGGGCCAAGAGGACAGGCAAGGGTTAGGGCCAAGAGGACAGGCAAGGGTTAGGTTAAAGATGACAATCAAGGGTTAGGGCCAAGAGGACAGGCAAGGGTTAGGGCCAAGAGGACAGGCAAGGGTTAGGGCCAAGAGGACAGGCAAGGGTTAGGGCCAAGAGGACAGGCAAGGGTTAGGGCCAAGAGGACAGGCAAGGGTTAGGGCCAAGAGGACAGGCAAGGGTTAGGGCCAAGAGGACAGGCAAGGGTTAGGGCCAAGAGGACAGGCAAGGGTTAGGGCCAAGAGGACAGGCAAGGGTTAGGGCCAAGAGGACAGGCAAGGGTTAGGGCCAAGAGGACAGGCAAGGGTTAGGGCCAAGAGGACAGGCAAGGGTTAGGGCCAAGAGGACAGGCAAGGGTTAGGGCCAAGAGGACAGGCAAGGGTTAGGGCCAAGAGGACAGGCAAGGGTTAGGGCCAAGAGGACAGGCAAGGGTTAGGGCCAAGAGGACAGGCAAGGGTTAGGGCCAAGAGGACAGGCAAGGGTTAGGGCCAAGAGGACAGGCAAGGGTTAGGGCCAAGAGGACAGGCAAGGGTTAGGGCCAAGAGGACAGGCAAGGGTTAGGGCCAAGAGGACAGGCAAGGGTTAGGGCCAAGAGGACAGGCAAGGGTTAGGGCCAAGAGGACAGGCAAGGGTTAGGGCCAAGAGGACAGGCAAGGGTTAGGGCCAAGAGGACAGGGGATTTTTGTTGACTGAAATACTGATACCAATAGATACCGTGTTGACTGTAATACTGACACCAATAGATGCCTTGTTGACTGTAATACTGATACCAATAGATGCCTTGTTGACTGTAATACTGATACCAATAGATGCCTTGTTGACTGTAATACTGACACAAGCTGCATGTCACTGTGGGGGCGAATAGCTGTAGCTTTGTCAGGGATTGTATTTCTGATATTCTCTCACTTCTCCAAGGTTTAATAATATTTGTCAGAAATATTTTAGTTTTTTCTCACACATTTGTGTGAAGGTGTTTGCCAAGAGATAATTCAATTGTGTTATCCCAACTGCTTCACAACCCTGAAAAACTAATAATTTCTCATCTCCAGTTATATAACCTATAAAAAATATAATTCAATATATCTGCCAATTCAATGCCATCCTGGAGAGCTGCCAAACCTTGGAAAAAGTATTTCTATATTTCTATATTCAATTTTCAAACGGGCAGACAGGCCTGCGTTCCAAATGGTACCCTTTTGCTTACATTTGACCAGCGTCCATACTGCTATACAGGGAATGGTTTGCTATTCGAGATTTATTGTAGGTAACCTTTATTTAACTAGGCGAGTAAGTTAAGAACAAATTCTTATTCACAATGACCAAAAGGCAAAAGGCCTCCTGTGGGGACGGGTCCTGGGATAAAAAAATATATAATAATAATAAATAAATAAATAAAAATATATATAAATATAACATATAAAAAACTATTTATAAACATAGGACACGACACACATCACGACAAGAGAGACAACACAACACTACATAAAGAGAGACCTAAAGTCAGCAACACATGACAACACAGCATGGTAGCAACACAACATGACAACAATGTCACACCCTGTGTCACACCCTGACCATAGTTTGCTTTGTATGTTTCTATGTTTTGTTTGGTCAGGGTGTGATCTGAGTGGGCATTCTATGTTGGATGTCTAGCTTGTCTGTTTCTATGTCTGGCCTGATATGGTTCTCAATCAGAGGCAGGCGTTAGTCGTTGTCTCCGATTGAGAACCATATTTAGGTAGCCTGTTTTGTCATTGTGGGTGATTGTCTATGTTAGTTGCTTGTGTCAGCACAGTTCTTATATTAGCTTCACGATTGTTATGTATTCAATGTTCAGTGCTTTCTTTAATTAAAATATCATCATGAACACATACACAACATGGTAGCAGCACAACATGGTAGCAGCACAACATGGTAGCAGCAACAACATGGTAGCAGCACAACATGGTAGCAACACAACATGGTAGCAACACAACATGGTAGCAGCACAACATGGTAGCAGGACAACATGGTAGCAGCACAACATGGTAGCAGCACAACATGGTAGCAGCACAACATGGTAGCAGCACAACATGGTGGCAACACAACATGGTAGCAGCACAACATGGTAGCAACACAACATGGTAGCAGCACAACATGGTAGCAACACAACATGGTAGCAGCACAACATGGTGGCAACACAACATGGTAGCAGCACAACATGGTAGCAACACAACATGGTAGCAACACAACATGGTAGCAGCACAACATGGTAGCAGCACAACATGGTAGCAGCACAACATGGTAGCACCACAACATGGTAGCAACACAACATGGTAGCAGCACAACATGGTAGCAGCACAACATGGTAGCAACACAACATGGTAGCAACATGGTAGCAACATGGTAGCAACACAACATGGTAGCAGCACAACATGGTAGCAGCACAACATGGTGGCAACACAACATGGTAGCAGCACAACATGGTAGCAACACAACATGGTAGCAACACAACATGGTAGCAGCACAACATGGTAGCAGCACAACATGGTAGCAACACAACATGGTAGCAACACAACATGGTAGCAACACAACATGGTAGCAGCACAACATGGTAGCAACACAACATGGTAGCAACACAACATGGTAGCAGCACAACATGGTGGCAACACAACATGGTAGCAACACAACATGGTAGCAGCACAGCATGGTAGCAGCACAACATGGTGGCAACACAACATGGTAGCAACACAACATGGTAGCAGCACAACATGGTAGCAGCACAACATGGTAGCAACACAACATGGTAGCAACACAACATGGTAGCAACACAACATGGTAGCAACACAACATGGTAGCAGCACAACATGGTAGCAGCACAACATGGTAGCATCACAACATGGTAGCAACACAACATTGTAGCAGCACAACATGGTAGCAGCACAACATGGTAGCAGCACAACATGGTAGCAGCACGGTAATGACACAACGTGGCAGCAACACAACATGGTAGCAGCACAACATGGTAGCAGCACAACATGGTAGCAACACAACATGGTAACAGCACAAAGGGCAAGAAGGCAGGGACAACAACACAACAGACTGCAAGTATTTCCCCAGTAGAGAGAGAGAGAGTTAGTGGGACCTCCTGCCCAATGTATGACCATATTAGAGATACCTATTCCCCTCAGATTACACAGACCCACAAAGAATTTGAAAAAAAATCCAATTTTGATAAACACCCATATCTACTGGGTGAAATACCACAGTGTGCCATCACAGCAGCAAGATGTGTGTGACCTGTTGCCACGAGAAAAGGGCAACCAGTGAAGAACAAACACCATTGTAAACACAACCTATATTTATGTTAATTCATTTTCCCTTTTGTACTTTAACTATTTGCACATCGTTACAACACTGCATATAGACATAATATGACATTTGAAATGTCTTTATTCTTTTAGAACTTTTGTGAATTTAATGTTTACTTTACATTTTTTATTGTTTATTTAACTTTTGTTTATGATCTATTTTACTTGCTTTGGCAATGTTAACATATGTTTCCCATGCCAATAAAGCCCCTTGAATTGAATTGAATTGAATTGAATTGAATTGAATTGAGAGACAGAGAGAGAGAGAGAGGGAGAGAGGGACAGAGAGAGAGAGAGAGAGAGAGAGAGAGAGAGAGAGAGAGAGAGAGAGAGAGAGAGAGAGAGAGAGAGAGAGAGAGAGAGAGAGAGAGAGAGGGGGAGAGAGAGAGAGAGTGTGAGGGACATAGAGAGAGAGTGATAGAGTGAGAGAGGGACAGAGAGAGGGGGAGAGGGACAGAGAGAGAGGGAGAGGGACAAAGAGGGATAGAGAGAGGGAGACGGAGGGACAGAGAGAGAGAGAGAGAGAGGGACAGAGAGGGATAGAGAGAGGGAGGGAGAGAGGGAGAGAGATAGAGAGAGAGAGAGGGACTGAGAGAGAGAGAGAGAGAGAGAGAGAGAGAGAGAGAGAGAGAGAGAGAGAGAGAGAGAGAGAGAGAGAGAGAGAGAGAGAGAGAGAGAGAGAGAGAGAGAGAGAGAGAGAGCGAGAGAGAGAAGAGAGAGAGAGAGAGAGAGAGAGAGAGAGAGAGAGAGAGAGAGAGAGAGAGAGAGAGAGAGAGAGAGAGAGAGAGAGAGAGAGAGAGAGAGAGAGAGAGAGAGACAGTAGGTTCAGTATCCTCTCTACACCTCATTGAGTCAGACCTCTGTCACCCTGCTCTCCAGGTCCACCAGGCCTTGTCCCCCCTCCTGGACAGACAATAAAACATTTTGAATTGAATAGAGAGAGATGATCAAGTCGTTTGTTCTCCAGCCACTTCTCTTCTAGTCATCGATATGGTCCACACAACTCTCACTCTTTCCCTCTCCTCCTCTCTCTCTCTCTCTCTCTCCCTCTCCATATATCTCTCTCCCTCTCCATATCTCTCTCCCTCTCAATCTCTCTCTCTGTCTCTCCCTCTCTCCATACCCTATCTCCCTCTCTCCATACCCTCTCTCCCTCTCTCCATACCCTCTCTCCCACTCCATATCTCTCTCCCTGTCTCTCTCTCCCTCTCAATCTCTCTCTCTCTGTCAATCTCTCTCTCTCGGTACTCTCTCTCTCTCCCTCTCAATCACTCCCTCCCTCCCTCTCCATCTCTCTCTCTCTCCCCTCCTCTCTCCTCCACCTTGAGACGCGAGTTGAATTTTAAAGCCAGAGCAGAGAGCACGCGGCCGTACCGGGCTACCAGATTACAGACTAACAACCTGCCAGTCAAAGTCCACACGCTCACGTGAGAGAAAAAAAGCCCCGAATCAGTGCATGTGCAGCCGGGGCTGAGAAGTAGTGGAATATTCCGACTCTAATACTGGGACGTAATACCTCCTTCTGTCTACTACTCCACCTTCCAAAAAAGCTTATTCAGTCTGTAGACTAGTTGTTGTTGTACTCGATATTACAACACACACACACTCTCACACACACACACACATAATAAATAGACCGGTAGTTGTATCGTGGCCTTATCAGTCACACAGCGCACCAGACCATTATCTAACGTCTAAAGGAAATGAACAAAAAAACGCCCCTCCTCCTTTCTCTCCTTCCCTCACCCTCCTCCTTTCTCTCTCTCCTACTTTCTCTCCTTCCCTCACCCTCCCCTCCTTTCTCTCCTTCCCTCACCCTCCTCCTTTCTCTCTCTCCTACTTTCTCTCCTTCCCTCACCCTCCCCTCCTTTCTCTCTCTCCTCCTTTCTCTCCTTCCCTCACCCTCCTCCTTTCTCTCTCTCCTACTTTCTCTCCTTCCCTCACCCTCCCCTCCTTTCTCTCCTTCCCTCACCCTCCTCCTTTCTCTCTCTCCTACTTTCTCTCCTTCCCTCACCCTCCCCTCCTTTCTCTCTCTCCTACTTTCTCTCCTTCCCTCACCCTCCTCCTTTCTCTCTCTCCTACTTTCTCTCCTTCCCTCACCCTCCCCTCCTTTCTCTCCTTCCCTCACCCTCCCCCTTCGCTCTCCTACTTTCTCTCCTTCCCTCACACTCCCCTCCTTTCTCTCTCTCCTACTTTCTCTCCTTCCCTCACCCTCCTCCTTTCTCTCTCTCCTACTTTCTCTCCTTCCCTCACCCTCCCCTCCTTTCTCTCCTTCCCTCACCCTCCCCCTTCGCTCTCCTACTTTCTCTCCTTCCCTCACCCTCTCCTCCTTTCTCTCCTTCCCTCACCCTCCCCCTTCGCTCTCCTACTTTCTCTCCTTCCCTCACCCTCTCCTCCTTTCTCTCATTCCCTCACCCTCCCCTCCTTTCTCCCCTTCCGTCTCCCTCCTCCAGCAGCAGCAGGTGTTATTAGGCTACTACAGACCTTCAGGTCTCGTCTAGGTGTTGCTGGTAATTATCTCCCGGCCCCAGAGCGAATGAACGCGACCCAGATAGGGGGACACCCCGCAAATCACGCATTACGCCTCCAAAACACGTGGGAGAGATTACTCCTAATAAATGCCTATTTCTTTCCCTTCTTCTTATTCTTCTTCCTCACCTAGACATTGCTCCCTTCTTTCCACCCCCACCCCCTCTCTCTTTCATAAACGAATCCATAACGCGTAGCTGTTCAGCCAAATGTCGGCGTCTGAGGAGATAGCCTAGCCTCTTCCACAGATACACTTGGTCATCGTTGTGGATGCTGTTGTGACCTTGTGTTTGGTTGTCCTTTACTAGTGAATAGGTGTCAAAATAGCAAAAAGACACGATCCGTCGGCAGGCAGACCATCTATGCCTAACAACAAGTAGCTTATTCTAGCCTACATTTGGAAATCATCGCACTGAAGACAAAACGGAAGGTTAGTTTATAAATAACGCTGACATGATATCTGATATGATGAGAAGAGTGACCTAGAGCCCTACAATCACACACATTAACATCAGTCTGGATCGTTATGTGTAGCCTACAAGATGCCCTACAGATGTCCGTGACAATGACCCTCAACTTATCCCCAACACATAACAGCGATGATCATAACAGTATCGTAAAACAGTGCGGGTTATTACCCTCGTCTTCCCGTACCCAAATACACACCTTGAAACTGTCAGGCACGGAGTGCTCCTCGCAAAGAGTGGATACATTCTTAAAATAGTCTTACCTTTGCTATTGTTCTCTTCTCTATTCAAATACATGGCTATATATTCACTCCTGGGTTTTCTGATGGCGTTGGGTCAATGGTAATGATGATTATTAGTCCTCTTTGCCGTCTGGAAAACACACACAACTCTTCTCTAATTGCGGGTTTTGTTGTAGCTGTTTGTATTGTCTTGTTGCACGGTTGAGAGTGCGTGTTTCAATATCCGATCCTCCTCCCAGTCAGTGCGTTCGCTTCCAGCAGGTAGCTGTAGTCAGTTTGTCAGCCTGTCTCTCTCTCTCTCTCTCTCTCTCTCTCTCTCTCTCTCTCTCTCTCTCTCTCTCTCTCTCTTTCTCCTTTCTTTCTCTCGGTGACGCTCAGAGAAGAAACAGCGGGTATAGTAAAAGAGTGGTCCTGAAAGAGTCTTGGGATGGAAGCCAGGATGGAAGCATGCCTGAATGCGCTCATATGCTGCTCGCCAATGGTTCCTTATGCCTTTGATTATATGCTGGTCGCCAATGGTTCCTTATACCTTTGATTTATTCTAACACAATTTAATCTTTGTAGATATTATATATCTAGTATTTAGAAAATGTCACTGCTCCTGGCTGCTATTCCAATTGTAAACAAAAAAACATCATAGGTAACAAAACAAGGTGTTAATGGGTTTAAGTGATGGTTCAATGGTGTGGTTGTGCATCGTTAAAAGGTTATTTAAATAAAATACTATTGTTTTGAAGTGGGGTCCTCGATAATAGGGAACAGGTTGTCCCCCTCACCTACAACCGAATCATTTCCGCGCACAACGTGCTGCAGGGCAGCCAGGGAGCGCGTGTTTTAGGGAGTAGGCAAAGGGTTTGGATGTCTTTTTATTTTTCAACTATATGTTTACATTTTGGCAACTTCCGGAATCTTGAGGGAGGCGCAATTCTCTGACGTCTCTGTGCTGCTCTAGGACGACTGTTTATTACAAGATATTGCTATGAATAAATCAGATTGGTGAGACACAGTTATTTAGATAATATATTTTAATATCATTCCCAATGCAAGTAATAAGCCACTTGTAGTAGTGTAGCCTATTGCATAGAGAATAACTAGGGCGGCAGGCAGTATCACATAGCCGCAGGAAGTGGGGGTGCTGAGGTTCTTGCAAAATACATATATATACTGTATATATAGATTGTTTAAAGTTAATATTATTTTTTTTTACAAAGTAGTGCACTGGGCCTTTACAAATCCTGTATTAACAGACCTTTACTAGTCCTGTATTACTAGTCCTGTATTATTAGTCCTGTATTAACAGACCTTTACTAGTCCTGTATTAAAAGATCTTTACTAGTCCTGTATTAACAGACCTTTACTAGTCCTGTATTAACAGACCTTTACTAGTCCTGTATTAACAGACCTTTACTAGTCCTGTATTACTAGTCCTGTATTAACAGACCTTTACTAGTCCTGTATTATTAGTCCTGTATTAACAGACCTTTACTAGTCCTGTATTAACAGACCATTACTAGTCCTGTATTAACAGACCTTTACTAGTTCTGTATTACTAGTCCTGTATTAACAGACCTTTACTAGTCCTGTATTACTAGTCCTGTATTAACAGACCTTTACTAGTCCTGTATTACTAGTCCTGTATTAACAGACCTTTACTAGTCCTGTATTACTAGTCCTGTATTAACAGACCTTTACTAGTCCTGTATTACTAGTCCTGTATTAACAGACCTTTACTAGTCCTGTATTAACAGACCTTTACTAGTCCTGTATTAACAGACCTTTACTAGTCCTGTATTAACAGACCTTTACTAGTCCTGTATTAACAGACCTTTACTAGTCCTGTATTAACAGACCTTTACTAGTCCTGTATTAACAGACCTTTACTAGTCCTGTATTAACCTTTACTAGTCCCTTTACAGACCTTTACTAGTCCTGTATTAACAGACCTTTACTAGTCCTGTATTCCTGTATTAACAGACCTTTACTAGTCCTGTATTACTAGTCCTGTATTAACTACTAGTCCTGTATTAACAGACCTTTACTAGTCCTGTATTACAGACCTTTACTAGTCCTGTATTACTAGTCCTGTATTAACAGACTTTACTAGTCCTGTATTACTAGTCCTGTATTAACAGACCTTTACTAGTCCTGTATTACTAGTCCTGTATTAACAGACCTTTACTAGTCCTGTATTAACAGACCTTTACTAGTCCTGTATTAACAGACCTTTACTAGTCCTGTATTATTAGTCCTGTATTAACAGACCTTTACTAGTCCTGTATTAACTAGTCCTGTATTAACATACCTTTACTAGTCCTGTATTAACAGACCTTTACTAGTCCTGTATTAACAGACCTTTACTAGTCCTGTATTAACAGACCATTACTAGTCCTGTATTACTAGTCCTGTATTAACAGACCTTTACTAGTCCTGTATTACTAGTCCTGTATTAACAGACCTTTACTAGTCCTGTATTACTAGTCCTGTATTAACAGACCTTTACTAGTCCTGTATTACTAGTCCTGTATTAACAGACCTTTACTAGTCCTGTATTACTAGTCCTGTATTAACAGACCTTTTAACAGACCTTTACTAGTCCTGTATTAACAGACCTTTACTAGTCCTGTATTAACTAGTCCTGTATTAACAGACCTTTACTAGTCCTGTATTAACAGTCCTGTATTAACAGACCTTTACTAGTCCTGTATTAACAGACCTTTACTAGTCCTGTATTAACAGACCTTTACTAGTCCTGTATTAACAGACCTTTACTAGTCCTGTATTACTAGTCCTGTATTAACAGACCTTTACTAGTCCTGTATTAACAGACCTTTACTAGTCCTGTATTACTAGTCCTGTATTAACAGACCTTTACTAGTCCTGTATTATTAGTCCTGTATTAACAGACCTTTACTAGTCCTGTATTAACAGACCTTTACTAGTCCTGTATTAACAGACCTTTACTAGTCCTGTATTAACAGACCTTTACTAGTCCTGTATTACTAGTCCTGTATTAACAGACCTTTACTAGTCCTGTATTACTAGTCCTGTATTAACAGACCTTTACTAGTCCTGTATTAAAAGTATTAACAGACCTTTACTAGTCCTGTATTACTAGTCCTGTATTAACAGACCTTTACTAGTCCTGTATTACTAGTCCTGTATTAACAGACCTTTACTAGTCCGTTATTACTAGTCCTGTATTAACAGACCTTTACTAGTCCTGTATTAACAGGCCTTTACTAGTCCTGTATTAAAATACCTTTACTAGTCCTGTATTAACAGACCATTACTAGACCTTTACTAGTCCTGTATTACTAGTCCTGTATTACTAGTCCTGTATTACTAGTCCTGTATTAACAGACCTTTACTAGTCCTGTATTACTAGTCCTGTATTAACAGACCTTTACTAGTCCTGTATTAACAGACCTTTACTAGTCCTGTATTAACAGACCTTTACTAGTCCTGTATTAACAGACCTTTACTAGTCCTGTATTAACAGACCTTTACTAGTCCTGTATTAACAGACCTTTACTAGTCCTGTATTAACAGGCCTTTACTAGTCCTGTATTAACAGACCTTTACTAGTCCTGTATTACTAGTCCTGTATTAACAGACCTTTACTAGTCCTGTATTAACAGACCTTTACTAGTCCTGTATTAACAGACCTTTACTAGTCCTGTATTAACAGACCTTTACTAGTCCTGTATTACTAGTCCTGTATTAACAGACCTTTACCTGTACTAGTCCTGTATTAACAGACCTTTACTAGTCCTGTATTAACAGACCTTGACTAGTCCTGTATTAACAGACCTTTACTAGTCCTGTATTAACAGACCTTTACTAGTCCTGTATTAACAGACCTTTACTAGTCCTGTATTAACATACCTTGACTAGTCCTGTATTAACATACCTTTACTAGTCCTGTATTAACAGACCTTTACTAGTCCTGTATTAACAGACCTTGACTAGTCCTGTATTAACAGACCTTGACTAGTCCTGTATTAACAGACCTTTACTAGTCCTGTATTAACAGACCTTTACTAGTCCTGTATTAACAGACCTTTACTAGTCCTGTATTAACAGACCTTTACTAGTCCTTTACTAGTCCTGTATTAAAAGACCTGTATTAACAGACCTTTACTAGTCCTGTATTAACAGACCTTTACTAGTCCTGTATTAACAGACCTTTACTAGTCCTGTATTAACAGACCTTTAGTCCTGTATTAACAGACCCTGTATTTACTAGTCCTGTATTAACAGACCATTACTAGTCCTGTATTAACAGACCATTACTAGTCCTGTATTACTAGTCCTGTATTAACAGACCTTTACTAGTCCTGTATTAACAGACCTTTACTAGTCCTGTATTACTAGTCCTGTATTAACATACCTTTACTAGTCCTGTATTAACAGACCTTTACTAGTCCTGTATTAACTAGTCCTGTATTAACATACCTTTACTAGTCCTGTATTAACGTCCTGTATTAACAGACCTTACTAGTCCTGTATTAACAGACCTTTACTAGTCCTGTATTACTAGTCCTGTATTAACAGACCTTTACTAGTCCTGTATTACTAGTCCTGTATTAACAGACCTTTACTAGTCCTGTATTACTAGTCCTGTATTAACAGACCATTACTAGTCCTGTATTACTAGTCCTGTATTAACATACCTTTACTAGTCCTGTATTACTAGTGCTGTATTAAGACCTTTACTAGTCCTGTATTACTAGTCCTGTATTAACAGACCTTTACTAGTCCTGTATTAACAGACCTTTACTAGTCCTGTATTAAGTCCTGTATTAACAGACCTTTACTAGTCCTGTATTACTAGTCCTGTATTACTAGTCCTGTATTAACAGAACTTTACTAGTCCTGTATTAACAGACCTTTACTAGTCCTGTATTAACAGGCCTTTACTAGTCCTGTATTAAAATACCTTTACTAGTCCTGTATTAACAGACCATTACTAGACCTTTACTAGTCCTGTATTACTAGTCCTGTATTAACAGACCATTACTAGTCCTGTATTACTAGTCCTGTATTAACAGACCTTTACTAGTCCTGTATTAACTAGTCCTGTATTAACAGACCATTACTAGTCCTGTATTAACAGACCTTTACTAGTCCTGTATTAACAGACCTTTACTAGTCCTGTATTACTAGTCCTGTATTAACAGACCTTTACTAGTCCTGTATTACTAGTCCTGTATTAACAGACCTTTACTAGTCCTGTATTACTAGTCCTGTATTAACAGACCTTTACTAGTCCTGTATTACTAGTCCTGTATTAACAGACCTTTACTAGTCCTGTATTACTAGTCCTGTATTAACAGACCTTTACTAGTCCTGTATTAACAGACCTTTACTAGTCCTGTATTAACAGACCTTTACTAGTCCTGTATTACTAGTCCTGTATTAACAGACCTTTACTAGTCCTGTATTAACAGACCTTTACTAGTCCTGTATTAACAGACCTTTACTAGTCCTGTATTAACAGACCTTTACTAGTCCTGTATTAACAGACCTTTACTAGTCCTGTATTAACAGACCTTTACTAGTCCTGTATTAACAGACCTTTACTAGTCCTGTATTAACAGACCTTTACTAGTCCTGTATTACTAGTCCTGTATTAACAGACCTTTACTAGTCCTTTATTAACAGACCTTTACTAGTCTTGTATTAACAGACCTTTACTAGTCCTGTATTAACAGACCTTTACTAGTCCTGTATTAACAGACCTTTACTAGTCCTGTATTAACAGACCTTTACTAGTCCTGTATTAACAGACCTTTACTAGTCCTGTATTACTAGTCCTGTATTAACAGACCTTTACTAGTCCTGTATTAACAGTCCTGTATTAACAGACCTTTACTAGTCCTGTATTACTAGTCCTGTATTAACAGACCTTTACTAGTCCTGTATTAACAGGCCTTTACTAGTCCTGTATTACTAGTCCTGTATTAACAGACCTTTACTAGTCCTGTATTAACAGACCTTTACTAGTCCTGTATTAACAGACCTTTACTAGTCCTGTATTAACAGACCTTTACTAGTCCTGTATTAACAGACCTTTAGTCCTGTATTAACAGACCTTTACTAGTCCTGTATTAACTAGTCCTGTATTAACAGACCTTTACTAGTCCTGTATTACTAGTCCTGTATTAACAGACCTTTACTAGTCCTGTATTAACAGACCTTTACTAGTCCTGTATTAACAGACCTTTACTAGTCCTGTATTACTAGTCCTGTATTATTAGTCCTGTATTAACAGACCTTTACTAGTCCTGTATTACTAGTCCTGTATTAACAGGCCTTTACTAGTCCTGTATTAACAGTCCTGTATTAACAGACCTTTACTAGTCCTGTATTACTAGTCCTGTATTAACAGGCCTTTACTAGTCCTGTATTAACAGTCCTGTATTAACAGACCTTTACTAGTCCTGTATTACTAGTCCTGTATTAACAGACCTTTACTAGTCCTGTATTAACAGGCCTTTACTAGTCCTGTATTACTAGTCCTGTATTAACAGACCTTTACTAGTCCTGTATTAACAGACCTTTACTAGTCCTGTATTAACAGACCTTTACTAGTCCTGTATTAACAGACCTTTACTAGTCCTGTGTGTCCAGTGTGTGTGTCCAGTGTGTGTGTCCAGTGTGTGTGTCCAGTGTGTGTGTCCAGTGTGTGTTTCCAGTGTGTGTGTCCAGTGTGTGTGTCCAGTGTGTGTGTCCAGTGTGTTTGTCCAGTGTGTTTGTCCAGTGTGTTTGTCCAGTGTGTGTGTGTCCAGTGTGTGTCCAGTGTGTGTGTCCAGCGTGTGTATCCAGTGTGTGTGTGTCCAGTGTGTGTGTGTCCAGTGTGTGTGTCCAGTGTGTGTGTGTCCAGTGTGTGTGTCCAGTGTGTGTGTCCAGTGTGTGTGTCCAGTGTGTTTGTGTCCAGTGTGTTTGTCCAGTGTGTTTGTCCAGTGTGTGTGTCCAGTGTGTGTGTCCAGTGTGTGTGTGTCCAGTGTGTGTGTCCAGTGTGTGTGTCCAGTGTGTGTGTCCAGTGTGTTTGTGTCCAGTGTGTTTGTCCAGTGTGTTTGTCCAGTGTGTTTGTCCAGTGTGTTTGTCCAGTGTGTGTGTCCAGTGTGTGTGTCCAGTGTGTGTGTGTCCCTGTATCCTCCACTATGTCTGTGTCCCTGTATCCTCCACTATGTCTGTTCCCTGTATCCTCCACTATGTCTGTGTTCCTGTATCCTTCCTGTATCCTCCACTATGTCTGTGTCCCTGAATCCTCCACTTTGTCTGTGTCCCTGAATCCTCCACTATGTCTGTGTTCCTGTATCCTTCCTGTATCCTCTACTATGTCTGTGTCCCTGTATCCTCCACTATGTCTGTGTCCCTGTATCCTCCACTTTGTCTGTGTCCCTGTATCCTCCACTATGTCTGTGTCCCTGTATCATTCCTGTATCCTCCACTATGTCTGTGTCCCTGTATCCTCCGCTATGTCTGTGTCCCTGTATCCTTCCTGTATCCTCCACTTTGTCTGTGTTCCTGTATCCTTACTGAATCCTCCACTATGTCTGTGTCCCTGTATCCTTCCTGTATCCTCCACTATGTCTGTGTCCCTGTATCCTTCCTGTATTCATCCACTATGTCTGTTTCCCTGTATCCTTACTGTGTCCTCCACTATGTCTGTGTCCGTGTATCCTTCCTGTATCCTCCACTATGTCTGTGTCCCTGTATCCTTCCTGTATCCTCCACTATGTCTGAGTCCCTGTATCCTTCCTGTATCCTCCACTATGTCTGTGTCCCTGTATCCTCCACTATCTCTGTGTCCCTGTATTCCTCCACTATCTCTGTGTCCCTGTATCCTTCCTGTATCCTCCACTATGTCTGTGTCCCTGTATCCTTCCTGTATCCTCCACTATGTCTGTGTCCCTGTATCCTTCCTGTATCCTCCACTTTGTCTGTGTTCCTGTATCCTTACTGTATCCTCCACTATGTCTGTGTCCCTGTATCCTTCCTGTATCTTCCACTATGTCTGTGTCCTTGCATCCTACACTATGTCTGTGTCCCTGTATCCTTCCTGTATCTTCCACTATGTCTGTGTCCTTGCATCCTACACTATGTCTGTTCCCTGTATCCGTCCTGTATCTTCCACTATGTCTGTGTCCTTACATCCTACACTATGTCTGTGTCCCTGTATCCTTCCTGAATCCTCCACTATGTCTGTGTCCCTGAATCCTCCACTATGTCTGTGTCCCTGAATCCTCCACTATGTCTGTTCCCTGTATCCTCCACTATGTCTGTGTCCCTGAATCCTCCACTATGTCTTTGTTCCTGTATCCTTCCTGTATCCTCCACTATGTCTGTGTCCCTGTATCCTCCACTATGTCTGTTACAGTCTCCATCTGTCTCCATTCATATATATATCTCCATCTTCTCCTCTTGAAAAACCTAACTCCCATTGATTCACTGGCCTATATTCACATGACCACCCTCCCTCTCTCTCCCTCCTCCCTCTTCTCTCCATCCTCACTCTTCTCTGGCTCTCTCCCTCCTCCCTCTTCTCTCGCTCTCTCGCTCCTCCCTCTTCTCTCGCTCTCTCTCTCCTCGCTCTTCTCTCCATCCTCCCTCTTTTCTCGCTCTCTCCCTCCTCCCTCCTCCCTCTTCTCACGCTCTCTCCCTCCTCCCTCTTCTCTCGCTCTCTCCCTCGGCTTCTTCCCTCTATTCCCTCCATAATTTCCTCTCTTTACGCTCATCTTACTTACCTTCCTATTTCCTTTTCACCTCGCTCCCTCTCCATCTCTCCCCTCTCTCTCGTCTCTCCCATTCCCTCTCCCCCTCTCTCTCTCTCCATCTCTCTCCCTCTCTGTCTCTCTCCCATTCCCTCTCCCCTCTCTCTCTCGGTCTCCTCTCTCCCTCTCCCCTCTCTCTATGTCTCTCTCCCCTCTCTCTCTCTCTGTCTCTCTCCCATTCCCTCTCCCCCTCTCTCTCTCTCTGTCTCTCTCCCATTCCCTCTCCCCCTCTCTGTCTCTCTCCCCTCTGTCTCTCTCCCCCTCTCTCTCTCTCTCTCTCTCTCTCTCTCTCTCTCTCTCTCTCTCTCTCTCTCTCTCTCTCTCTCATTCCCTCTCCCCCCTCTGTCTCTCTCCCTCTCTGTCTCTCAGCCCTCTCTGTCTCTCTCCCTCTCTGTCTCTCTCCCTCTCTGTCTCTCTCCCTCTCCCTCTCGTGCTAGAAAGCCAGAAGGCTAATAATAGTTTAGGGTGGAGGCTTAGTGAAGACATGAGACACATGGAGGGGAGGGAAGTTTCTGCATATTTCTTTATTTCAAATACAGTCCTGATTTTACAGACACACATAATAAACCCGGTGTGTGTGATGGTGGTGGTGATGATGGTGGTGGTGGTGGTGATGATGGTGGTGGTGATGGTGGTGATGGTGGTGATGATGGTGGTGGTGGTGGTGATGGTGATGATGGTGGTGGTTGTGGGGATGGTGGTGATGGTGGTGGTGATGATAGTGGTGGAGATGATGGTGATGGTGGTGGTTGTGGGGATGGTGGTGATGGTGGTGATGGTGGTGGTGATGATGATGGTGATGGTAGTGGTGGTGGTGGTGATGATGGAGGTGGTGGTGATGGTGAGGGTGGGGGTTGTGGAGATGGTGGAGATGATGGTCCTTCTGTAGCTCAGTTGGTAGAGCATGGCGCTTGTAACGCCAGGGTAGTGGGTTCGATTCCCGGGACCACCCATATGTAGAATGTATGCACACATGACTGTAAGTCGCTTTGGATAAAAGCGTCTGCTAAATGGCATATATGATGGTGGTGATGGTGGTGGGGATGGTGAAGATGATGATGGTGGTGTTGGTGATGATGATGGGGGATGATGATGATGATGATGGTGATGATGATGGTGATGATGATGGTGATGATGGTGGTGATGGTGGTGATGGTGGTGATGGTGATGGTGATGGTGGTGATGATGGTGATGATGATGATGGTGATGGTGATGATGGTGATGGTGATGGTGATGATGTGATGGTGGTGATGATGGTGATGATGGTGATGGTGGTGGTGATGGTGATGATGGTGATGATGTGGTGATGGTGATGGTGATGGTGATGGTGGTGATGGTGATGGTGATGGTGGTGGTGATGGTGGTGATGGTGATGGTGGTGATGGTGGTGGTGATGGTGATGGTGGTGGTGATGGTGGTGGTGATGGTGGTGGTGATGGTGATGGTTGTGGTGATGGTGATGGTTGTGGTGATGGTGATGATGGTGGTGATGATGGTGGTGATGATGATGGTGATGATGGTGGTGATGATGGTGACGGTGGGGCTGATGGTGATGGAGGTGATGATGGTGGTGGTGGTGATAATGATCGGTGAAGATGATGGTGATTGTGGTGGTTTTGGGGATGGTGGTGGTGGTGGTGGTGGTGGTGGTGGTGGTGGTGGTGGTGGTGGTGGTGGTGGTGGTGGTGGTGGTGGTGATGGTGATGGAGATGGAGATGATGATGGTGGTGGTGGTGATGATGATGGAGCTGGTGGTGATGGTGATGGTGATGGTGGGGTGGTGGTGATAATGGAGCTGGTGGTGATGGTGATGGTGGGGGTTGTGGAGATGGTGGAGATGATGATGGTGGTGGTGGTTTTGGTGGTGATGATGATGGTGGTGGTGGTGGTGGTGGTGGTGATGATGATGGTGGTGGTTTTGGTGATGGTGGTTGTGGTGATGGTTGTGTTTTTGGTAATGGTGGTTGTGGTGATGGTGGTGGTTTTGATGATGGTGGTTTTGGTGATGGTGGTTGTGGTGATGATGGTGGTGATGGTAGTGGTGGTTTTAGTGAATTTGGTGGTGGTGGTTTTGGTGGTGATGATGGTGGTGGTGATGGTGGTGATGATGATGGTGGTGGAATTGGGGATGATGGTGATGATGATGGTGGTGGTGATAGTGGTGGTTATGGTGGTGGTCATGGTGGTGATGATGATGGTGGTGGTGGTGATAATGATGGTGATGGAGATGATGGTGATGGTGGTGGTTGTGGGGATGGTGGTGGTTGTGATGGTGGTGGTGATGATGATGGTGGTGGTGATGATGATGGTGATGGAGATGGAGATGATGATGGTGGTGGTGATGGTGATGATGGAGGTGGTGATGATAGTGATGGTGTGGGTTGTGGAGATGGTGGGAATGATGATGGTGGTTTGGTGGTGATTGTGGTGGTGGTGGTGGTTTTGGTGATGGTGGTGGTGTTTTGGTGATGGTGGTGGTGTGGTGATGGTGGTGATGGTGGTGATGGTTTTTTTGGTGATGGTGGTTGTGGTGATGGTGGTTTTGGAAATGGTGGTTGTGGTGATGGTGGTGGTTTTGGTGATGGTGGTTTTGGTGATGGTGGTTTTGTGGTGATGATGGTGGTGATGGTAGTGGTGGTTTTAGTGATGGTGGTGGTGGTGGTTTTGTGGTGATGATGGTGGTGGTGGTTTTGGTGGTGATGATGGTGGTGGTGGTGGTGGTGATGATGATGGTGATGGTGATGATGGTGGTGATGATGATGGTGGTGGATTTGGTGACGATGGTGATGATGATGGTGATGGTGATAGTGGTGGTTGTGGTGGTGGTCATGGTGGTGATGATGATGGTGGTGGTGGTGGTTTTGGTGATGGTGGTGGTGGTGATGGTGGTGGGGATGATGATGGTGGTGGTGATGGTGGTGATGATGATGGTGGTGGTGGTTGTTGTGGTGGTGATGGTGATGATGGTGGTTTTGGTGGCGGTGGTGGTGATGATGATGGTGGTGATGATGATGGTGGTGGTGGTGATGATGGTGGTGATGATGATGGTGGTGGTGATGGTGATGGTAGTTGTGGTGATGGTGGTGGTGCTGATGATGGTGGTGGTGATGATGATGATGGTGATGGAGATGGAGATGATGATGGTGGGGGTTGTGGAGATGGTGGAGATGATGATGGTGGTGTTCGTGATGATGGTGATGGTGGTGGGGATGGTGAAGATGATGATGGTGGTGGTGTTGGTGATAATGATGATGATGGTGGTGGTGTTGGTGATGGTAGTTGTGGTGATGGTGGTTTTGGTGATGGTTGTGGTTTTGGTGATGGTGGTTGTGGTGATGGTGGTTGTGGTGATGATGGTAGTGGTGGTTTTAGTGATGGTGGTGGTGGTTTTGGTGGTAATGATGGTGGTGATGATGATGGTGGTGGTGGTTTTGGTGGTGGTGATGATGATGGTGGTGGTGGTTTTGGTGATGGTGGTGTGATGATGGTGGTGCTTTTGGTGATGGTGGTGGTGGTGATGGTGGTGGGATGATGATGGTGGTGGTGGTGGTGATGGTGGTGGTGATGGTGATGATGATGATTATGGTGATGATGGTTTTGGTGGTGATAATGGTGGTTTTGTTGGTGATGTTGGTGGTGGTGATGGTGGTGATGATGGTGGTGATGATGATGGTGGTGGTGATGGTGGTGATGATGATGGTGGTGGTGGTTGTTGTGGTGGTGATGGTGATGATGGTGGTGGTGGTTTTGGTGGCGGTGGTGGTGATGATGATGGTGGTGGTGATGATGGTGATGATGATGGTGGTGGAATTGGTGATGATGTCGATGATGATGGTGGTGGTGTTGGTGATGGTGGTGGTTTTGGTGATGGTGGTGGTGGTGGTGATGATGGTGGTGGTGGTGATGATGATGGTGGTGGTGATGATGATGGTGGTGGTTTTGGTGATGGTGGTGGGGATGATGATGGTGGTGGTGTTGATGATGATGATGGTGGTGGTGGTTTTGGTGATGGTGGTGTGATGATGGTGGTGGTTTTGGTGATGGTGGTGGTGGTGGTGATGATGATGGTGGTGGTGGAATTGGTGATGATGGTGGTAGTTTTGGTGATGGTGGTGGTGGTGGTGGTGATGATGGTGGTGATGGTAGTGATGATGATGGTGGTGGAATTGGTGATGATGATGGTGGTGGTGGTGATGATGAGGGTGGAGATAGTGGTGGTGGTGGTGGTGGTGGTGGTGATGATGATGGTGATGGAGATGATGATGGTGGTGGTGGTGGTGATGATGGAGCTGGTGGTGATGGTGATGGTGATGGTGGGGATTGTGGAGATAATGGAGCTGGTGGTGATGGTGATGGTGGGGTGATTGATGGTGAGATGGTGAGATGATGATGGTGGTGGTGGTTTTTTGGTGGTGATGATGATGGTGGTGGTGGTGGTGGTGGTGATGATGATGGTGGTGGTTTGTGGTGATGGTGGTTGTGGTGATGGTTGTGTTTTTGGTGGTAATGGTGGTTGTGGTGATGGTGGTGGTTTTGATGATGGTGGTTTTGGTGATGGTGGTTGTGGTGATGATGGTGGTGATGGTAGTGGTGGTTTTAGTGAATTTGGTGGTGGTGGTTTTGGTGGTGATGATGGTGGTGGTGATGGTGGTGATGATGATGGTGGTGGAATTGGGGATGATGGTGATGATGATGGTGGTGGTGATAGTGGTGGTTATGGTGGTGGTCATGGTGGTGATGATGATGGTGGTGGTGGTGATAATGATGGTGATGGAGATGATGGTGATGGTGGTGGTTGTGGGATGGTGGTGGTTGTGATGGTGGTGGTGATGATGATGGTGGTGGTGATGATGATGGTGATGGAGATGGAGATGATGATGGTGGTGGTGATGGTGATGATGGAGGTGGTGATGATAGTGATGGTGTGGGTTGTGGAGATGGTGGGAATGATGATGGTGGTTTGGTGGTGATTGTGGTGGTGGTGGTGGTTTTGGTGATGGTGGTGGTGTTGGTGATGGTAGTTGTGGTGATGGTGGTGATGGTTGTGGTTTTGGTGATGGTGGTTGTGGTGATGGTGGTTTTGGAAATGGTGGTTGTGGTGATGGTGGTGGTTTTGGTGATGGTGGTTTTGGTGATGGTGGTTTTGTGGTGATGATGGTGGTGATGGTAGTGGTGGTTTTAGTGATGGTGGTGGTGGTGGTTTTGTGGTGATGATGGTGGTGGTGGTTTTGGTGGTGATGATGGTGGTGGTGGTGGTGGTGATGATGATGGTGATGGTGATGATGGTGGTGATGATGATGGTGGTGGATTTGGTGACGTGGTGATGATGATGGTGATGGTGATAGTGGTGGTTGTGGTGGTGGTCATGGTGGGTGATGATGATGGTGGTGGTGGTGGTTTTGGTGATGGTGGTGGTGGTGATGGTGGTGGGGATGATGATGGTGGTGGTGATGGTGGTGATGATGATGGTGGTGGTGGTTGATGGTGGTGGTGGGTGATGGTGATGATGGTGGTTTTGGTGGCGGTGGTGGTGATGATGATGGTGGTGATGATGATGGTGGTGGTGGTGATGATGGTGGTGATGATGATGGTGGTGGTGATGGTGATGGTAGTTGTGGTGATGGTGGTGGTGATGATGATGGTGGTGGTGATGATGATGATGGTGATGGAGATGGAGATGATGATGGTGGGGGTTGTGGAGATGGTGGAGATGATGATGGTGGTGTTCGTGATGATGGTGATGGTGGTGGGGATGGTGAAGATGATGATGGTGGTGGTGTTGGTGATGATGATGATGATGATGGTGGTGGTGTTGGTGATGGTAGTTGTGGTGATGGTGGTTTTGGTGATGGTTGTGGTTTTGGTGATGGTGGTTGTGGTGATGGTGGTGGTTTTGGTGATGGTGGTTGTGGTGATGATGGTAGTGGTGGTTTTAGTGATGGTGGTGGTGGTTTTGGTGGTGATGATGGTGGTGATGATGATGGTGGTGGTGGTTTTGGTGGTGGTGATGATGATGGTGGTGGTGGTGGTGGTGATGGTGGTGATGATGATGGTGGTGGTGGTTTGGTGATGGTGGTGGTGGTGATGGTGGTGCTTTTGGATGATGATGGTGGTGATGGTGGTGGTGATGATGGTGGTGGTGATGGTGATGATGATGATTATGGTGATGATGGTTTTGGTGGTGATAATGGTGGTTTTGTTGGTGATGTTGGTGGTGGTGATGGTGGTGATGATGGTGGTGATGATGATGGTGGTGGTGATGGTGGTGATGATGATGGTGGTGGTGGTTGTTGTGGTGGTGATGGTGATGATGGTGGTGGTGGTGATGATGATGGTGGTGGTGATGATGGTGATGATGATGGTGGTGGAATTGGTGATGATGTCGATGATGATGGTGGTGGTGTTGGTGATGGTGGTGGTTTTGGTGATGGTGGTGGTGGTGGTGATGATGGTGGTGGTGGTGATGATGATGGTGGTGGTGATGATGATGGTGGTGGTTTTGGTGATGGTGGTGGGGATGATGATGGTGGTGGTGTTGATGATGATGATGGTGGTGGTGGTTTTGGTGATGGTGGTGTGATGATGGTGGTGGTTTTGGTGATGGTGGTGGTGGTGGTGATGATGATGGTGGTGGTGGAATTGGTGATGATGGTGGTAGTTTTGGTGATGGTGGTGGTGGTGGTGGTGATGATGGTGGTGATGGTAGTGATGATGATGGTGGTGGAATTGGTGATGATGATGGTGGTGGTGGTGATGATGAGGGTGGAGATAGTGGTGGTTGTGGTGGTGGTCATGGTGGTGATGATGATGGTGGTGGTGGTTTTGGTGATGGTGGTGGTGGTGATGATGATGGTGGTGATGGTGGTGGTGATGATGGTGGTGATGGTAGTGATGATGATGATGGTGGTGGTGTTGGTGATGGTGGTGGTGATGATGATGGTGGTGATGATGGTGATGATGATGGTGGTGGTGGTTGTTTTGGTGGTGATGATGATGGTGGTGATGATGATGGTGGTAATGGTGGTGATGATGATGATGGTGGTGGTGGTTGTTGTGGTGGTGGTGATGGTGGTGATGATGATGGTTGTGGTGGTGATGATGATGGTTGTGGTGGTGATGGTGGTGGTGGTTGTTGTGGTGGTGATTGTGATGATGGTGGTGGTTTTAGTGATGGTGTTGGTTGCGGTGATGGTGGTGGTGGTGATGATGGTAGTGATGGTAGTGGTGGTTTTAGTGATGGTGGTGGTGGTGGTTTTGTGGTGATGATGGTGGTGATGGTAGTGGTGGTTTTAGTGCTGGTGGTGGTGGTGGTTTTGTGGTGATGATGGTGGTGGTGGTTTTGGTGGTGATGATGGTGGTGGCGGTGGTGGTGATGATGATGGTGATGCTGATGATGGTGGTGATGATGATGGTGGTGGATTTGGTGACGATGGTGATGATGATGGTGATGGTGATAGTGGTGGTTGTGGTGGTGGTCATGGTGGTGATGATGATGGTGGTGGTGGTGGTTTTGGTGATGGTGGTGGTGGTGATGGTGGTGGGGATGATGATGGTGGTGGTGGTTGTTGTGGTGGTGATGGTGATGATGGTGGTTTTGGTGGCGGTGGTGGTGATGATGATGGTGGTGATGATGATGGTGGTGGTGGTGATGATGGTGGTGATGATGATGGTAATGGTGATGGTGATGGTAGTTGTGGTAATGGTGGTGGTGATGATGATGGTGGTGGTGATGATGATGATGGTGATGGAGATGATGATGGTGGGGGTTGTGGAGATGGTGGAGATGATGATGGTGGTGTTCGTGATGATGGTGATGGTGGTGGGGATGGTGAAGATGATGATGGTGGTGGTGTTGGTGATGATGATGATGATGATGGTGGTGGTGTTGGTGATAGTAGTTGTGGTGATGGTGGTTTTGGTGATGGTTGTGGTTTTGGTGATGGTGGTTGTGGTGATGGTGGTTTTGTTTTGTGATGGTGGTTTTGGTGATGGTGATGATGGTAGTGGTGGTTTTAGTGATGGTGGTGGTGGTGGTTTTGGTGGTGATGATGGTGGTGATGATGATGGTGGTGGTGGTTTTGGTGGTGATGATGGTTTTGGTGGTGATGATGGTGATGGTGGTGATGATGATGGTGGTGGTGGTTTTGGTGATGGTGGTGTGATGATGGTGGTGCTTTTGGTGATGGTGGTGGTGGTGATGGTGGTGGGATGATGATGGTGGTGGTGGTGGTGATGGTGGTGGTGATGGTGATGATGATGATTATTGATGATGGTTTTGATGGTGGTTTTGTTGGTGATGTTGGTGGTGATGATGATGGTGGTGATGATGATGGTGATGATGATGTGGTGATGATGGTGGTGATGATGATGGTGGTGGTGATGGTGATGGTGTTGATGTGGTGGTGGTGATGGTGGTGGTGATGATGATGGTGGTGGTGATGATGATGATGATGGTGATGGAGATGATGATGATGATGATGGTGGTGGTGTTGGGAGATGGTGGTTTTGATGATGGTGGTGGTGGTGGTGATGATGGTGGTGGTGGTGATGATGATGGTGAAGATGATGATGGTGGTGGTGTTGGTGATGGTGATGATGATGATGGTGGTGGTGTTGGTGATGGTAGTTGTGGTGATGGTGGTTTTGGTGATGGTTGTGGTTTTGGTGATGGTGATTGTGGTGATGGTGGTGGTTTTGGTGATGGTGGTTGGTGGTGATGATGGTAGTGGTGGTTTTGGTGATGGTGGTGGTGGTTTGGTGGTGGTGATGATGGTGGTGATGATGATGGTGGTGGTGATGATGGTGGTGGTGGTTTTGGTGGTGATGATGATGATGGTGGTGGTGATGGTGGTGATGATGATGGTGGTGGTGGTTTTGATGGTGGTGGTGATGATGATGGTGGTGCTGATGATGGTGATGGTTATGGTGGTGGTGATGGTGGTGGTTATGATGATGGTGGTGGTGGTGGTGATGGTGGTGGTGATGGTGATGATGGTGATTGATGGTGGTGGTTTTGGTGGTGGTTTTGGTGGTGATGATGATGGTGGTGATGATGATGGTGGTGGTGATGGTGGTGGTGATGATGGTGGTGGTGGATGGTGGTGATGGTGATGGTGGTGGTGGTTGTTGGTGGTGGTGATGATGGTGATGATGGTGGTGGTGGTTTTGGTGGCGATGATGGTGGTGATGATGATGGTGGTGGTGATGATGGTGATGATGATGGTGGTGGATGATGATGGTGGTGGTGATGATGATGATGATGGTGGTGGTGGTTTTGGTGATGGTGGTGGTTTTGGTGATGGTGGTGGTGGTGGTGATGATGGTGGTGGTGGTGATGATGATGGTGGTGGTGATGATGATGGTGGTGGTTTTGGTGATGGTGGTGGGGATGATGATGGTGGTGGTGTTGATGATGATGATGGTGGTGGTGGTTTTGGTGATGGTGGTGTGATGATGGTGGTGGTTTTGGTGATGGTGGTGGTGGTGGTGATGATGATGGTGGTGGTGGAATTGGTGATGATGGTGGTAGTTTTGGTGATGGTGGTGGTGGTGGTGGTGATGATGGTGGTGATGGTAGTGATGATGATGGTGGTGGAATTGGTGATGATGATGGTGGTGGAATTGGTGATGATGAGGGTGGAGATAGTGGTGGTTGTGGTGGTGGTCATGGTGGTGATGATGATGGTGGTGGTGGTTTTGGTGATGGTGGTGGTGGTGATGATGATGGTGGTGATGGTGGTGGTGATGATGGTGGTGATGGTAGTGATGATGATGATGGTGGTGGTGTTGGTGATGGTGGTGGTGATGATGATGGTGGTGATGATGGTGATGATGATGGTGGTGGTGGTTGTTTTGGTGGTGATGATGATGGTGGTGATGATGATGGTGGTAATGGTGGTGATGATGATGATGGTGGTGGTGGTTGTTGTGGTGGTGGTGATGGTGGTGATGATGATGGTTGTGGTGGTGATGATGATGGTTGTGGTGGTGATGGTGGTGGTGGTTGTTGTGGTGGTGATTGTGATGATGGTGGTGGTTTTAGTGATGGTGTTGGTTGCGGTGATGGTGGTGGTGGTGATGATGGTAGTGATGGTAGTGGTGGTTTTAGTGATGGTGGTGGTGGTGGTTTTGTGGTGATGATGGTGGTGATGGTAGTGGTGGTTTTAGTGCTGGTGGTGGTGGTGGTTTTGTGGTGATGATGGTGGTGGTGGTTTTGGTGGTGATGATGGTGGTGGCGGTGGTGGTGATGATGATGGTGATGCTGATGATGGTGGTGATGATGATGGTGGTGGATTTGGTGACGATGGTGATGATGATGGTGATGGTGATAGTGGTGGTTGTGGTGGTGGTCATGGTGGTGATGATGATGGTGGTGGTGGTGGTTTTGGTGATGGTGGTGGTGGTGATGGTGGTGGGGATGATGATGGTGGTGGTGGTTGTTGTGGTGGTGATGGTGATGATGGTGGTTTTGGTGGCGGTGGTGGTGATGATGATGGTGGTGATGATGATGGTGGTGGTGGTGATGATGGTGGTGATGATGATGGTAATGGTGATGGTGATGGTAGTTGTGGTAATGGTGGTGGTGATGATGATGGTGGTGGTGATGATGATGATGGTGATGGAGATGATGATGGTGGGGGTTGTGGAGATGGTGGAGATGATGATGGTGGTGTTCGTGATGATGGTGATGGTGGTGGGGATGGTGAAGATGATGATGGTGGTGGTGTTGGTGATGATGATGATGATGATGGTGGTGGTGTTGGTGATGGTAGTTGTGGTGATGGTGGTTTTGGTGATGGTTGTGGTTTTGGTGATGGTGGTTGTGGTGATGGTGGTGGTTTTGGTGATGGTGGTTTTGGTGATGGTGGTTGTGGTGATGATGGTAGTGGTGGTTTTAGTGATGGTGGTGGTGGTGGTTTTGGTGGTGATGATGGTGGTGATGATGATGGTGGTGGTGGTTTTGGTGGTGATGATGGTTTTGGTGGTGATGATGGTGATGGTGGTGATGATGATGGTGGTGGTGGTTTTGGTGATGGTGGTGTGATGATGGTGGTGCTTTTGGTGATGGTGGTGGTGGTGATGGTGGTGGGATGATGATGGTGGTGGTGGTGGTGATGGTGGTGGTGATGGTGATGATGATGATTATGGTGATGATGGTTTTGGTGGTGATAATGGTGGTTTTGTTGGTGATGTTGGTGGTGGTGATGGTGGTGATGATGATGGTGATGATGATGGTGGTGGTGATGGTGGTGATGATGATGGTGGTGGTGGTTGTTGTGGTGGTGATGGTGTTGATGGTGGTGGTGGTTTTGGTGGCAGTGGTGGTGATGATGATGGTGGTGGTGATGATGGTGATGATGATGGTGGTGGAATTGGTGATGATGTCGATGATGATGGTGGTGGTGTTGGTGATGGTGGTGGTTTTGGTGATGGTGGTGGTGGTGGTGATGATGGTGGTGGTGGTGATGATGATGGTGGTGGTGATGATGATGGTGGTGGTTTTGGTGATGGTGGTGGGGATGATGATGGTGGTGGTGTTGATGATGATGATGGTGGTGGTGGTTTTGGTGATGGTGGTGTGATGATGGTGGTGGTTTTGGTGATGGTGGTGGTGGTGGTGATGATGATGGTGGTGGTGGAATTGGTGATGATGGTGGTAGTTTTGGTGATGGTGGTGGTGGTGATGGTGGTGGGGATGATGATGGTGGTGGTGATGGTGGTGGGGATGATGATGGTGGTGGTGATGATGATGATGATGATGATGGTGGTGGTGGTTTTGGTGGTGATGATGGTGGTGGTTTTGGTGATGGTGATGGTGGTGGGGATGATGATGGTGGTGGTGATGATGATGGTGGTGGTGATGATGATGGGTGTGGAATTGGTGATGATGGTGATGATTATGGTGGTGGTGATGATGATGGTGGTTATGGTGATGGTGGTGGTGGTGGTGATGATGGTGGTGGTGGAATTGGTGATGATGGTGATGATGATGGTGGTGGTTTTGGTGGTGGTGGTGGTAATGGTGGTGATGATGATGGTGGTGATGATGATGGTGGTGGTGGTGATGGTGGTGGTTGTGGTGATGGTGGTGGTGGTGGAATTGGTGATGATGGTGGTTGTGGTGATGGTGGTGGTGGTGATGATGGTGGTGGTGGAATTGGTGATGATGGTGATGATGATGGTGGTGGTGATGATGATGATGGTGGTGGTGATGATGATGGTGGTGGTGGTGATGGTGGTGGGGATGATGATGGTGGTGGTGATGGTGGTGGGGATGATGATGGTGGTGGTGATGATGATGATGATGGTGGTGGTGGTTTTGGTGGTGATGATGGTGGTGGTTTTGGTGATGGTGATGGTGGTGGGGATGGTGGTGGTGGTGATGATGATGGTGGTGGTGATGATGATGGGTGTGGAATTGGTGATGATGGTGATGATTATGGTGGTGGTGATGATGATGGTGGTTATGGTGAT
>NC_060178.1:5747240-5827240 GCF_021184085.1 Oncorhynchus gorbuscha | reverse complement strand
TTTCCTCCTCTCATCTCCCTCCCCTCCTCTCCTCTCCTCTCCTCTCCCTCTCCTCTCCTCTCCTCTCTTCTCTCCTCTCCTCTTCTCTCCTCTCCCTCTCCTCTCCTCTCTCCTCTCCTCCTCTCCTCTCCTCTCCTCTCTCCTCTCCTCTTCTTCTCTTCTCTTCTCTTCTCTCTCTCTCCTCTCCTCTCTTCTCTTCTCTCTCCTCTCCTCTCCTCTCCTCTCCTCTCTTCTCTCCTCTCCTCTCTCTCCTCTCCTCTCCTCTCCTCTCCTCTCCTCTCCTCTCTCTCCTCTCCTCTCCTCTCTTCTCTCCTCTCCTCTCCTCTTCTCTTCTCTTCTCTTCTCTTCTCTTCCCTTCCCTCCTCTCCTCCTCTCCTCTCCTCTCCTCTCCTCTCCTCTCCTCTCCTCTCCTCTCCTCTCCTCTCCTCTCCTCTTTTTCTTCCTCTCAGGTTCAATAAGCAGCAAGCTGTTGCCTCCCATTAGTCTCAAACATATCTCAATATGCCACATTCACTTTTTCCACATGGAAGGAAAGCGACAAGCACAAAGCGAATCAAGATGAACAAGACACGTCGGGTTTTTGTGTTTCTCGCCGTTTCAGTTGCTCTCTTGCCTCTGCTTCTCGCAAAATTCTTGAGAAAATCCATTAGTCATAAGTCTTAAATGTTTTAACTAGGCACAATTAATGTATGACCTCTCTATATTTATTCATTCTGACTGGCTATGGGGACATGAATTGGCGCTAAGCTAAACTGTCAGTTTTGTGGCTCATTATCTTCAGAATGGCAAGGGAACAAGGGAAGCTGTGTTTCGTCATTTCACCTTTATTGAACCAGGCAAGTCAGTTAAGAACAACATTCGTATTTACAGTGACGGCCTACCCCCGGACCGACGCTGGGCCAATTATGCGCCGCCCGATGGGACTCCCGATCGCGGACAGATGTGATTACAGTCTGGAATTGAACCAGGTTACTGTAGTGATGCCTCATACATTGAGATGCAGTGCCTTAGACCGCTGCACCACTCAGGAGTGCATTACTGTACTGATCAAAACTCCACTTAATGTTGATGAAGTGAATTCATTACATAGCTAATTATTTGAAGAGAAAGCCAACACCTCACCTTGCTGGAATAGATTGTGTGGAAGCAACACTAAGCACTGCGAACGTGTGGGTCTGCCTAGTCCAACTGTGGAGCAACACTGCCATCTAGTGGTTATAATATGTAAAAGCGGTCTCTTGGCACGCGCTATTTCGGTGTATCTTAGTAATGTGCACTTATCATTGCCCCTTATGAAACACCTGGTTAGACATCTCATTACCCCCTGTGAGTGCTCAGTTAAACATCTCATTGCCCCCCTATGAGTACCTGGTTAGAAATCTCATTGCCCCTTATGAGTACCTGGTTAGACATCTCATTGCCCCCTATGAGTACCTGGTTAGACATCTCATTGCCCCCTATGAGTACCTGGTTAGACATCTCATTGCCCCCTATGAGTACCTGGTTAGACATCTCATTGCCCCCTATGAGTAGCTGGTTAAGTCTTAAATCTCATTGCCCCCTATGAGTACCTGGTTAGACATCTCATTGCCCCTATGAGTACCTGGTTAGACATCTCATTGCCCCCTATGAGTACCTGGTTAGACATCTCATTGCCCCTATGAGTACCTGGTTAGGCATCTCATTGCCCCCTATGAGTACCTGGTTAGACATCTCATTGCCCCCTATGAGTACCTGGTTAGACATCTCATTGCCCCTTATGAGTAACTGGTTAGACATCTCATTGCCCCCTATGAGTACCTGGTTAGACATCTCATTGCCCCCATGTGAATACCTGGTTAGACATCTCATTGCCCCCTATGAGTACCTGGTTAGACATCTCATTGCCCCAATTCATGAGTACCTGGTTAGACATCTCAATGCCCCCTATGAGTACCTGGTTAGACATCTCATTGCCCCCTATGAGTACCTGGTTAGACATCTCATTGCCCCCATGTGAATACCTGGTTAGACATCTCATTGCCCCTATGAGTACCTGGTTAGACATCTCATTGCCCCCTATGAGTACCTGGTTAGACATCTCATTGCCCCCTATGAGTACCTGGTTAGACATCTCATTGCCCCCTATGAGTACCTGGTTAGACATCTCATTGCCCCCTATGAGTACCTGGTTAGACATCTCATTGCCCCTATGAGTACCTGGTTAGACATCTCATTGCCCCCTATGAGTACCTGGTTAGACATCTCATTGCCCCCTATGAGTACCTGGTTAGACATCTCATTGCCCCTATGAGTACTGGTTAGACATCTCATTGCCCCTTATGAGTACCTGGTTAGACATCTCATTGCCCCCTATGAGTACCTGGTTAGACATCTCATTGCCCCCTATGAGTACCTGGTTAGACATCTCATTGCCCCCATGTGAATACCTGGTTAGACATCTCATTGCCCCCTATGAGTACCTGGTTAGACATCTCATTGCCCCCTATGAGTACCTGGTTAGACATCTCATTGCCCCCTATGAGTACCTGGTTAGACATCTCATTGCCCCCTATGAGTACCTGGTTAGACATCTCATTGCCCCTTATGAGTACCTGGTTAGACATCTCATTGCCCCCTATGAGTACCTGGTTAGACATCTCATTGCCCCCTATGAGTACCTGGTTAGACATCTCATTGCCCCCTATGAGTACCTGGTTAGACATCTCATTGCCCCCTATGAGTACCTGGTTAGACATCTCATTGCCCCTTATGAGTACCTGGTTAGACATCTCATTGCCCCCTATGAGTACCTGGTTAGACATCTCATTGCCCCCTATGAGAACCTGGTTAGACATCTCATTGCCCCCATGTGAATACCTGGTTAGACATCTCATTGCCCCCTATGAGTACCTGGTTAGACATCTCATTGCCCCATGTGAGTACCTGGTTAGACATCTCATTGCCCCCTATGAGTACCTGGTTAGACATCTCATTGCCCCCTATGAGTACCTGGTTAGACATCTCATTGCCCCCATGTGAATACCTGGTTAGACATCTCATTGCCCCCTATGAGTACCTGGTTAGACATCTCATTGCCCCCTATGAGTACCTGGTTAGACATCTCATTGCCCCCTATGAGTACCTGGTTAGACATCTCATTGCCCCTTATGAGTACCTGGTTAGACATCTCATTGCCCCCTATGAGTACCTGGTTAGACATCTCATTGCCCCCTATGAGTACCTGGTTAGACATCTCATTGCCCCCTATGAGTACCTGGTTAGACATCTCATTGCCCCTATGAGTACCTGGTTAGACATCTCATTGCCCCCTATGAGTACCTGGTTAGACATCTCATTGCCCCCATCTCATGAGAACCTGGTTAGACATCTCATTGCCCCCTATGAGTACCTGGTTAGACATCTCATTGCCCCCATGTGAATACCTGGTTAGACATCTCATTGCCCCTATGAGTACCTGGTTAGACATCTCATTGCCCCCTATGAGTACCTGGTTAGACATCTCATTGCCCCCTATGAGTACCTGGTTAGACATCTCATTGCCCCCTATGAGTACCTGGTTAGACATCTCATTGCCCCTTATGAGTACCTGGTTAGACATCTCATTGCCCCCATATGAGTACCTGGTTAGACATCTCATTGCCCCTATGAGTACCTGGTTAGACATCTCATTGCCCCCTATGAGTACCTGGTTAGACATCTCATTGCCCCTTATGAGTACCTGGTTAGACATCTCATTGCCCCCATGTGAATACCTGGTTAGACATCTCATTGCCCCCTATGAGTACCTGGTTAGACATCTCATTGCCCCCATGTGAATACCTGGTTAGACATCTCATTGCCCCCATGAGTACCTGGTTAGACATCTCATTGCCCCCTATGAGTACCTGGTTAGACATCTCATTGCCCCCTATGAGTACCTGGTTAGACATCTCATTGCCCCTATGAGTACCTGGTTAGACATCTCATTGCCCCCTATGAGTACCTGGTTAGACATCTCATTGCCCCCTATGAGTACCTGGTTAGACATCTCATTGCCCCCTATGAGTACCTGGTTAGACATCTCATTGCCCCCTATGAGTACCTGGTTAGACATCTCATTGCCCCCTATGAGTACCTGGTTAGACATCTCATTGCCCCTTATGAGTACCTGGTTAGACATCTCATTGCCCCCTATGAGTACCTGGTTAGACATCTCATTGCCCCCTATGAGTACCTGGTTAGACATCTCATTGCCCCCTATGAGTACCTGGTTAGACATCTCATTGCCCCCTATGAGTACCTGGTTAGACATCTCATTGCCCCCTATGAGTACCTGGTTAGACATCTCATTGCCCCCTATGAGTACCTGGTTAGACATCTCATTGCCCCCTATGAGTACCTGGTTAGACATCTCATTGCCCCCTATGAGTACCTGGTTAGACATCTCATTGCCCCCTATGAGTACCTGGTTAGACATCTCATTGCCCCCTATGAGTACCTGGTTAGACATCTCATTGCCCCCATGTGAGTACCTGGTTAGACATCTCATTGCCCCCTATGAGAACCTGGTTAGACATCTCATTGCCCCCTATGAGTACCTGGTTAGACATCTCATTGCCCCCTATGAGTACCTGGTTAGACATCTCATTGCCCCCTATGAGTACCTGGTTAGACATCTCATTGCCCCCTATGAGTACCTGGTTAGACATCTCATTGCCCCCTATGAGTACCTGGTTAGACATCTCATTGCCCCTTATGAGTAACTGGTTAGACATCTCATTGCCCCCTATGAGTACCTGGTTAGACATCTCATCGCCCCCATGTGAATACCTGGTTAGACATCTCATTGCCCCCTATGAGTACCTGGTTAGACATCTCATTGCCCCATGTGAGTACCTGGTTAGACATCTCATTGCCCCCTATGAGTACCTGGTTAGACATCTCATTGCCCCCTATGAGTACCTGGTTAGACATCTCATTGCCCCCATGTGAATACCTGGTTAGACATCTCATTGCCCCCTATGAGTACCTGGTTAGACATCTCATTGCCCCTTATGAGTACCTGGTTAGACATCTCATTGCCCCCTATGAGTACCTGGTTAGACATCTCATTGCCCCCTATGAGTACCTGGTTAGACATCTCATTGCCCCCTATGAGAACCTGGTTAGACATCTCATTGCCCCTTATGAGTACCTGGTTAGACATCTCATTGCCCCCATGTGAATACCTGGTTAGACATCTCATTGCCCCCTATGAGTACCTGGTTAGACATCTCATTGCCCCCATGTGAATACCTGGTTAGACATCTCATTGCCCCCTATGAGTACCTGGTTAGACATCTCATTGCCCCCATGTGAATACCTGGTGTTTCCTGGTTTAGCTATGGGGACTATTAGACTGTGTTTCCTGGTTTAGCTATGGGGACTATTAGACTGTGTTTCCTGGTTTAGCTATGGGGACTATTAGACTGTGTTTCCTGGTTTAGCTATGAGGACTATTAGACTGTGTTTCCTGGTTAAGCTATGGGGACTATTAGACTGTGTTTCCTGGTTTAGCTATGGGGACTATTAGACTGTGTTTCCTGGTTTAGCTATGGGGACTATTAGACTGTGTTTCCTGGTTTAGCTATGGGGACTATTAGACTGTGTTTCCTGGTTTAGCTATGGGGACTACTACAGCGTGTTCCCAGGCCTTTGGTAATATTCCTGTTTCCCATACTCTGTTTATAAAATTGCAAAAATGATGTGTGGAATTATCTGATCGGGTTTTCAGAAACATTTCATATCATACTCGGTCTTAACATTTCATATCATACTCGGTCTTAAGCATCCAGCTGTTTTATTCTCCTTCATTAAGCCAATGGTCAACAACCTTTTCTGAGTCAAGATCACTTTCGCAGTCAGAAAAGCAAGCTGAGATCTACTGCTCAAATTGTTTTTGTTTTTTACATTAACCCACACAAACAGTTTTGTAGGAATGAGCTTTGGGCAGTAGGCCTAATGCATTATCACAGCATATTGGCTATATGATTGGCCTGCCAATATTGGTTTAGCACTTGTGAAGCACTGAATTGAAATCATTTTTTTTATTTTATTTTACTGCATCTGATGGTCAAAGAGGTCAAATCATGACATCAGTGATCTTCAGGTCGAAAAGTTGGATCTCTAGAAAGATACCTTTACGCCTTTAAGACTTTACGACACCGTCTTCCACCTGCTCTCTCCTTCCTTTCCTCCGGTGAGACTGACCAGAGAGGGGACATCGTCTTCCACCTGCTCTCTCCTTCCTTTCCTCCGGTGAGACTGACCAGAGAGAGGGGACACCGTCTTCCACCTGATCTCTCCTTCCTTTCCTCCAGTGAGACTGACCAGAGAGAGGTGAGACTGACCAGAGAGAGGTGAGACTGACCAGAGAGAGGGGACACCGTCTTCCACCTGGTCTCTCCTTCCTTTCCTCCGGTGAGACTGACCAGAGAGAGGGGACACCGTCTTCCACCTCATGGTCCCTGCTCTCTCCTTCCTTTCCTCCGGTGAGACTGACCAGAGAGAGGGGACACCGTCTTCCACCTGCTCTCTCCTTCCTTTCCTCCGGTGAGACTGACCAGAGAGAGGGGACACCATCTTCCACCTGCTCTCTCCTTCCTTTCCTCCGGTGAGACTGACCAGAGAGAGGGGACACCATCTTCCACCTGCTCTCTCCTTCCTTTCCTCCGGTGAGACTGACCAGAGAGAGGGGACACCGTCTTCCACCTGCTCTCTCCTTCCTTTCCTCCGGTGAGACTGACCAGAGAGAGGGGACACCGTCTTCCACCTGCTCTCTCCTTCCTTTCCTCCGGTGAGACTGACCAGAGAGAGGGGACACCGTCTTCCACCTGCTCTCTCCTTCCTTTCCTCCGGTGAGACTGACCAGAGAGGGGACACCGTCTTCCACCTGCTCTCTCCTTCCTTTCCTCCGGTGAGACTGACCAGAGAGAGGGGACACCGTCTTCCACCTGCTCTCTCCTTCCTTTCCTCCGGTGAGACTGACCAGAGAGAGGGGACACCGTCTTCCACCTGCTCTCTCCTTCCTTTCCTCCGGTGAGACTGACCAGAGAGAGGTGAGACTGACTAGAGAGAGGTGAGACTGACCAGAGAGAGGTGAGACTGACCAGAGAGAGGTGAGACTGACCAGAGAGAGGGGACACCGTCTTTCACCTGATGGCGAAACTCGAGTCACACTGCATCTGCCTCATGCACAAATTCACGTTGTTCGTATGACAAAAAATATATATACATTTGTTTAAATAACGACTTCCGGTGCCAACAGAGATGGCAGCCTCACTTCGCGTTCCTAGGAAACTATCCAGTATTTAGTTTTTTTGCTGTGTTATTTTTTACATTGTTACCATAGGCAGGTTTTATTACATACAGTCAGGAAGAACTATTGGATGAAAGAGCAACGTCAACTTACCAACATTACGACCAGGAATGCGACTTTCCCGAAGCGGATCCTCTGTTTGGTCCACCACCCAGGAGAATGGATCGGATCCCAGTAGGCAACCAAAAATACTCACAAACTTCTACAGATGCACAATCGAGAGCATCCTGTCGGGCTGCATCACCGCCTGGTACGGAAACTTCTCCACCCACAACCGTAAGGCTCTCCAGAGGGTAGTGAGGTCTGCAGAGCGCATCACCGGGGGCAAACTACCTGCCCTCCAGGACACCTACACCACCCGATGTCACAGGAAGGCCAAAAACATCAAGGACATCAACCACCCGAGCCACTGCCTGTTCACCCCGCTATCATCCAGAAGGCGAGGTCAGTACAGGTGCATCAAAGCTGGGGACCGAGAGACTGAAAAACAGCTTCTATCTCAAGGCCATCAGACTGTTAAACAGCCACCACAACATTGAGTGGCTGCTGCCAACACACTCAACTCTAGTCACTCGACTCAACTCTCGTCACTTTAACAATGAAAATTGCATGTAATAACTGTATCACTAGCCACTTTAAACAATGCCACTTTATATAATGTTTACATACCCTACATTACTCATCTCATATGTACAGTGGGGCAAAAAAGTATTTAGTCAGCCACCAATTGTGCAAGTTCTCCCCCTTAAAAAGAAGAGAGAGGTCTGTAATTTTCATCATAGGTACACTTCAACTAATGACAGACAAAATGAGAAAAAAAAATCCAGAAAATCACATTGTAGGATTTTTAATGAATTTATTTGCAAATTATGGTGGAAAATAAGTATCTTAAGCCTTTATTGTACGTTGGCTTTTCCACAGAAATGTTTGGTGTTCCACTAGGAATGCTGAAGGGTCTGTCCACAGAGAATTCTGCATCCCAAGCTGTCATGTCTTTCTCCTCATCTGTCCATGTCGTCCATGTCTACTTTCTCCTCATCTGTCTTCTCTTTCTCATCTGTCCATGTCTGTCCATTCTGCTTTCTCCTCATCTGTCCATGGCTCCTCATCTGTCCATGTCTGCTTTCTCCTCACCATCTGTCCATGTCTAATCTGTCCATGTCTGCTTTCTCCTCATCTGATGTCTAATCTGTCCATGTCATCCCTCATCGCTGTCACTAATCATGTCTGCTTTCTCCTCATCTGTCCATGTCTGCTTTCTCCTCATCTGTCCATGTCTACTTTCTCCTCATCTGTCCATGTCTACTTTCTCCTCATCTGTCCATGTCTGCTTTCTCCTCATCTGTCCATGTCGTCTTCTCCTCAGATTTTAGTACCGGGGATGGACCGTCTGTGGATGCCGTTCATTTCCCTGATTATTCCCCACAAAGCCTGTATGTTTGTGTCCCAGACAATGCTGCCACTTTCTCCAATAAACTGTGTGATTCTTCTTGCTAATGCTCTTTTCCCTTTGATAATCCATTAGTTCTGTGAACCTGTGAGTTCTTTAAGGCTCTAAAAGCTCAAATCTTTTTTTTTGTCTTTGCCAGCTGTCTGGCACTCACCTGACCAGCAGGGGTCAGCCTTGCCCTTTCTGAATAATTTGGAGTTAATGATGGATTCTTCAGCTGCTCTGTCTACGAGAGTTTCATTGTCTTGGTCAGGGTCTCCTTGTTTAGGGAAAATAGTTCATTTCTTCGTTGGCCTTGTTTTGGAACTCTTCCTATTTGGCTCTGTGGAAGTAGCACTGTCTACCCGGGTTCCATTCCCGGCTGTATCACAACCGGCCGTGATTGGGAGGCCAATAGGGTGGTGCACAATTGGTCCAGCGTCGTCCGGGTTAGGGTTTAGCTCTTCAATGTAAATAAGGATTTGTTCTTAAGTGAATTACCTAGTTAAATAAAAATACATTTTTTTTAAAGCACCGGGCTGTTACCAACCCCTTGTTTCTCACTAACACTAACCCAGTAGTGCACTATATAGGAAAGTGTTCATTACCCACCGTGGATTTATCTAGAACAAAAACAAAAGTAACCAATTGTCATACTTGAGTAAAAGTATGGATACTTTAATGGAAAATGACTCAAGTAAAAGTGAAAGCCACACAGTAAAATCCTACTTGAGTACTAGTTCTAAAAGTATTTGGTTTTAATATACTTAGGTATTGAAAGTAAAAGTATAAATCAATTAGAATTCCCTAGATATAAAAGATGTGGATGGCCTCCAACACATCATTTACAAACTAAGCATGTGTGTTTAGTGAGTCCTCCAGATCAGAGGCAGTAGGGATGACCAGGGATGTTCTCTGTTTAGTGAGTCCTCCAGATCAAAGACAGCAGGGATGACCAGGGATGTTCTCTGTTTAGTGAGTCCTCCAGATCAAAGACAGCAGGGATGACCAGGGATGTTCTCTGTTTAGTGAGTCCTCCAGATCAAAGAGGGATGACCAGGGATGTTCTCTGTTTAGTGAGTCCTCCAGATCAAAGACAGCAGGGATGACCAGGGATGTTCTCTGTTTAGTGAGACCTCCAGATAAGAGGCAGTAGGGATGACCAGGGATGTTCTCTGTTTAGTGAGTCCTCCAGATCAAAGACAGCAGGGATGACCAGGGATGTTCTCTTGATAAGTGCGTGAATTGGACCATTTTCCTGTCCTGCTGAACATTCAAAATGTAACGAGTACTTTTTGGGTGTCAGAGAAAATGTATGGAGTTAAAAGTACATTATTTTCTTTAGGAATGTAGTGAAGTAAAATTAAAAGTTGTCAAAAATACAAATAGTAAAGTACAGATTACTCCCCCCCAAAAACAACTTAAGTAGTACTTGAAAATATTTTTACACCACTGTACATATTCCCCGCTAACCTACTTGACACCAGTGTGAGATCTATTCTAGACATGGTTGAGGTGGCTACATTAATGTGGGTGCCTGAGTCAGACTTCAGGCCATCCTCCACTACCCATTACCAACATGTTGCCAACCTTCCCCAACAGAGTGTTCTTCCTGTGAAAGATTCCACCAAAGCACCTACATTTAAACACACCTCCACCTCTATACATTCCAGAGGGGTGTGTCAGTGGAGAGCTCTCTGTGTGTCAGGCCCATCTCTTCAAAAAGGTAGCTCCTCCTCCTCCACCGTGACCTTTCTGACAGTCTTTTCTCATTCCAACATAACCAGAGATGTAGTCAAGGTGGAGCGGAGGCCATGTTTCTTGGAAACGTATTACGACTGGTTTTATCTTCTGGCCCTTCTGTGTATTTCAAAAAATATATAATGTCCGTTGGAAATAAGACTCCTGGCATTCCCCTGCAGGACCCATAGGCCAGTTTTATCCTGGATGTGTTGAGTGAGTTTCTCTGCTTGAAGGTCTATGTTCTTTCCTTCCCTCTCGTCTCCTCCCCTTCTCTGACCCCCCCTCCTCTCCCCCCTTCTTGCCTCTCGTCTCCTCCCCTTCTCTGACCCCCCTCCTCTCCCCCTTCTTGCCTCTCATCCCCTCCCCTTCTCTCCCCTTCTCTGACCCCCTCCTCTCCCCCTTCTTGTCTCTCGTCTCCTCCCCTTCTCTGACCCCCCTCCTCTCCCCCCTTCTTGCCTCTCGTCCCCTCCCCTCTCTCCCCTTCTCTGACCCCCCTCCTCTCCCCCTTCTTGCCTCTCGTCCCCTCCCCTTCTCTCCCCTCTCTGACCCCCTCCTCTCCCCCTTCTCTCCTCTCGTCCCCTCCCTCTCCCCTTCTCTGACCCCCTCTCCTCTCCCCCTTCTCTCCTCTCGTCCCCTCCCCTTCTCTCCCCTTCTCTGACCCCCCTCCTCTCCCCCTCTCTCCTCTCGTCCCCTCCCCTTCTCTCCCCTTCTCTGACCCCCCTTCTCTCCTCTCGTCCCCTCCCCTTCTCTCCCCTTCTCTGACCCCCCTCCTCTCCCCCTTCTCTCCTCTCGTCCCCTCCCCTTCTCTCCCCTTCTCTGACCCCCTCCTCTCGTCCCTTCCCCTTTTCTCCCCTTCTCTGACCCCCCTTCTCTCCTCTCCTCTCCTCCCCTCCCATTCTTTCCTCTCCTAACAAGCTATATAGGTTATATTAGGCTATATTAGTTACTCCCTCAAGGTATCCACAGAGGTCACACAGGTCATTTTTTGCGTGATAATTCATAAATTAAATGTAGATTTGTATACCTATGTTGGATAAATGGTAGGCTATAAAAATCATGTTATTTTTTTACCCTGGCCAGTTGTATCGCGACTGCCAGGCTGTTTGTGCTGTCATGACAACTATTTGTCCCTTGATGGCATGCCAGACAGGACGTAACAAGGACAACAGCAATGGAGCTGTGAAGCAGTGAAGAACTAATTGTGCGCTGCCCTATGGGACTCCCGATCACAGCCGGTTTTGTGATACAGCCCGGAATCGAACCAGGGTCTGTAGTGACACCTCTAGCAAAGAGATGGTGTAACTGCAGCTGCCAGCGCAACCGTTTCCCAGAAGTCAGTCTGAATTCTATTGTGACCTCATTTGTCTCACCTTGTGAGATGGTGGTATGGAGGATCTGCATGACAACGGTGGGTATCGCAGAGACGGCCCGGGTCCCACTCTATAAGGGCAGGCACAGCACGAGACTGGTGGTAAGTAGACAGGGATGTTCTCCTGAACCTCGTGTTGACTCCTCTGTTCAGATCTACACACTAGATTTCCGATTATCACCAATGTATCTGTACAGTATAATAACGGAGTAGTTATTCTGAATTAAAATGATTAAAAAGTTGAGTGATAAACGATTCGTTGTTGTTCTACGATGATAACTTTTACTGAAACTGACTGATACACACATTAAAATGACAAATCAATGACCAAGATTGGCAACCAGCTACAGCTACTCAGCATCACTCTGACTATTTGTGCTGGTTGGCTTCTGTCTCAGCTGAAGGGAGGACAGTGAGTGATAAACGATTCGTTGTTGTTCTACGACGATAACTTTTCACCAGGCACAGACGGCAGTTCAACATCTAATTTGAATTTACATTTGGTTGAGTTGACAACTAATGTGAATTAAATGGCAACAGTAAATGTTACTATGTCATTGGATTTGGGCAAAAGGCTGAAAATGGAAATGCCCCTAGTTGATGACTGTGGTCCTGTGTAGCTCAGTTGGTAGAGCATGGTGCTTGATTCCAGGGTAGTGGGTTGATCCCCTACGTAGAATGTATGCACGATGAACTTTTAAAAGCATCTGCAAATGGCATATATTATTATTATTATTATTACTTCGGCAGTTCAACATCTAATTTGAATTTACATTTGGTTGAGTTGACAACTAATGTGAATTAAATGTGAAGTCAACAGTAAATGTCACTATGTCATTGGATTTGGGCTAAAAGGCTGAAGAAAATGTAGAAATGCTCCTACGTTGATGACTACTTGAAAATACAATCAGATTTCAAATCAAATCAAATTGTATTTGTGACATATTGTATTGGTATTGTATTGATATTGTATTGGTATTGGTATTGATATTGTATTGGTATTGTATTGTATTGGTATTGATATTGTATTGGTATTGGTATTGGTATTGGTATTGTATTGGTATTGGTATTGATATTGGTATTGGTATTGATATTGGTATTGGTATTGATATTGTATTGGTATTGATATTGGTATTGATTGTATTGGTATTGGTATATTGTATTGTATTGATATTGATATTGTATTGGTATTGTATTGATATTGGTATTGGTATTGGTATTGGTATTGATTGATATTGTATTGGTATTGTATTGGTATTGTATTGGTATTGATATTGGTATTGGTATTGATATTGTATTGGTATTGTATTGGTATTGGTATTGGTATTGGTATTGGTATTGGTATTGGTATTGTATTGGTATTGGTATTGTATTGGTATTGTATTGGTATTGTATTGGTATTGATATTGTATTGGTATTGGTATTGGTATTGATATTGTATTGGTATTGATATTGGTATTGGTATTGTATTGGTATTGGTATTGATATTGGTATTGTATTGGTATTGGTATTGGTATTGGTATTGGTGGTATTGGTATTGGTTGATATTGTTATTGATATTGTATTGATATTGTATTGGTATTGTATTGTAATTGTATTGGTATTGTATTGGTATGGTATTGTATTGTATTGGTATTGTATTGTATTGTATTGATATTGTATTGGTATTGTATTGGTATTGTATTGTATTGGTATTGGTATTGGTATTGGTATTGTATGGTATTGGTATTGGTATTGGTATTGTATTGGTATTGGTATTGGTATTGGTATTGGTATTGGTATTGGTTTTGGTTTTGGTTTTGAATTGGTATTGATTGGTATTGATATTGAATTGGTATTGATATTGGTATTGGTGTTGATATTGGTATTGGTGTTGATATTGAATTGGTCTCTCCTATCATTGCTATGCAGACGACACACAATTAATCTTCTCCTTTCCCCCTTCTGATGACCAGGTGGCGAATCGCATCTCTGCATGTCTGGCAGACATATCAGTGTGGATGACGGATCACCACCTCAAGCTGAACCTCGGCAAGACGGAGCTGCTCTTCCTCCCGGGGAAGGACTGCCCGTTCCATGATCTCGCCATCACGGTTGACAACTCCATTGTGTCCTCCTCCCAGAGCGCTAAGAACCTTGGCGTGATCCTGGACAACACCCTGTCGTTCTCAACTAACATCAAGGCGGTGGCCCGTTCCTGTAGGTTCATGCTCTACAACATCCGCAGAGTACGACCCTGCCTCACACAGGAAGCGGCGCAGGTCCTAATCCAGGCACTCGTCATCTCCCGTCTGGATTTCTGCAACTCGCTGTTGGCTGGGCTCCCTGCCTGTGCCATTAAACCCCTACAACTCATCCAGAATGCCGCAGCCCGTCTGGTGTTCAACCTTCCCAAGTTCTCTCACGTCACCCCGCTCCTCCGCTCTCTCCACTGGCTTCCAGTTGAAGCTCGCATCCGCTACAAGACCATGGTGCTTGCCTACGGAGCTGTGAGGGGAACGGCACCTCAGTACCTCCAGGCTCTGATCAGGCCCTACACCCAAACAAGGGCACTGCGTTCATCCACCTCTGGCCTGCTCGCCTCCCTACCACTGAGGAAGTACAGCTCCCGCTCAGCCCAGTCAAAACTGTTCGCTGCTCTGGCCCCCCAATGGTGGAACAAACTCCCTCACGACGCCAGGACAGCGGAGTCAATCACCACCTTCCGGAGACACCTGAAACCCCACCTCTTTAAGGAATACCTAGGATAGGATGAAGTAATCCTTCTCACCCCCCTTTAAGATTTAGATGCACTATTGTAAAGTGGCTGTTCCACTGGATGTCTTAAGGTGAATGCACCAATTTGTAAGTCGCTCTGGATAAGAGCGTCTGCTAAATGACTTAAATGTAAATGTAATGTAAATGGTATTGGTATTGGTATTGGTATTCATATTGAATTGGTATTGGTATTGGTATTGGTATTGATATTGAATTGGTATTGGTATTGGTATTGGTATTGGTATTGGTATTGAATTGAATTGGTATTGGTATTGAATTGGTATTGGTATTGGTATTGGTATTCGTATTGAATTGAATTGGTATTGATATTGAATTGGTATTGATATTGGTATTGGTGTTGATATTGGTATTGGTATTGTATTGGTAATGTTGTTGAATTGGTATTGGTATTGGTATTGATATTGGTATTGCATTATTATTGGTATTGGTATTGAATTGGTATTGGTATTGGTATTGAATTGGTATTGGTATTGGTATTGAATTGGTATTCAATACCAATATCAACACCTTTTTGTTTAATTTATGGATAGCCAGGTGCACACTCCAACACTCCAACACTCCAACATAATTTACAAACAAAGCATGTGTTTCGTGAGTCCTCCAGATCAGAGGCAGTAGAGATGACCAGGGATGTTCTCTGTTTAGTGAGTCTGCCAGATCAGAGGCAGTAGAGATGACCAGGGATGTTCTCTGTTTAGTGAGTCCTCCAGATCAGAGGCAGTAGGGATGACCAGGGATGTTCTCTGTTTAGTGAGTCCTCCAGATCAGAGGCAGTAGGGATGCCCAGGGATGTTCTCTGTTTAGTGAGTCCTCCAGATCAGAGGCAGTAGGGATGACCATGGATGTTCTGTGTTTAGTGAGTCTGCCAGATCAGAGGCAGTAGGGATGACCAGGGATGTTCTCTGTTTAGTGAGTCCTCCAGATCAGAGGCAGTAGGGATGACCAGGGATGTTCTCTGTTTAGTGAGTCCTCCAGATCAGAGGCAGTAGGGATGACCAGGGATGTTCTCTGTTTAGTGAGTCCACCAGATCAGAGGCAGTAGGGATGACCAGGGATTTTCTCTGTTTAATGAGTCCACCAGATCAGAGGCAGTAGGGATGACCAGGGATGTTCTCTTGATAAGTGTTTGAATTAGACAATTTTCCTGTCCTGCTAAGAATTCAAAATGTAATGAGTACTTTTGGGTGTCAAGGAAAATGTTTGGGGTAAAAAGTACATCATTTTCTTTGGGAATGTAGTGAAGTAAAAGTAAAAGTTGTAAAACATATTAATAGTAAAGTACAGATACCCCAAGAAACTACTTAAGTAGTACTTTAAAGTATTTTTACTTAAGTACTTTATACCACTGGTGTTTTGTATATTCAGTGTAGAGCTGTTAGTAGTGTTATTTAGCTGGTTTGATATATTCTGGTTGATTTTAAGCTCCATCAAGAATATGAGCAAAATTATTGACAAGATGGAAAAGTTTTTCCACTTATTAATGGTCATATAAATTGCTACATTGAATATCAATCAATATATCATTAAAAATTGCTTCCCTGGTGGCATTTTTATCAATGTTTTTCTGTGATTGGTCCCTACTGAGACAACCTGTTTGGGTCCCAAGGCATAAAACCAGTTGAGAACCACTGCTGTTAATGACCACTCTATTCTCCTGAACCTGTCAACCAGTATCTGTCAACCTGTATCTGTCAACCTGTATCTGTCAACCTGTATCTGTATCTGTCAACCTGTATCTGTCAACCTGTATCTGTATCTGTCAACCTGTATCTGTCAACCTGTATATGTCAACCAGTATCTGTCAACCAGTATCTGTCAATCTGTATCTGTATCTGTCAACCTGTATATGTCAACCTGTATCTGTCAACCTGTATCTGTATCTGTCAACCTGTATCTGTCAACCTGTATCTGTATCTGTCAACCAGTATCTGTATCTGTCAACCAGTATCTGTCAACCTGTATCTGTCAACCTGTATCTGTCAACCTGTATCTGTCAACCTGTATCTGTCAACCAGTATCTGTATCTGTCAACCAGTATATGTCAACCTGTATCTTTCAACCAGTATATGTCAACCAGTATCTGTATCTGTCAACCAGTATATGTCAACCTGTATCTGTATCTGTCAACCTGTATCTGTCAACCTGTATCTGTCAACCAGTATCTGTATCTGTCAACCAGTATATGTCAACCTGTATCTGTCAACCAGTATCTGTATCTGTCAACCAGTATCTGTCAACCAGTATCTGTATCTGTCAACCAGTATCTGTCAACCTGTATCTGTCAACCAGTATCTGCATCTGTCAACCAGTATATGTCAACCTGTATCTGTCAACCAGTATCTGTATCTGTCAACCAGTATATGTCAACCTGTATCTGTATCTGTCAACCAGTATCTGTATCTGTCAACCAGTATATGTCAACCTGTATCTGTCAACCAGTATCTGTATCTGTCAACCAGTATATGTCAACCTGTATCTGTCAACCAGTATCTGTATCTGTCAACCAGTATCTGTCAACCAGTATCTGTATCTGTCAACCAGTATATGTCAACCTGTATCTGTCAACCAGTATCTGCATCTGTCAACCTGTATCTGTCAACCAGTATCTGTATCTGTCAACCTGTATCTGTCAACCAGTATCTGTCAACCAGTATCTGTCAACCAGTATCTGTCAACCAGTATATGTATCTGTCAACCTGTATCTGTCAACCTGTATCTGTCAACCAGTATCTGTCAACCAGTATCTGTATCTGTCAACCAGTATCTGTATCTGTCAACCTGTATCTGTCAACCAGTATCTGTATCTGTCAACCAGTATCTGTATCTGTCAACCAGTATCTGTCAACCTGTATCTGTCAACCAGTATTTGTATCTGTCAACCAGTATCTGTCAACCAGTATCTGTATCTGTCAACCAGTATATGTCAACCTGTATCTGTCAACCTGTATCTGTCAACCAGTATCTGTATCTGTCAACCTGTATCTGTCAACCAGTATCTTTATCTGTCAACCATCTGTATCTGTCAACCAGTATCTGTCAACCAGTATCTGTCAACCAGTATCTGTATCTGTCAACCTGTATCTGTCAACCCCGATCTGTCAACCAGTATCTGTATCTGTCAACCTGTATCTGTCAACCAGTATCTGTATCTGTCAACCAGTATCTGTATCTGTCAACCTGTATCTGTCAACCAGTATCTGTATCTGTCAACCAGTATCTGTATCTGTCAACCAGTATCTGTATCTGTCAACCAGTATATGTCAACCTGTATCTGTCAACCAGTATCTGTATCTGTCAACCAGTATCTGTATCTGTCAACCAGTATCTGTCAACCTGTATCTGTCAACCAGTATATGTCAACCAGTATCTGTATCTGTCAACCTGTATATGTCAACCAGTATCTGTCAACCAGTATATGTCAACCAGTATATGTCAACCTGTATATGTCAACCTGTATCTGTATCTGTCAACCTGTATCTGTATCTGTCAACCAGTATATGTCAACCTGTATCTGTCAACCTGTATCTGTATCTGTCAACCTGTATCTGTCAACCTGTATCTGTCCACCAGTATCTTTATCTGTCAACCTGTATCTGTCAACCTGTATCTGTCAACCTGTATCTGTCAACCAGTATCTGTATCTGTCAACCAGTATATGTCAACCTGTATCTGTCAACCAGTATCTGTATCTGTCAACCAGTATCTGTCAACCTGTATCTGTATCTGTCAACCAGTATATGTCAACCTGTATCTGTCAACCTGTATCTGTATCTGTCAACCTGTATCTGTATCTGTCAACCAGTATCTGTATCTGTCAACCAGTATCTGTCAACCAGTATCTGTCAACCAGTATCTGTCAACCAGTATCTGTCAACCAGTATCTGTCAACCTGTATCTGTCAACCAGTATCTGTCAACCAGTATCTGTCAACCAGTATCTGTCAACCAGTATCTGTATCTGTCAACCAGTATCTGTATCTGGGGCAGCAGGGTTGCCTACTGGTTAGAGCGTTGGACTAGTAACCGGAAGGTTGCAAGTTCAAACCCCTGAGCTGACCAGGTACGAATCTGTCATTCTGCCCCTGAACAAGGCTTTTAACCCACTAGGCTGTCATTGAAAATAAGAATTTGTTCTAAACTGACATGCCTAGTTAAAGTTATCTGTCAACCAGTATCTGTCAACCTGACAGATTTACAGTCCTCTGTCTCCTGTTTCCAGGCCCACCCCCTCTCCCCCCGTCTCATCGACGGCCAACCTGCAAAGTCAAAATTGGCTATAAAAACATAAATTTGCTTTTTAGGTCTTAATTTAAGGGTTAGCAGTGTGGTAAAGGGTTAATTAAAGTTAGGTATATATATATTTTTTTAAATAAGATTTTATAGTTTTGTGGCTGTGCCAGCAAGTGACCATTCTGCAGAGCTGCCTCCGGGACATGAGTCATCCCAATAAATGCTAATCTGTGCGAAGCGAGAGAGAAGCTGTGTTTGTCAAGCTGACTCATTCACACAGCATCAGTGTCATGCAGCTATCACATGGCAGGAGAGAGAAGCAAGCTCCCCTGCACATGCACAGCAATCTGGCTACGTCCCAAATGGCCATAAGAGTCTAGTCAAAAAGAGTGCACTATATAGGCAATTAGGGTGCCATTTGGATGGCAGATTCAGTCTATTTAGATTCACATAGGTCCACTATTACCAACTGAGCCACACAGTCCGCTAATTGTAGGGCTCTCGTGTTTGAACAATTATCTGTCTGAAGAAGATTTATTTTATTTCCGGGAGCCTTCGGGATTCATCTTCAAGATACCGAACCTGAAAACGATGTCACACACATCGTCCGACCCCTCTTGCCTCCTCACCCATTATCAGAACAAGCAAACACTTGTCCTGAAGGCAGAACTGTGAGATTTATGCTAGATGTGCCAGCTGCAAAGTCTAAATTGGCTATTGGCTATTGGCTATTGGCTATTGGCTATTGGCTATTGGCTACTATTGACTAAAAAAGGGCTTATTTTGCTTCTGTTGTTAAGATTGTGTGAATATGAAGACTTCAGACTATCACGGCTCAGGCTAATACTCAGGCACAGACACAAGAAGCAGATGGTACGAGTCTCAGAGTGTATTAGTTCAAGGGGAAGAAGGTAATTCAACCAGGTACTGGAATCCCCTGCCCCACGGTCTAACCTTCAGGAGGCTCCTCACCACGTACGCTGGTTGGCCGTCGATGAGATGGGGGAGAGGGGGTGGGCCTGGAAATAGGAGACAGAGGACTGTGAGACATACACTACAGTTCGGATGTTTGGGATCCCTTAGAAATGTCCTTGTTTTTGAAAGAAAAGCACAATTTTTTGTCCATTAAAATAACATCAAATTGATCAGAAATACAGTGTAGACATTGTTAATGTTGTAAATTACTATTGTAGCTGGAAACGGCTGATTTTTAATGGAATATCTACGTATCTACGTTAGCAACCATCACTCCTGTATTCCAATGGCACGTTGCGTTAGCTAATCCAAGTTTATCATTTCAAAAGGCTAGGATTTCAAAAGGATCATTAGAAAACCACTTTGCAATTATGTTAGCACAGCTGAAAACTGTTGTCCTGATTAAAGAAGCAGTAAAACTGGCCTTATTTAGACTAGTTGAGTATCTGGAGAATCAGCATTTGTGGGTTTGATTACAGGCTCAAAATGGCCAGAGACAAAGAACTTTCTTCTGAAACTTGTCAGTCTATTCTTGTTCTGAGAAATAATGGCTATTCCATGCGAGAAATTGCCAAGAAACTGAAGATCTTGTACAACTCTGTGAACAAGAATAGACTGACAAACACCTACTCCGACGTCCGAGGCATTGACCTCCACCACGAACTGACAGGACGGGTCCGGATGGATTAAGATGGGGGCAGTAGTGAATCGCTGCTTGAGGTCTGAGAACACCCGGTCAGCTGCTGGAGACCATATGAACAAAACCTTAGGAGAAGTGAGTGCATAGAGGGTGGAAGCAAGGGTGCTGTATCCCCGGACAAGATGACGGTAGAAATGAGCAAACCCCAGGAAACATTGCAGCTGCACTCTAGATGTGGGTTGAGGCCATTCGAAAAGCTGAGAACCTGTCAGACATGGAGGACGTGCTCTTGAGCTGATCGGGAATAAATGAGGACATCGTCGAGGTCAACAAACACAAATCGGTTCAACATGTCCCGGAGCACATCATTGACAAGGGCCTAGTGCCTGCTAGCCGTGTTAAAGGCAGTCTTCCACTCATCTCCTTCCCGTATCTGAACCAGATGGTTCTGAAGGTCTAACTTGGAGAGGATGATCGCCCACCTGGAGAGGCTCAAAACCTGAGGAGAGGAGTGGTAGCTGGTAACGGTTTTTAACTGTAATGTCATTGAGACATCGGTAGCCGATACATGGACGCAGGGTCTTGTCGTTCCTCTCCACAAAGAAGAACCCTGCTAATGGTTGTCTCGCCGGCAGGGGAGGAAGTTGGACGCGTAATCCCTGCAGCGAGAGAGTCCTCAATATACCCTGCCACTGCTTTGGTCTCCGGACCCGATAGGGAATAAAGTCGCCCCTGAGGCGGTGCCGTACCCAGGAGAAGGTCGATAGCACTGTCGTAGGGCCGATACAGAGGAAGAGATGTGGCTCGGGCAGAGCTGACAACCTCCCGTATGTCCTGGTACATCGCAGGAACTGTGGAGAGATCCAAGGTTTTTCCCAAACCAGCAGGGAGACGTCCCGAGGCAGGCTGCGTCAACTTCAGAAAATGAGCTTGGCAAAATGGGCTCCAACCCATGATGGAATCCGTAGCCCAGTTGATAAGGGGATTGTACCTCTGGTGCCATGAAAACCCCAAAAGTATGGGCACATAGGAGGAGACTCCAGGAGCAGAAACTGCATGGATTCACTGTGGTTGCCTGACACTCACAGGTGGATAGGAACCATACTGTGGTTGACTCTTCCAATCCAGCGCTCTGACATCCATCGGAATGGAAAAGGGGTTGAGTGGAGATGCCCAGCTCCAACACCAGGGTAGTGTCCATAAATCTCTCATCGGCCCCAGAGTCAATGAGCACCTGGATGTATTTGGACTGGCCTCCCCACAACAGGGTAGCATAGAGGGGGTAATGACTAGTAATGGGTTGGAAACTCCCCCGTATGGCTCACCAGTGTACTTGTACCTATTGACGAGCCTGGTCTTTTAATGGGAAGGTAGATGAGAAATGTCCCATAGCTCCACAATACAGGCAGCTTTTGGTGTTCAGTCTACATAAGTACTCAGCAGGAGACTATCTAGCCCTGCCCAGTTGCATAGGCTCCTGAGGAGGTGAGTCGGCAGATTCACTAGAAAATGTAGACTTCGGGGGATTCCCGGCATTCCTCTGATGCGAGGTGGGAATCAAAGATGATCGAGGGCGACAGGGAACAGATTCCCTATCCCTCCTACGTTCCCGTAGCTGCCCATCAATCTGGATGGTTAAGGCTATGAGGGAGTCGAGGTCCATGGCCAGCTCCCGGGCTGCGAGCTCATCTTTAAATCCCCTCCGATAATCCACGAGGGAACATGTCGAACAAGGCTTCCAGGTTCCAGGCACTCTCAGCCGCCAACGTGCGAAAATCCTCAGCCTCTGTCCCGGAAGAGACAAAAGGCGGACTGTTGCTCATTCACCGCCGTGATGTAGGCTGGGAAGAAGTGCCACTGGTGGCGGGTTTCTGAGAGTCTGGTGGATTACTGGTGTGGCTTGCTGCCTAGCAGGGAATCCGCGTAATTGCTCCAGTAATGTATGGAACGCAGGGTCATGACGGTCTGCCAGGGTATGGAGTCCCTCCATAAGGCATTCCAGTAACTCCTTGTATCTTCAAATGGTGGCTCCTTGCTGGGAGACAGCGTTGTCTGAGTCTGCTGGGTTAGTCATGGCCAGTTTGTACTAGCATGGCTCAGGCTAAGACCCAGATGCAGACACAGGAGGCAGATAGTACGAGTCTCAGAGTTTATTAGTTCAGGGGCAGGCAAAGGTAAGTCAAGACATGCAAAGGGTTGTAAATCCAAATCGGACAGCACAGGATGGCAGGCAGGCTCAGGGTCAGGACAGGCAGAAAGGTCAGAGTCAGGCAGATACAGGACGGCAGGCAGGCTCAGGGTCAGGACAGGCAGAAAGGTCAGAGTCAGGCAGGTACAGGACGGCAGGCAGGATCAGGGTCAGGACAGGCAGAAAGGTCAGATTCAGGCAGGTACAGGACGGCAGGCAGGATCAGGGTCAGGCCAGGCAGAAAGGTCAGAGTCAGGCAGGTACAGGACGGCAGGCAGGATCAGGGTCAGGACAGGTAGAAAGGTCAGAGTCAGGCAGGTACAGGACGGCAGGCAGGATCAGGGTCAGGACAGGCAGAAAGGTCAGAGTCAGGCAGGTACAGGACGGCAGGCAGGATCAGGGTCAGGACAGGTAGAAAGGTCAGATTGAGGCAGGTACAGGACGGCAGGCAACCTCAGGGTCAGGTCAGGCAGAAAGGTCAGAGTCAGGCAGGTACAGCACGGCAGGCAGGATCAGGGTCAGGACAGGCAGAAAGGTCAGAACCGGGAAGAATAAGAAAAACAAAAAGTAGAGCACAGGAAACACGTGAACACACTGGTAGGTCTTGACAGGACAAGCACAAAGACAGGTGAAACAGATCAGGGTGTGACACAGACACAGGAACCTGGTTCCCTTCAGCTTTGAGTCCAACACATACCTTAGCTTTTACACCTAGAGGTCCTAACCTATCGACAAGGTCTTTCGGGGACAGTTCACCAGACACAGATTATGCATAGTTCTGGACTAAAAAGCACCTTCCCGGGAAGAGACAGACAGGTAGAGACAGACTGGGACAGACACAGACAGGTAGAGACAGACTGGGACAGACACAAACAGGTAGAGACACAGTCTGGGACAGATACAGACAGGTAGAGACAGACTGGGACAGACACAGACAGGTAGAGTTAGACTGGTAATTACACAGACTGGGACAGACACAGACAGGTAGAGTTAGACTGGTAATTACACAGACTGGGACAGACACAGACAGGTAGAGCAAGCCGGTTAGAGACACAGACTAGGACAGACACAGACAGGTAGAGTCAGACTGGTAGAGACACAGACTGGGACAGACACAGACAGGTAGAGTCAGACTGGTAGAGACACAGACTGGGACAGACACAGACAGGTAGAGTTAGACTGGTAATTACACAGACTGGGACAGACACAGACAGGTAGAGTTAGACTGGTAATTACACAGACTGGGACAGACACAGACAGGTAGAGCAAGCCGGTTAGAGACACAGACTAGGACAGACACAGACAGGTAGAGTTAGACTGGTAATTACACAGACTGGGACAGACACAGACAGGTAGAGTCAGACTGGTAGAGACACAGACTGGGACAGACACAGACAGGTAGAGTTAGACTGGTAGAGACACAGACTGGGACAGACACAGACTGGTAGAGACACAGACTGGGACAGACACAGACTGGGACAGACACAGACAGGTAGAGTTAGACTGGTAATTACACAGACTGGGACAGACACAGACAGGTAGAGTTAGACTGGTAGAGACAGACTGGTAATTACACAGACTGGGACAGACACAGACAGGTAGAGTCAGACTGGTAGAGACACAGACTGGGACAGACACAGACAGTTAGAGACACAGACACAGACTGGGACAGACACAGACAGGTAGAGACACAGACTGGGACAGACACAGACTGGGACAGACACAGACTGGTAGAGACACAGACTGGTAGAGACACAGACTGGGACAGACACAGACTGGGACAGACACAGTCTGGTAGAGACACAGACAGGTAGAGTCAGACTGGTAGAGACACAGACTGGGACAGACACAGTCTGGTAGAGACACAGACAGGTAGAGACAGACTGGGACAGACACAGACTGGGACAGACACAGACTGGGACAGACACAGACTGGGACAGGCACAGACAGGTAGAGACAGACTGGGACAGACACAGACTGGTAGACACAGACAGGTAGAGTCAGACTGGTAGAGACACAGACAGGTAGAGTCAGACTGGTAGAGACACAGACTGGTAGAGACACAGTCTGGGACAGACACAGACAGGTAGAGTTAGACTGGTAATTACACAGACTGGTAGAGACACAGACTGGGACAGACACAGACTGGGACAGACACAGACTGGGACAGACACAGACAGGTAGAGTCAGACTGGTAGGGTCAGACTGGTAGAGACACAGACTGGGACAGACACAGACAGGTAGAGTCAGACTGGTAGAGACACAGACTGGGACAGACACAGACTGGTAGAGTCAGACTGGTAGAGACACAGACTGGTAGAGTCAGACTGGTAGAGACACAGACTGGGACAGACACAGACACGTAGAGTCAGACTGGTAGAGACACAGACTGGGACAGACACAGACTGGTAGAGTCAGACTGGTAGAGACACAGACTGGTAGAGTCAGACTGGTAGAGACACAGACTGGGACAGACACAGACTGGTAGAGTCAGACTGGTAGAGACACAGACTGGTAGAGTCAGACAGGTAGAGTCAGACTGGGACAGACAGCACAAAGTCAAAGATCAGATCGCCAATTAAATACCCGTTAATATCTTTCCAACTGGCTATCAGATAGGGAGTCAAAAACCATGTATTTTATTTGGATTTATTTTTTCGTTTTTATTTAACCAGGTAGGCCAGTTGAGAACAAGTTCTCATTTCCAACTGTGACCTGGCCAAGATAAAGCAAAGCAGTGCAACACAAACAACAACACAGAGTTACACATGGAGTAAACAAAACATACAGTCAATAATACAGTAGTAATTATGTTTACAGTGTGTGCAAATGGCGTAAGGAGGTAGGGCAATAAATAGGCCATAGTAGCGAAGTAATTACACTTTAGCAAATTAACAAATACATGTTTGCTGCTATTTCCATCCACATAAAACGGTTGTTAAGAGGGGAGAGTCAGGGAGTGAAGATGGGGGAGTCAGGGAGTGAAGATGGGGGAGTCAGGGAGTGAAGATAGGGGAGACAGGGAGTGAAGATGGGAGGAGTCAGGGAGTGAAGAGGGAGGAGTCAGGGAGTAAAAGGGTGAGGAGTCAGGGAGTAAAAGGGTGAGGAGTCGGGGAGTGATGAGGGGAGGAGTCAGGGAGTGATGAGAGGACTCAGGGAGTAAAAATGTGTGGGGTCAGGGAGTGAGTGAGAGGAGGAGTCAGGGAGTGATGAGAAGAGGAGTGAGTGAGAGGAGGAGTCAGGGAGTGATGAGAGGAGGAGTCAAGGAGTGAAAAGGGGCGAGTCAGGAAGTGAGTGAGAGGAGGAGTCAGGGAGTGATGAGAGGAGGAGTCGGGGAGTGAAAGGAGGAGGAGTCAGGGAGTGATGAGGGGAGTGATGAGGGGAGGAGTCAGGGAGTAAAAATGTGTGGGGTCAGGGAGTGAAAAGGAGCGAGTCAGGGAGTGAGTGAGAGGAGGAGTCAGGGAGTGATGAGAGGAGGAGTCAGGGAGTGATGAGAGGAGGAGTGAGTGAGAGGAGGAGTCAGGGAGTGATGAGAGGAGGAGTCGGGGAGTGAAGAGGGGTGAGTCAGGTGAGTGAGAGAGGCAGCTGAGCTTTGAATAAGCACATACTGTTAGGACTATAACCAGAGCCCTGTGGGTGGCGGTTTGGACCTTTACACAGAATGATATACAGCCGTTTCTGTCCTTGACCTACGGAGAATGAAACAGTCCTACACTAATGAGCTAAATAACTCTATTCAGACAAGGGGGGCGGGATCCCTAATGGCACCCCACTCCCTATGTAGTGCGCTACTTTTGACCAAGGCAGATAGGGCTCTAAGTAGAACCGGTGTGTCATTTGAGATACAGAGGTGGGTAGTGAAGTGCACCACGGGACGGATTACCATGTTGCTCAGGATAGGAGTGCTGTTTTACCATCACGTTTTCCCTTTTTAGATCGTAATTAATAGGACTGAATGATGCGGTCGTCCTCTGGGACCCTGTGTGACACAGAGGGAGGGAGGGGGCTCTTACTCTGAGATGCTGTGTGACACAGGGGGGGTCTCCTACTCTGAGATGCTGTGTGACACAGGGTGGGGGGCTCCTACTCTGAGATGCTGTGTGACACAGGGGGGGCTCCTACTCTGAGATGCTGTATGAAACGGGGGTGAAGATAAAACTCATTGCAGAATACCCTACAATTAGACGCACTCGTGCCTTTCAGGCATAACAGGGTACTGGTAAATGACCTAATCATAGACAAAAGTAAGTGGTTTATTTATCATTATAAATCTATGTTTTGTACAGTTGTATTTAGTATTATGAATTCCTTGTTATGTACCTTGTAGTCTCTGCTGCATGTTGTTGTCTGAAGCAGGACTCGTCGATCTCAATGTGACTTCAAGGTAAACGCAGAGAAATTAACTAAACAATACAATGATAAACCCTGCCTATCTGCCATGCAGCGCAGACTCAAGCAAACGCTCAGGAGAGTATTTGAAACATTTTGAATCCAGGCCTGGAATGAAGAGGCAGTATGCAGAACACTGACCCCTTTGTGAGGTCATGCCGCAACGGCGTCACAGTAGAGTAGCAGAATGTGTCATGATTTACCCCCCCCCCCCCTAGTAGACGTAGCCACGCTCCCTACAGGCATAAGCACCAACCAAGCCTTCACAATTACATACAGTATACAGTCAGCCCCAACCCCCCTTCAAAATCTACACTAGTTTAAATAACCACCGGCTTACTGTATCAAAACACAATGGGGGCTGGTTTCCCGAACAGACACAGATTAGTTTTAAACCTAGTACTGGACTAAGAAGCGTGCTCAATCAAAATGGCGTCTGTTGAAATGGGTTTTTAATCCAGCACAGAATTGACTGTGTCCGTGACTTTATCTTGGTTAGGCTGTAAATCATGCAATGCCTTGTGTCACGATCGCAGATTTTAGAGAAACAATGTTGGTTCATGTAAGTGTCTTATATCGTCTGAAAGCTTACATTACTGTAAATATAACTGCACTGTCCAATTTACAGTAGCTATTACTGCGAAAAAATGCCATGCTGTTGTTTGAGGAGAGTTCCTAACAACGAAACACTTTTTTTCACAGCGACAGGTTTAATAAATTCACCTCTGTAGGTTACTTACATTCTGTACTTACATTCTGAAATTTTGCTCTGATTTATCATCCAAAGGGTCCCAGAGATAACATGAAGTGTCGTTTTGTTAGATAAAACCATGTTTCATACCCTAAAAAGGTCCATATAACATGCACGATCGATTTTGTATTTCCACTCGTTCAATTTGCAAAGAAAGGAATCTGTGAAAATCTAACCCTAAACGTTGTTTCGATGAGTCAAATCCCGTTCGTATGTAAGCCTCAGAGATCCTAGAACGACACCAGACTTCCCTTTATCATTAGGGGTGTAGTATATCCTATAGGACACCATGTCAGAGATCCTAGAACGTAACCAGACTTCCCTTTATCATTAGGGGTGTAGTATATCCTATAGGACACCATATCAGAGATCCTAGAACGTAACCAGACTTCCCTTTATCATTAGGGGTGTAGTATATCCTATAGGACACCATGTCAGAGATCCTAGAACGTAACCAGACTTCCCTTTATCATTAGGGGTGTAGTATATCCTATAGGACACCATATCAGAGATCCTAGAACGTAACCAGACTTCCCTTTATCATTAGGGGTGTAGTATATCCTATAGGACACCATATTTGGTCTGAGAGCGACACCTTCATGGCGGGCCGATGACTCGGATGGTCTTCATTTAATCGACTGTACCTTTGTCAAATAAGCTTCAATCGGTGTTACAGATGCAGGTATCCTGTGTGTGTATTTGTGTTCTTTCTTTCTGCCCTAGTCACAGGTGTCACTCATCAGTCGCCAATCAACTCAGAAGACACACCTGCTCTTTTTCCCTTACCCAATCACATCCCCTTTCCCTTGGTTTAAAAGGATCCCGATCAGTTGTCTCTGCAGTGATCTCTCTTTAGTTTTTGCACCTACATGGCACATTTGTCCGTTATTATGTGAGTGTGTATTGTTATGGTGTATGACTGTTTGTTTGTTGGTGTGAAAAGGGGATACCAAGACAAGTCACCCATGGGCATACATTACCCGTAGGAATACTTTGTCTTAGTACCCTAGTTAGAACTGGGCGGACCACCCGCTGTATTTTTGGTTAGTTAGTTAGCGGACCACCCGCTGTATTTTTGGTTAGTTAGTTAGCGGACCACCCTCTGTATTTTTGGTTAGTTAGTTAGCGGACCACCCTCTGTATTTTTGGTTAGTTAGTTAGCGGACCACCCGCTGTATTTTTGGTTAGTTAGTTAGCGGACCACCCTCAGTATTTTTGGTTAGTTAGTTAGCGGACCACCCGCTGTATTTTTGGTTAGTTAGTTAGCGGACCACCCACTGTATTTTTGGTTAGTTAGTTAGCGGACCACCCTCTGTATTTTTGGTTAGTTAGTTAGCGGACCACCCTCTGTATTTTTGGTTAGTTAGTTAGCGGACCACCCTCTGTATTTTTGGTTAGTTAGTTAGCGGACCACACACTGTATTTTTGGTTAGTTAGTTAGCGGACCACCCACTGTATTTTTGGTTAGTTAGTTAGCGGACCACCCTCTGTATTTTTGGTTAGTTAGTTAGCGGACCACCCTCTGTATTTTTGGTTAGTTAGTTAGCGGACCACCCTCTGTATTTGTGGTTAGTTAGTTAGCGGACCACCCTCTGTATTTGTGGTTAGTTAGTTAGCGGACCACCCACTGTATTTTTGGTTAGTTAGTTAGCGGACCACCCTCTGTATTTTTGGTTAGTTAGTTAGCGGACCACCCTCTGTATTTTTGGTTAGTTAGTTAGCGGACCACCCTCTGTATTTTTGGTTAGTTAGTTAGCGGACCACCCGCTGTATTTTTGGTTAGTTAGTTAGCGGACCACCCTCTGTATTTTTGGTTAGTTTGTTAGCGGACCACCCGCTGTATTTTTGGTTAGTTAGTTAGCGGACCACCCTCTGTATTTTTGGTTAGTTAGTTAGCGGACCACCCACTGTATTTTTGGTTAGTTAGTTAGCGGACCACCCACTGTATTTTTGGTTAGTTAGTTAGCGGACCACCCTCTGTATTTTTGGGAAGTTAGTTAGTTAGCGGACCACCCACTGTATGTTATTGGTTAGTTTGCTAGCGGTTATTGAAGCAGATAGACTAGTGGCTTTTGGATATTTCTTATTTCTTTACTTGGGTCCAGCTCAGCAGCCCCCCGTTTACCGTGTGTTTAACAAATAAACCTGAAGTGTTTGATGGTAGGTTTAGGTTGTCTGTTGTTATTAGTTCTAAACCTTGTACGACAGCATGTCTTTTCCTTTTGGACAAAAACTATAAGAATATTCATGAAGTTATGAAAACTGGTTGTTTTGTAAATGTTGATCTTATAATAGGGCTACTAATACTGGAAAAGCTGAATCAAAGTCCAAGTATACAGATTTGAGGATATTCTTGCACGAAAAATGTAATATGAATGCAAATGTCTCCTTTACGATTTGCCCAAACGTACCTGGGTGACTTCACACTAAATGTCATGTAGTTTGCTCATAATTCAAGTTACAACCAGAACTGGGACCGGACGAACTGGGATGACCTGGGACGAACTGGGATGACCTGGGATGAACTGGGACGAACTGGGACGAACTGGGAAGAACTGGGACCGGACGAACTGGGGCGAACTAGGACCAGACGAACTGGGGCGAACTGGGACCGGACGAACTGGGACCGGACGAACTGGGACGAACTGGGACCGGACGAACTGGGACCGGACGAACTGGGACGAACTGGGACCGGACGAACTGGGACCGGACGAACTGGGACCGGACGAACTGGGGCGAACTAGGATGAACTGGGACGAACTGGGACCAGACGAACTGGGACGAACTGGGACCAGACGAACTGGGACGAACTGGGACCGGACGAACTGGGACGAACTGGGACCAGACGAACTGGGACGAATTGGGACGAACTGGGAACGAACTATGACCTTTCCCTTGCATGTCAAAGATGGTGGCAGAAAAAGACGTTGTTTTTTCTTCTTTTGTATTTTCTTCTACCAGATCTATTGTGTTATATTCTCCTACATTCAACTCACATTTACACAAACTTCAAAGTGTTTCCTTTACATTGGTATCAATAATATGCATATCCTTGCTTTAGATCCTGAGCTACAGGCAGTTAGATTTGGGTATGTCATTTTAGGTGAAAATTAAGTAAGCATTTCATTGTCAGGTCTACTACACCTGTTGTATTCGGCGCATGTGACAAATACGATTTGATTTGTTATTGTAACAAGAGAATGTGAGATGAAAAATGTGTTTTCATTGGTTACCTGTTTTTAAAATTGAGGCGAAATACAAGTACACAAAACATAACACCGAAAATGACTTGGACAACATCGTTCATTGTCATAGCTGAGTGTGGCTCTGTTTGCTAAGTGACTGTTTCTCACACCAGAGACCCGGGTTTGTAACCAGGGTCCTGACTTGGACAACATCATTGATTGTCATAGCTGAGTGTGGCTCTGGATCCTAGATAATTTCTTCAATGAGTTTCTTTCTGAAGAAAGAATCTGTGTCCCATATGGCACCCTATTCCCTATGAACAGCCTATACGGTGCTGGTCAATAGCAGTGCACTATATAGGGAGTAGTGTGCAATTTGGGATTCACTCAAAGACATCGTTGGAATGAAATACGATGAGGAAGAGGTTTTATTATTTCCACTAGGAAACTAAAATGCTGTAGATCTATGTTTCAGGTCCAATTACAGTAGTGTCCCCCTATTCCCTAGATACAGTTGAAGTCAGAAGTTTACATACACTTAGTCATTCAAACTTGATTTTCAACCACTACACAAATTTCTTGTTAACAAACTACCAGTTTTGGCAAGTCGGTTAGGACATCTACTTTGTGCATGACACAAGTCATTTTTCCAACAATTGTTTACAGACAGATTATTTTACTTATAATTCACTGCATCACAATTCCAGTGGGTCAGACGTTTACATGCACTAAGTTGACTGTGCCTTTAAACAACTTGGACAATTGCAGAAAATGTTATCATGGCTTTAGAAGCTCCTGATAGGCTAATTGACATCATTTGAGTCAATTGTAGATGTACATGTGGATGTATTTCAAGGCCTACCTTCAAACTCAGTGCCTCTTCACTTGACATCATGGGAATATCAAAATAAATCAGCCAAGACCTCAGAAAAAAAATGTAGACCTCCACAAGTCTGCTTCTTCCTTGGGAGCAATTTCCAAACGTCTGAAGATACCACGTTCATCTGTACAAACAATAGTAAACAAGTATAAACACCATGGGACCACGCAGCCGCCATACCGCTCAGGAAGGAGACGCGTTCTGTCTCCTAGAGATGAACGTACTTTGGTGTGAAAAGTGCAAATCAATCCCAGAACAACAGCAAAGGATCTTGTGAAGATGCTGGAGGAAACAGGTACAAAAGCATCTATATCCACAGTAAAATGAGTCCTATATCGACATAACCATCCCAACCGTGAAGCACGGGGGTGGCAGCATTATGTTGTGGGGGTGCTTTGCTGCAGGAGGGACTGGTGCATTTCACAAAATAGATGGCTGTAACGTCGTTCGTCTGTTGAATGAAGAGAGTCAGACCGAAATGCAGCGTGTAGGTTACTCATGACTTTAATGAAAATAATCGCGGTACATGAAATAACTGTATATGAAAACAACAAACGAAACGTGAAACCTATTACAGCCTATCTGGTGACTACAACACTAAGACAGGAACAAACACCCACAAAATACAACGCGAACGTCAGGCTGTCTAAATACGGTTCTCAATCAGAGACAACGACAAGCACCTGACTCTGATTGAGAATCGCCCCAGGCAGCCAAGCCTAACTAGACACACCCCTAATCATACACAATCCCAATTACTACAAACCCCAATACGAAACACAACATATAAACCCATGTCACACCCTGGCTTACCCAAACATATACCAAAAACACAAAATACAATGACCAAGGCGTGACAATGGCTACATGAGGAATGACAGTTATGTGGATATATTGAAGCAACATCTCAATACATCAGTCAGGAAATTAAAGCTTGGTGACAAATGGGTCTTCCATTCCAACAAAGTCAAGGTATTGGAGTGGCCATCACAAAGCCCTGACCTCAATCCTACAGAAAATGTGTTGGCAGAACTGAAAAAGCTTGTGGGCCAAAATTCACCCAACTTATTGTGGGAAGTTTGTGGAAGGCTCCTCAAAATGTTTGACCCAAGTTGACCAATTTAAAGGCAATGCTACCAAATACTAATTGAGCGTATGTAAACTACTGACCCACTGGAAATGTGATTAAATAAAAGCTGAAATAAATAATTCTCTCTACTCTTGTTCTGACATTTGACATTCCTAAAATAAAGTGGTGATCCTAACTGACCTGACAGGGAATTTCTACTAGGATTAAATGTCAGGAATTGTGAAAAACTGAGTTTAAAAAATGCAATTGACTAAAGTGATGTAAACTTCTGACTTCAACTGTATGTATTCCCTTTCGGGCCCTGATTTATTTATTTTTTATTTAACCTTTATTTAACTAGGCAAGTCAGTTAAGATCAAATTCTTCTTTAAAACGACAACCTACTGGGGAACAGAGGGTTAACTGCCTTGTTCATGAGCAGAATGAAGAGATTTTACCTTATCAGCTCGGAGATTCGATCAAGCATCCTTTCGGTTACTGGCCCAACGCTCGAACCACTAGGCTACCTCCCATCATCAAATGTAGTGCACTATATAGGAAAAAAGGTGTAATTTGTATGATATAGATGGGATGATCCGGGGCATAAATTGCACAATATAAAGAAGTGCACTGCAAAAGTAGTAGGGTTCCATTTAGAACGCATAATTTAGGGTTCCATTTAGAATGCATTATATAGGGTTACATTTAGAACTCATAACATATAGGGTTCCATTTAGAACTCATTATATAGGGTTCCATTTAGAACTCATTATATAGGGTTCCATTTAGAACTCATAACATATAGGGTTCCATTTAGAACTCATTATATAGGGTTCCATTTAGAACTCAATATATAGGGTTCCATTTAGAACTCATTATATAGGGTTCCATTTAGTACTCATTACATAGGGTTCCATTTAGAACTCATTATATAGGGTTCCATTTAGAACTCATTATATAGGGTTCCATTTAGTACTCATTACATAGGGTTCCATTTAGAACTCATTATAAAGGGTTCCATTTAGTACTCATTACATAGGGTTCCATTTAGAACTCATTATATAGGGTTCCATTTAGAACTCATTATATAGGGTTCCATTTAGAACTCATAACATATAGGGTTCCATTTAGAACTCATTATATAGGGTTCCATTTAGAACTCAATATATAGGGTTCCATTTAGAACTCATTATATAGGGTTCCATTTAGAACTCATTATATAGGGTTCCATTTAGAACTCATTATATAGGGTTCCATTTAGAACTCATTATATAGGGTTCCATTTAGAACTCATTATATAGGGTTCCATTTAGAACCCATAACATATAGGCTTCCATTTAGAACTCATTATATAGGGTTCCATTTAGAACTCATTATATAGGGTTCCATTTAGAACTCATTATATAGGGTTCCATTTAGAACTCATTATATAGGGTTCCATTTAGAACTCATTATATAGGGTTCCATTTAGAACTCATTATATAGGGTTCCATTTAGAACTCATTATATAGGGTTCCATTTAGAACTCATTATATAGGGTTCCATTTAGACCTTTCAAAAGGTCCTGTGAGGCTTAGAAAGTCAAGATAGTGGGTTCAAATCCTGTGGGATCTGACAAGTAAACTGTACTCTGACAAGTAATCTGACTAGTAAACTGACTAGTACTCTGACTAGTACTCTGACTAGTAATCTGACTAGTAATCTGACAAGTAAACAGACAAGTACTCTGACAAGTAATCTGACTAGTAAACTGACTAGTACTCTGACTAGTACTCTGACTAGTAATCTGACTAGTAATCTGACAAGTAAACAGACAAGTACTCTGACAAGTAATCTGACTAGTAAACTGACTAGTACTCTGACTAGTACTCTGACTAGTAATCTGACAAGTAAACTGACTAGTACTCTGACTAGTACTCTGACTAGTAATCTGACAAGTAAACAGACAAGTAAACTGACTAGTAATCTGACAGCACAGCAACAGCAGTCACAGCAACATTCCTATACAATACTCATGCCAGTCACAGCAACATTCCTATACAATACTCATGCCAGTCACAGCAACATTCCTATACAATACTCATGCCAGTCACAGCAACAGTCCTATACAATACTCATGCCAGTCACAGCAACAGTCCTATACAATACTCATGCCAGTCACAGCAACAGTCCTATACAATACTCACGCCAGTCACAGCAACAGTCCTATACAATACTCATGCCAGTCACAGCAACAGTCCTATACAATACTCATGCCAGTCACAATGTGGACACAGTGAATGAATAAGAGACACATTTAAATACCATCTGTAGACACATGTCTGAAACTGTAGGCACCATCAGTATGTTGACAAGATCAGGACACTGTTAGAACCAGTTATAAATGGGGCTAGAGAGACAGGACAGAGGTGCTGGTAGAGAAGGAAGACCGAACAGAAAGAACCGGGACAGTATTCACTAAAGTGTCTCCGAATCGGAGTGCGCTGAGCTAACGGTCATGTATTATTCATTATGATTTAACAGGAAAAGATCCACATTAGCACTCGTAGTCTGAGACACTTTGTGACGTTTTGTGAATTTCGGGCCCTGGAATAAAATAAGGAAAGGAATCACTTAATAACTCATAATAACTCATCAGGGGTCAGATGTGATGCTGGTTGACTATGACCCTCTCCTGTGAGTGCATTGTTGTGTTCTATTTGGATAAACCCTATTACCTATGTAGTGCACTACTTTGTGTTATGCAGGTGAATGAGGACCCAAAAGCGACTTAGCGAAAACAGAGTCTTTATTCCAGTAAAAGGCAAAAGTAATAATCCTGGAAAACTCAAGAAGAAAACAAAACAGGAAAAAAATTAAATCCACTCGTAGTAACGAGGACAGACTGGAGACTCGACCATTGACTGCAGGTTGCTTCAGGAAGGCACCGACCGTAGCAGACTAAGACACCTGCTCACACGCAGCATCTGAAGGAGACAAGACACGACAGGGCGAGACAAGGACACAGCACAGCGAACATCATACAAGGATCCGACAAGGACAGAAGCGGAAAACAAGTGGAGAAATAGGGACTCTAATCAGAAGGCAAAATAGGGGACAGGTGTGAAAAGACTAAATGAGTGAGTTAGGAGAATGAGGAACAGCTGGGAGCAGGAACGGAACGATAGAGAGAAGAGAGAGAGGGATGTCTCCATATAACAGTTATAACATATATATGTCTCTATATTTACATTTACATTTAAGTCATTTAGCAGACGCTCTTATCCAGAGCGACTTATAACAGTTATAACATATATATGTCTCCATATAACAGTTATAACATACATATGTCTCTATATAACAGTAATAACATATATATGTCTCCATATAACAGTTATAACATACATATGTCTCTATATAACAGTAATAACATATATATGTCTCTATATAACAGTAATAACATATATATGTCTCTATATAACAGTAATAACATATATATGTCTCCATATAACAGTTATAACATATATATGTCTCTATATAACAGTAATAACATATATATGTCTCCATATAACAGTTATAACATATGTATGTCTCCATATAACAGTAATAACATATATATGTCTCCATATAACAGTTATAACATATGTATGTCTCCATATAACAGTAATAACATATATATGTCTCCATATAACAGTAATAACATATATATGTCTCCATATAACAGTAATAACATATATATGTCTCCATATAACAGTTATAACATATGTATGTCTCCATATAACAGTAATAACATATATATGTCTCCATATAACAGTAATAACATATATATGTCTCCATATAACAGTAATAACATATATATGTCTCTATATTTACATTTACATTTAAGTCATTTAGCAGACGCTCTTATCCAGAGCGACTTATAACAGTTATAACATACATATGTCTCCATATAACAGTAATAACATACATATGTCTCTATATAACAGTTATAACATATATATGTCTCTATATAACAGTAATAACATATATATGTCTCCATATAACAGTTATAACCTATTTAAGTCTCCATATAACAGTTATAACATATATATGTCTCCATATAACAGTTATATGTCTCTATATAACATATATATGTCTCTATATAACAGTTATAACATATATATGTCTCTATATAACAGTAATAACATATATATGTCTCTATATAACATATGTATGTCTCTATATAACATATATATGTCTCTATATAACATATATATGTCTCCATATAACAGTTATAACATATATATGTCTCTATATAACAGTTATAACATATATATGTCTCTATATAACAGTAATAACATATATATGTCTCTATATAACAGTAATAACATATATATGTCTCTATATAACATATGTATGTCTCCATATAACAGTTATAACATATGTATGTCTAACAATGCCTCCAAATAGTGTTGTAACATCTCTCTGCCTCCAAATAGTGTTGTAACATCTCTCTGCCTCAGTGTTGTGAAATCTGGCCTCCATGCAGGTGACTGTTTAACACTGTTAGGATATAACATATTACTGTAGTAGTGTTATAGTACTGTTAGGATATAACATATTACTGTAGTAGTGTTATAGTACTGTTAGGATATAACATATTACTGTAGTAGTGTAACAGTACTGTTAGGATATAATATATTACTGTATTACAGTGTTATAGTACTGTTAGGATATAACATATTACTGTAGTAGTGTTATAGTACTGTTAGGATATAACATATTACTGTATTACAGTGTTATAGTACTGTTAGGATATAACATATTACTGTAGTAGTGTTATAGTACTGTTAGGATATAACATATTACTATAGCAGTGTTATAGTACTGTTAGGATATAACATATTACTATAGCAGTGTTATAGTACTGTTAGGATATAATATATTACTATAGTAGTGTTATAGTACTGTTAGGATATAACATATTACTGTAGTAGTGTTATAGTACTGTTAGGATATAACATATTACTGTAGCAGTGGTTCGGCTTACTGGGAGTTTCCTTTGATATTGATAATCCTCTTAAATCACTGGGACACATTCAAGACTTCCAATCAGTCTCTCCCAAATGGCACCCTACAGTATTCCCTGTAAAGTGCATTACATTTCATCAGGGCCCAGAAGGCCAAAGTCAAAAGTAGTGCACTACGTAGTGAACAAGGTGCCGTTTGGGACAAAAACCCATATATCACCTCTCCCAAATGGGTCTGCTGCAGTAATACTAGTGTCCATAAAATACATTTAGCTATTACAACTAACATAGACTGTCTAGTAAAACTAATAACCTCACTAACTAACATAGACTATCTATTACAACTAATAACCTCACCAACTAACATAGACTATCTAGTACAACTAATAACCTCACTAACTAACACAGACTATCTAGTACAACTAATAACCTCACTAACTAACATAGACTGTCTAGTACAACTATTAACCTCACTAACTAACACAGACTATCTAGTACAACTAATAACCTCACTAACTAACAGGCTATTAGTTGTAATATATTGTTAGTTAGACTATCTATTACAACTAATAGCCTATGTTAGTTAGTTATACTATCTATTACAACTAATAGCCTATGTTAGTTAGACTATCTATTACAACTAATAGCCTATGTTAGTCTAACTAACTATCTATTACAACTAATAGCCTATGTTAGTTAGACTATCTATTACAACTAATAGCCTATGTTAGTCTAACTAACTATCTATTACAACTAATAGCCTATGTTAGTCTAACTAACTATCTATTACAAAAAATAGCCTATGTTAGTTAGTTATACTATCTATTACAACTAATAGCCTATGTTAGTTAGTTATACTATCTATTACAACTAATAGCCTATGTTAGTTAGTTATACTATCTATTACAACTAATAGCCTATGTTAGTTAGTTATACTATCTATTACAACTAATAGCCTATGTTAGTTAGTTATACTATCTATTACAACTAATAGCCTATGTTAGTTAGTTAGACTATCTATTACAACTAATAGCCTATGTTAGTTAGTTATACTATCTATTACAACTAATAGCCTATGTTAGTTAGTTAGACTATCTATTACAACTAATAGCCTATGTTAGTTAGTTAGACTATCTATTACAACTAATAGCCTATGTTAGTTAGACTATCTATTACAACTAATAGCCTATGTTAGTTAGTTAGACTATCTATTACAACTAATAGCCTATGTTAGTTAGTTATACTATCTATTACAACTAATAGCCTATGTTAGTTAGTTAGACTATCTATTACAACTAATAGCCTATGTTAGTTAGTTAGACTATCTATTACAACTAATAGCCTATGTTAGTTAGTTATACTATCTATTACAACTAATAGCCTATGTTAGTTAGTTATACTATCTATTACAACTAATAGCCTATGTTAGTTAGTTAGACTATCTATTACAACTAATAGCCTATGTTAGTTAGACTATCTATTACAACTAATAGCCTATGTTAGTTAGTTATACTATCTATTACAACTAATAGCCTATGTTAGTTAGTTATACTATCTATTACAACTAATAGCCTATGTTAGTTAGTTAGACTATCTATTACAACTAATAGCCTATGTTAGTTAGTTATACTATCTATTACAACTAATAGCCTATGTTAGTCTAACTAACTATCTATTACAACTAATAGCCTATGTTAGTCTAACTAACTATCTATTACAACTAATAGCCTATGTTAGTTAGTTATACTATCTATTACAACTAATAGCCTATGTTAGTCTAACTAACTATCTATTACAACTAATAGCCTATGTTAGTTAGTTATACTATCTATTACAACTAATAGCCTATGTTAGTCTAACTAACTATCTATTACAACTAATAGCCTATGTTAGTCTAACTAACTATCTATTACAACTAATAGCCTATGTTAGTTAGTTATACTATCTATTACAACTAATAGCCTATGTTAGTTAGTTATACTATCTATTACAACTAATAGCCTATGTTAGTTAGTTATACTATCTATTACAACTAATAGCCTATGTTAGTTAGTTAGACTATCTATTACAACTAATAGCCTATGTTAGTTAGGCTATTAGTTGTAATAGATAGTATAACTAACTAACATAGGCTATTAGTTGTAATAGATAGTCTAACTAACTAACATAGGCTATTAGTTGTAATAGATAGTATAACTAACTAACATAGGCTATTAGTTGTAATAGATAGTATAACTAACTAACATAGGCTATTAGTTGTAATAGATAGTCTAACTAACTAACATAGGCTATTAGTTGTAATAGATAGTATAACTAACTAACATAGGCTATTAGTTGTAATAGATAGTATAACTAACTAACATAGGCTATTAGTTGTAATAGATAGTATAACTAACTAACATAGGCTATTAGTTGTAATAGATAGTTAGTTAGACTAACATAGGCTATTAGTTGTAATAGATAGTTAGTTAGACTAACATAGGCTATTAGTTGTAATAGATAGTATAACTATGTTATGTTAGTCTAACTAACTATCTATTACAACTAATAGCCTATGTTAGTCTAACTAACTATCTATTACAACTAATAGCCTATGTTAGTTAGTTATACTATCTATTACAACTAATAGCCTATGTTAGTTAGACTATCTATTACAACTAATAGCCTATGTTAGTTAGTTATACTATCTATTACAACTAATAGCCTATGTTAGTTAGTTATACTATCTATTACAACTAATAGCCTATGTTAGTTAGTTATACTATCTATTACAACTAATAGCCTATGTTAGTTAGTTATACTATCTATTACAACTAATAGCCTATGTTAGTTAGACTATCTATTACAACTAATAGCCTATGTTAGTTAGTTATACTATCTATTACAACTAATAGCCTATGTTAGTTAGTTATACTATCTATTACAACTAATAGCCTATGTTAGTCTAACTAACTATCTATTACAACTAATAGCCTATGTTAGTCTAACTAACTATCTATTACAACTAATAGCCTATGTTAGTTAGTTATACTATCTATTACAACTAATAGCCTATGTTAGTTAGTTATACTATCTATTACAACTAATAGCCTATGCTAGTTAGTTATACTATCTATTACAACTAATAGCCTATGTTAGTTAGTTATACTATCTATTACAACTAATAGCCTATGTTAGTTAGTTATACTATCTATTACAACTAATAGCCTATGTTAGTCTAACTAACTATCTATTACAACTAATAGCCTATGTTAGTCTAACTAACTATCTATTACAACTAATAGCCTATGTTAGTTAGTTATACTATCTATTACAACTAATAGCCTATGTTAGTTAGTTATACTATCTATTACAACTAATAGCCTATGTTAGTCTAACTAACTATCTATTACAACTAATAGCCTATGTTAGTCTAACTAACTATCTATTACAACTAATAGCCTATGTTAGTTAGTTATACTATCTATTACAACTAATAGCCTATGTTAGTCTAACTAACTATCTATTACAACTAATAGCCTATGTTAGTTAGTTAGACTATCTATTACAACTAATAGCCTATGTTAGTCTAACTAACTATCTATTACAACTAATAGCCTATGTTAGTTATACTATCTATTACAACTAATAGCCTATGTTAGTTAGTTATACTATCTATTACAACTAATAGCCTATGTTAGTTAGTTATACTATCTATTACAACTAATAGCCTATGTTAGTTAGACTATCTATTACAACTAATAGCCTATGTTAGTTAGTTATACTATCTATTACAACTAATAGCCTATGTTAGTTAGTTATACTATCTATTACAACTAATAGCCTATGTTAGTCTAACTAACTATCTATTACAACTAATAGCCTATGTTAGTCTAACTAACTATCTATTACAACTAATAGCCTATGTTAGTTAGTTATACTATCTATTACAACTAATAGCCTATGTTAGTTAGTTATACTATCTATTACAACTAATAGCCTATGTTAGTCTAACTAACTATCTATTACAACTAATAGCCTATGTTAGTTAGTTATACTATCTATTACAACTAATAGCCTATGTTAGTCTAACTAACTATCTATTACAACTAATAGCCTATGTTAGTTAGTTATACTATCTATTACAACTAATAGCCTATGTTAGTTAGTTATACTATCTATTACAACTAATAGCCTATGTTAGTTAGTTAGACTATCTATTACAACTAATAGCCTATGTTAGTTAGACTATCTATTACAACTAATAGCCTATGTTAGTTAGTTATACTATCTATTACAACTAATAGCCTATGTTAGTTAGTTATACTATCTATTACAACTAATAGCCTATGTTAGTTAGTTAGACTATCTATTACAACTAATAGCCTATGTTAGTTAGTTATACTATCTATTACAACTAATAGCCTATGTTAGTCTAACTAACTATCTATTACAACTAATAGCCTATGTTAGTCTAACTAACTATCTATTACAACTAATAGCCTATGTTAGTTAGTTATACTATCTATTACAACTAATAGCCTATGTTAGTCTAACTAACTATCTATTACAACTAATAGCCTATGTTAGTTAGTTATACTATCTATTACAACTAATAGCCTATGTTAGTCTAACTAACTATCTATTACAACTAATAGCCTATGTTAGTCTAACTAACTATCTATTACAACTAATAGCCTATGTTAGTTAGTTATACTATCTATTACAACTAATAGCCTATGTTAGTTAGTTATACTATCTATTACAACTAATAGCCTATGTTAGTTAGTTATACTATCTATTACAACTAATAGCCTATGTTAGTTAGTTAGACTATCTATTACAACTAATAGCCTATGTTAGTTAGGCTATTAGTTGTAATAGATAGTATAACTAACTAACATAGGCTATTAGTTGTAATAGATAGTCTAACTAACAACATAGGCTATTAGTTGTAATAGATAGTATAACTAACTAACATAGGCTATTAGTTGTAATAGATAGTATAACTAACTAACATAGGCTATTAGTTGTAATAGATAGTCTAACTAACTAACATAGGCTATTAGTTGTAATAGATAGTATAACTAACTAACATAGGCTATTAGTTGTAATAGATAGTATAACTAACTAACATAGGCTATTAGTTGTAATAGATAGTATAACTAACTAACATAGGCTATTAGTTGTAATAGATAGTTAGTTAGACTAACATAGGCTATTAGTTGTAATAGATAGTTAGTTAGACTAACATAGGCTATTAGTTGTAATAGATAGTATAACTATGTTAGTCTAACTAACTATCTATTACAACTAATAGCCTATGTTAGTCTAACTAACTATCTATTACAACTAATAGCCTATGTTAGTTAGTTATACTATCTATTACAACTAATAGCCTATGTTAGTTAGACTATCTATTACAACTAATAGCCTATGTTAGTTAGTTATACTATCTATTACAACTAATAGCCTATGTTAGTTAGTTATACTATCTATTACAACTAATAGCCTATGTTAGTTAGTTATACTATCTATTACAACTAATAGCCTATGTTAGTTAGTTATACTATCTATTACAACTAATAGCCTATGTTAGTTAGTTATACTATCTATTACAACTAATAGCCTATGTTAGTTAGACTATCTATTACAACTAATAGCCTATGTTAGTTAGTTATACTATCTATTACAACTAATAGCCTATGTTAGTTAGTTATACTATCTATTACAACTAATAGCCTATGTTAGTCTAACTAACTATCTATTACAACTAATAGCCTATGTTAGTCTAACTAACTATCTATTACAACTAATAGCCTATGTTAGTTAGTTATACTATCTATTACAACTAATAGCCTATGTTAGTTAGTTATACTATCTATTACAACTAATAGCCTATGCTAGTTAGTTATACTATCTATTACAACTAATAGCCTATGTTAGTTAGTTATACTATCTATTACAACTAATAGCCTATGTTAGTTAGTTATACTATCTATTACAACTAATAGCCTATGTTAGTCTAACTAACTATCTATTACAACTAATAGCCTATGTTAGTCTAACTAACTATCTATTACAACTAATAGCCTATGTTAGTTAGTTATACTATCTATTACAACTAATAGCCTATGTTAGTTAGTTATACTATCTATTACAACTAATAGCCTATGTTAGTCTAACTAACTATCTATTACAACTAATAGCCTATGTTAGTCTAACTAACTATCTATTACAACTAATAGCCTATGTTAGTTAGTTATACTATCTATTACAACTAATAGCCTATGTTAGTCTAACTAACTATCTATTACAACTAATAGCCTATGTTAGTTAGTTAGACTATCTATTACAACTAATAGCCTATGTTAGTCTAACTAACTATCTATTACAACTAATAGCCTATGTTAGTTATACTATCTATTACAACTAATAGCCTATGTTAGTTAGTTATACTATCTATTACAACTAATAGCCTATGTTAGTTAGTTATACTATCTATTACAACTAATAGCCTATGTTAGTTAGACTATCTATTACAACTAATAGCCTATGTTAGTTAGACTATCTATTACAACTAATAGCCTATGTTAGTTAGTTATACTATCTATTACAACTAATAGCCTATGTTAGTTAGTTATACTATCTATTACAACTAATAGCCTATGTTAGTTAGTTAGACTATCTATTACAACTAATAGCCTATGTTAGTTAGTTATACTATCTATTACAACTAATAGCCTATGTTAGTCTAACTAACTATCTATTACAACTAATAGCCTATGTTAGTCTAACTAACTATCTATTACAACTAATAGCCTATGTTAGTTAGTTATACTATCTATTACAACTAATAGCCTATGTTAGTCTAACTAACTATCTATTACAACTAATAGCCTATGTTAGTTAGTTATACTATCTATTACAACTAATAGCCTATGTTAGTCTAACTAACTATCTATTACAACTAATAGCCTATGTTAGTCTAACTAACTATCTATTACAACTAATAGCCTATGTTAGTTAGTTATACTATCTATTACAACTAATAGCCTATGTTAGTTAGTTATACTATCTATTACAACTAATAGCCTATGTTAGTCTAACTAACTATCTATTACAACTAATAGCCTATGTTAGTTAGTTATACTATCTATTACAACTAATAGCCTATGTTAGTCTAACTAACTATCTATTACAACTAATAGCCTATGTTAGTCTAACTAACTATCTATTACAACTAATAGCCTATGTTAGTTAGTTATACTATCTATTACAACTAATAGCCTATGTTAGTTAGTTATACTATCTATTACAACTAATAGCCTATGTTAGTTAGTTATACTATCTATTACAACTAATAGCCTATGTTAGTTAGTTATACTATCTATTACAACTAATAGCCTATGTTAGTTAGTTATACTATCTATTACAACTAATAGCCTATGTTAGTCTAACTAACTATCTATTACAACTAATAGCCTATGTTAGTCTAACTAACTATCTATTACAACTAATAGCCTATGTTAGTTAGTTATACTATCTATTACAACTAATAGCCTATGTTAGTTAGTTATACTATCTATTACAACTAATAGCCTATGTTAGTCTAACTAACTATCTATTACAACTAATAGCCTATGTTAGTCTAACTAACTATCTATTACAACTAATAGCCTATGTTAGTTAGTTATACTATCTATTACAACTAATAGCCTATGTTAGTCTAACTAACTATCTATTACAACTAATAGCCTATGTTAGTTAGTTAGACTATCTATTACAACTAATAGCCTATGTTAGTCTAACTAACTATCTATTACAACTAATAGCCTATGTTAGTTATACTATCTATTACAACTAATAGCCTATGTTAGTTAGTTATACTATCTATTACAACTAATAGCCTATGTTAGTTAGTTATACTATCTATTACAACTAATAGCCTATGTTAGTTAGACTATCTATTACAACTAATAGCCTATGTTAGTTAGACTATCTATTACAACTAATAGCCTATGTTAGTTAGTTATACTATCTATTACAACTAATAGCCTATGTTAGTTAGTTATACTATCTATTACAACTAATAGCCTATGTTAGTTAGTTAGACTATCTATTACAACTAATAGCCTATGTTAGTTAGTTATACTATCTATTACAACTAATAGCCTATGTTAGTCTAACTAACTATCTATTACAACTAATAGCCTATGTTAGTCTAACTAACTATCTATTACAACTAATAGCCTATGTTAGTTAGTTATACTATCTATTACAACTAATAGCCTATGTTAGTCTAACTAACTATCTATTACAACTAATAGCCTATGTTAGTTAGTTATACTATCTATTACAACTAATAGCCTATGTTAGTTAGTTATACTATCTATTACAACTAATAGCCTATGTTAGTCTAACTAACTATCTATTACAACTAATAGCCTATGTTAGTTAGTTATACTATCTATTACAACTAATAGCCTATGTTAGTCTAACTAACTATCTATTACAACTAATAGCCTATGTTAGTTAGTTATACTATCTATTACAACTAATAGCCTATGTTAGTTAGTTATACTATCTATTACAACTAATAGCCTATGTTAGTTAGTTATACTATCTATTACAACTAATAGCCTATGTTAGTTAGTTATACTATCTATTACAACTAATAGCCTATGTTAGTTAGTTATACTATCTATTACAACTAATAGCCTATGTTAGTTAGTTATACTATCTATTACAACTAATAGCCTATGTTAGTTAGACTATCTATTACAACTAATAGCCTATGTTAGTTAGTTATACTATCTATTACAACTAATAGCCTATGTTAGTTAGTTATACTATCTATTACAACTAATAGCCTATGTTAGTCTAACTAACTATCTATTACAACTAATAGCCTATGTTAGTTATACTATCTATTACAACTAATAGCCTATGTTAGTTAGTTATACTATCTATTACAACTAATAGCCTATGTTAGTTAGTTATACTATCTATTACAACTAATAGCCTATGTTAGTTAGTTATACTATCTATTACAACTAATAGCCTATGTTAGTTAGTTATACTATCTATTACAACTAATAGCCTATGTTAGTTAGTTATACTATCTATTACAACTAATAGCCTATGTTAGTTAGTTATACTATCTATTACAACTAATAGCCTATGTTAGTTAGTTATACTATCTATTACAACTAATAGCCTATGTTAGTTAGTTATACTATCTATTACAACTAATAGCCTATGTTAGTTAGTTATACTATCTATTACAACTAATAGCCTATGTTAGTTAGTTATACTATCTATTACAACTAATAGCCTATGTTAGTTAGTTATACTATCTATTACAACTAATAGCCTATGTTAGTTAGTTAGACTATCTATTACAACTAATAGCCTATGTTAGTTATACTATCTATTACAACTAATAGCCTATGTTAGTTAGTTATACTATCTATTACAACTAATAGCCTATGTTAGTTATACTATCTATTACAACTAATAGCCTATGTTAGTTAGTTATACTATCTATTACAACTAATAGCCTATGTTAGTTAGTTATACTATCTATTACAACTAATAGCCTATGTTAGTTATACTATCTATTACAACTAATAGCCTATGTTAGTTAGTTAGACTATCTATTACAACTAATAGCCTATGTTAGTTAGTTATACTATCTATTACAACTAATAGCCTATGTTAGTTAGTTATACTATCTATGACAACTAATAGCCTATGTTAGTTATACTATCTATTACAACTAATAGCCTATGTTAGTTAGTTAAACTATCTATTACAACTAATAGCCTATGTTAGTTAGTTATACTATCTATTACAACTAATAGCCTATGTTAGTTATACTATCTATTACAACTAATAGCCTATGTTAGTTAGTTATACTATCTATTACAACTAATAGCCTATGTTAGTTATACTATCTATTACAACTAATAGCCTATGTTAGTTAGACTATCTATTACAACTAATAGCCTATGTTAGTTAGTTATACTATCTATTACAACTAATAGCCTATGTTAGTTAGACTATCTATTACAACTAATAGCCTATGTTAGTTAGACTATCTATTACAACTAATAGCCTATGTTAGTTAGACTATCTATTACAACTAATAGCCTATGTTAGTTAGATTATCTATTACAACTAATAGCCTATGTTAGTTAGTTATACTATCTATTACAACTAATAGCCTATGTTAGTTAGTTATACTATCTATTACAACTAATAGCCTATGTTAGTTAGTTATACTATCTATTACAACTAATAGCCTATGTTAGTTAGACTATCTATTACAACTAATAGCCTATGTTAGTTAGTTATACTATCTATTACAACTAATAGCCTATGTTAGTTAGTTATACTATCTATTACAACTAATAGCCTATGTTAGTCTAACTAACTATCTATTACAACTAATAGCCTATGTTAGTTATACTATCTATTACAACTAATAGCCTATGTTAGTTAGTTATACTATCTATTACAACTAATAGCCTATGTTAGTTAGTTATACTATCTATTACAACTAATAGCCTATGTTAGTTAGTTATACTATCTATTACAACTAATAGCCTATGTTAGTTAGTTATACTATCTATTACAACTAATAGCCTATGTTAGTTAGTTATACTATCTATTACAACTAATAGCCTATGTTAGTTAGTTATACTATCTATTACAACTAATAGCCTATGTTAGTTAGTTATACTATCTATTACAACTAATAGCCTATGTTAGTTAGTTATACTATCTATTACAACTAATAGCCTATGTTAGTTAGTTATACTATCTATTACAACTAATAGCCTATGTTAGTTAGTTATACTATCTATTACAACTAATAGCCTATGTTAGTTAGTTATACTATCTATTACAACTAATAGCCTATGTTAGTTAGTTAGACTATCTATTACAACTAATAGCCTATGTTAGTTATACTATCTATTACAACTAATAGCCTATGTTAGTTAGTTATACTATCTATTACAACTAATAGCCTATGTTAGTTATACTATCTATTACAACTAATAGCCTATGTTAGTTAGTTATACTATCTATTACAACTAATAGCCTATGTTAGTTAGTTATACTATCTATTACAACTAATAGCCTATGTTAGTTATACTATCTATTACAACTAATAGCCTATGTTAGTTAGTTAGACTATCTATTACAACTAATAGCCTATGTTAGTTAGTTATACTATCTATTACAACTAATAGCCTATGTTAGTTAGTTATACTATCTATGACAACTAATAGCCTATGTTAGTTATACTATCTATTACAACTAATAGCCTATGTTAGTTAGTTAAACTATCTATTACAACTAATAGCCTATGTTAGTTAGTTATACTATCTATTACAACTAATAGCCTATGTTAGTTATACTATCTATTACAACTAATAGCCTATGTTAGTTAGTTATACTATCTATTACAACTAATAGCCTATGTTAGTTATACTATCTATTACAACTAATAGCCTATGTTAGTTAGACTATCTATTACAACTAATAGCCTATGTTAGTTAGTTATACTATCTATTACAACTAATAGCCTATGTTAGTTAGACTATCTATTACAACTAATAGCCTATGTTAGTTAGACTATCTATTACAACTAATAGCCTATGTTAGTTAGACTATCTATTACAACTAATAGCCTATGTTAGTTAGATTATCTATTACAACTAATAGCCTATGTTAGTTAGTTATACTATCTATTACAACTAATAGCCTATGTTAGTTAGTTATACTATCTATTACAACTAATAGCCTATGTTAGTTAGTTATACTATCTATTACAACTAATAGCCTATGTTAGTTAGTTATACTATCTATTACAACTAATAGCCTATGTTAGTTAGTTATACTATCTATTACAACTAATAGCCTATGTTAGTTAGTTATACTATCTATTACAACTAATAGCCTATGTTAGTTATACTATCTATTACAACTAATAGCCTATGTTAGTTAGTTAGACTATCTATTACAACTAATAGCCTATGTTAGTTAGTTATACTATCTATTACAACTAATAGCCTATGTTAGTTAGTTATACTATCTATTACAACTAATAGCCTATGTTAGTTAGTTAGACTATCTATTACAACTAATAGCCTATGTTAGTTAGTTATACTATCTATTACAACTAATAGCCTATGTTAGTTATACTATCTATTACAACTAATAGCCTATTTTAGTTAGACTATCTATTACAACTAATAGCCTATGTTAGTTAGTTATACTATCTATTACAACTAATAGCCTATGTTAGTTAGTTATACTATCTATTACAACTAATAGCCTATGTTAGTTAGTTAGACTATCTATTACAACTAATAGCCTATGTTAGTTAGTTATACTATCTATTACAACTAATAGCCTATGTTAGTTATACTATCTATTACAACTAATAGCCTATTTTAGTTAGACTATCTATTACAACTAATAGCCTATGTTAGTTAGTTATACTATCTATTACAACTAATAGCCTATGTTAGTTATACTATCTATTACAACTAATAGCCTATGTTAGTTAGTTAGACTATCTATTACAACTAATAGCCTATGTTAGTCTAACTAACTATCTATTACAACTAATAGCCTATGTTAGTCTAACTAACTATCTATTACAACTAATAGCCTATGTTAGTCGAACTAACTATCTATTACAACTAATAGCCTATGTTAGTCTAACTAACTATCTATTACAACTAATAGCCTATGTTAGTTAGTTATACTATCTATTACAACTAATAGCCTATGTTAGTTAGTTATACTATCTATTACAACTAATAGCCTATGTTAGTTAGATTATCTATTACAACTAATAGCCTATGTTAGTTAGATTATCTATTACAACTAATAGCCTATGTTAGTTATACTATCTATTACAACTAATAGCCTATGTTAGTTAGTTATACTATCTATTACAACTAATAGCCTATGTTAGTTAGTTATACTATCTATTACAACTAATAGCCTATGTTAGTTAGTTATACTATCTATTACAACTAATAGCCTATGTTAGTTATACTATCTATTACAACTAATAGCCTATGTTAGTTAGTTATACTATCTATTACAACTAATAGCCTATGTTAGTTAGTTATACTATCTATTACAACTAATAGCCTATGTTAGTTAGTTATACTATCTATTACAACTAATAGCCTATGTTAGTTAGTTATACTATCTATTACAACTAATAGCCTATGTTAGTTAGTTATACTATCTATTACAACTAATAGCCTATGTTAGTTAGTTATACTATCTATTACAACTAATAGCCTATGTTAGTTATACTATCTATTACAACTAATAGCCTATGTTAGTTAGTTATACTATCTATTACAACTAATAGCCTATGTTAGTTAGTTATACTATCTATTACAACTAATAGCCTATGTTAGTTAGTTATACTATCTATTACAACTAATAGCCTATGTTAGTTAGTTATACTATCTATTACAACTAATAGCCTATGTTAGTTATACTATCTATTACAACTAATAGCCTATGTTAGTTAGTTATACTATCTATTACAACTAATAGCCTATGTTAGTTAGTTATACTATCTATTACAACTAATAGCCTATGTTAGTTAGTTATACTATCTATTACAACTAATAGCCTATGTTAGTTAGTTATACTATCTATTACAACTAATAGCCTATGTTAGTTAGTTATACTATCTATTACAACTAATAGCCTATGTTAGTTAGACTATCTATTACAACTAATAGCCTATGTTAGTTAGACTATCTATTACAACTAATAGCCTATGTTAGTTAGACTATCTATTACAACTAATAGCCTATGTTAGTTAGATTATCTATTACAACTAATAGCCTATGTTAGTTAGTTATACTATCTATTACAACTAATAGCCTATGTTAGTTAGTTATACTATCTATTACAACTAATAGCCTATGTTAGTTAGTTATACTATCTATTACAACTAATAGCCTATGTTAGTTAGACTATCTATTACAACTAATAGCCTATGTTAGTTAGACTATCTATTACAACTATTAGCCTATGTTAGTTAGACTATCTATTACAACTAATAGCCTATGTTAGTTATACTATCTATTACAACTAATAGCCTATGTTAGTTAGTTAGACTATCTATTACAACTAATAGCCTATGTTAGTTAGTTAGACTATCTATTACAACTAATAGCCTATGTTAGTTAGTTATACTATCTATTACAACTAATAGCCTATGTTAGTTAGTTAGACTATCTATTACAACTAATAGCCTATGTTAGTTATACTATCTATTACAACTAATAGCCTATGTTAGTTAGTTATACTATCTATTACAACTAATAGCCTATGTTAGTTAGTTATACTATCTATTACAACTAATAGCCTATGTTAGTTAGTTATACAATCTATTACAACTAATAGCCTATGTTAGTCTAACTAACTATCTATTACAACTAATAGCCTATGTTAGTTAGTTATACTATCTATTACAACTAATAGCCTATGTTAGTCTAACTAACTATCTATTACAACTAATAGCCTATGTTAGTTAGTTATACTATCTATTACAACTAATAGCCTATGTTAGTTAGTTATACTATCTATTACAACTAATAGCCTATGTTAGTTAGTTATACTATCTATTACAACTAATAGCCTATGTTAGTTAGTTATACTATCTATTACAACTAATAGCCTATGTTAGTCTAACTAACTATCTATTACAACTAATAGCCTATGTTAGTTAGTTATACTATCTATTACAACTAATAGCCTATGTTAGTCTAACTAACTATCTATTACAACTAATAGCCTATGTTAGTCTAACTAACTATCTATTACAACTAATAGCCTATGTTAGTTAGTTATACTATCTATTACAACTAATAGCCTATGTTAGTCTAACTAACTATCTATTACAACTAATAGCCTATGTTAGTTAGTTAGACTATCTATTACAACTAATAGCCTATGTTAGTTAGTTATACTATCTATTACAACTAATAGCCTATGTTAGTCTAACTAACTATCTATTACAACTAATAGCCTATGTTAGTTAGTTAGACTATCTATTACAACTAATAGCCTATGTTAGTTAGTTATACTATCTATTACAACTAATAGCCTATGTTAGTTATACTATCTATTACAACTAATAGCCTATGTTAGTTAGTTATACTATCTATTACAACTAATAGCCTATGTTAGTTAGACTATCTATTACAACTAATAGCCTATGTTAGTTAGACTATCTATTACAACTAATAGCCTATGTTAGTTAGTTATACTATCTATTACAACTAATAGCCTATGTTAGTTAGACTATCTATTACAACTAATAGCCTATGTTAGTTAGACTATCTATTACAACTAATAGCCTATGTTAGTTAGACTATCTATTACAACTAATAGCCTATGTTAGTTAGACTATCTATTACAACTAATAGCCTATGTTAGTTAGTTATACTATCTATTACAACTAATAGCCTATGTTAGTTAGACTATCTATTACAACTAATAGCCTATGTTAGTTAGACTATCTATTACAACTATTAGCCTATGTTAGTTAGACTATCTATTACAACTAATAGCCTATGTTAGTTAGACTATCTATTACAACTAATAGCCTATGTTAGTTAGTTAGACTATCTATTACAACTAATAGCCTATGTTAGTTAGTTAGACTATCTATTACAACTAATAGCCTATGTTAGTTAGTTATACTATCTATTACAACTAATAGCCTATGTTAGTTAGTTATACTATCTATTACAACTAATAGCCTATGTTAGTTATACTATCTATTACAACTAATAGCCTATGTTAGTTAGTTATACTATCTATTACAACTAATAGCCTATGTTAGTTAGTTATACTATCTATTACAACTAATAGCCTATGTTAGTCTAACTAACTATCTATTACAACTAATAGCCTATGTTAGTTAGTTAGACTATCTATTACAACTAATAGCCTATGTTAGTTAGTTATACTATCTATTACAACTAATAGCCTATGTTAGTCTAACTAACTATCTATTACAACTAATAGCCTATGTTAGTTAGTTATACTATCTATTACAACTAATAGCCTATGTTAGTTAGTTATACTATCTATTACAACTAATAGCCTATGTTAGTTAGTTATACTATCTATTACAACTAATAGCCTATGTTAGTTAGTTATACTATCTATTACAACTAATAGCCTATGTTAGTTAGTTAGACTATCTATTACAACTAATAGCCTATGTTAGTCTAACTAACTATCTATTACAACTAATAGCCTATGTTAGTTAGACTATCTATTACAACTAATAGCCTATGTTAGTTAGACTATCTATTACAACTAATAGCCTATGTTAGTTAGTTAGTTAGTTAGTTAGTTAGTTAGTTAGTTAGTTAGTTAGTTAGTTAGTTAGTTAGTTAGTTAGTTAGGCAGAGATGTGTGGAGATGCACTGACTCGTATTATATTTCATGATCTCTCTCTCTCTGTGTTTGTGTGTGTCTGTGTTGCATCCTTCTAAATAAATACAGCTGTCTGTGCTCCCATGCACACGCTCATATTAACAATTTGCCATTTTGAATGCAACTGCCTATTTATAGGCCAGTATGAAATGTAGGCTATTATGTAAATCCCGTACCAATTATAGACTGTATCTATAAATATTTTTAACTCTTAATTTCACTAAATCACATAACGTGGTCCCTCTTATTCATCTCCTCTCTTTTCCTCTGTCACCTCTGCCCTCTCTTCCATCTCTCTCATCTCTTTTCCTCTGCTCTCTCTTTGGGATACATAGGATACACTCTGTCATCTCTCTCTCTCTCTCTCTCTCTCTCTCTCTCTCTCCTCTGCCCCCCCTTTCCCTCTCTCTCTCCTATTTCCCTCTCTCTGTCATCTCTCTCCTCTTTCCCTTTCCCTCTCTCTGTCATCTCTCTCTCTCTCTCTCTCTCTCTCTCTCTCTCTCTCTCTCTCTCTCTCTCTCTCTCTCTCTCTCTCTCTCCTCTTTCCCTCTCCCTCTCTCTGTCATCTCTCCTCTTTCCCTCTCTCTCTATAACCATGTGATTTACATGTTTGACAATGTTCGATCATGTCCCTCAGTTCCGGTTGCTTGGGAGGGAAGACAGTCAAAGGCAACGTTGTCCTCAAACCTCCAGCAGCCGAGACTTGAGAAACAGGACACTCTAGTTATAACAATCCGAGGCGACAGTGAAGTGGACCGAGTGACCGCGCGCAACCGATAGTTTTCATAGTAGCCAATAGAAAATTCTCCATCTTGTAAACAGACGACGGTCTCGTGACTTTGAGCAACAAGATGACAGCGTTAACGATGCCGAAAATGCAATAAGTGCACAACCGTTGTCATCAAAGCGCGAGTGACTGAGAACCAAAGTGGACTTCGCTTTTCTTTTTCACTTTGCCGTTGGCCAGGTCAACACATCACCATCATCACACAGCTGCGTAGCTGTCTGCGCGTCGCGCCGGACTCCGAGTTGCTCTCTCGATGGACCAACCGGACAATCATCACGGAAAAGGACATCCTGCGTAAATCAGACCGTTTCCATGCGGACCGAAAACTGCGTCCTCACATCATCAGATCCGTGGAACAGGTGACACTGACATCTGCTCCGTCTGTTGGGCAGAATTCAAGCTGATCTAGGAGGAAATGCCTGGAGCCTGCGGTTATCGTCTGTCACACAGGGCAGAGAACACATCTACTGAACACTTCTATGGAGTAAAGTAGCCGACTGAAGCGGACAGCATTCCACATGAACATAGGATACCAAAATGACGAGTCTGCATCTGTTGGAAGTTTGTGGAGCCATTTGATCTGTTCTGGGAAGACATGTATAGTCTTATTTGCATTGGTCGACTGCTCTGTCTGACCCAAAACAAAGGGACTATTTGTATCATAAAAATGCAGCTTTATATTGTTGAGTGAATTGTTATCACCACTATTTTAATCAATACTCAGCTGCTTTTGGTTGTTGATAATAATCAAATAATCAATTACAAATCCATCAATATTATTGTAATGTATAGATGTCAGTTGACATCTCATGTAATGTGTGGTGGTCAGGGGCCTATTAGCAGAGAGTAGTCAGGGACCTATTAGCAGAGAGTAGTCAAGGACCTATTAGCAGAGAGGAATCAGGGGCCTATTAGCAGAGAGTAGTCAGGGACCTATTAGCAGAGAGGAATCAGGGGCCTATTAGCAGAGAGTAGTCAGGGACCTATTAGCAGAGAGGAATCAGGGGCCTATTAGCAGAGAGTAGTCAGTGGCCTATTAGCAGAGAGTTATCACTGGCCTATTAGCAGAGAGGAATCAGGGGCCTATTAGCAGAGAGTAGTCAGGGACCTATTAGCAGAGAGTAGTCAGTGGCCTATTAGCAGAGAGTTATCACTGGCCTATTAGCAGAGAGGAATCAGGGGCCTATTAGCAGAGAGTAGTCAGTGGCCTATTAGCAGAGAGTTATCACTGGCCTATTAGCAGAGAGGAATCAGGGGCCTATTAGCAGAGAGGAGTCAGTGGCCTATTAGCAGAGAGTAGTCAGTGACCTATTAGCAGAGAGGAATCAGGGGCCTATTAGCAGAGAGGAGTCAGTGGCCTATTAGCAGAGAGTAGTCAGTGGCCTATTAGCAGAGAGTAGTCAGGGACCTATTAGCAGAGAGTTATCACTGGCCTATTAGCAGAGAGTAGTCAGGGACCTATTAGCAGAGAGTAGTCAGGGACCTATTAGCAGAGAGTAGTCAGGGACCTATTAGCAGAGAGTAGTCAGGGACCTATTAGCAGAGAGGAATCACTGGCCTATTAAGGAACACAATGCCCCCTGTTGCTGCGGGTCCTGCCACTGGCTCCTTTCTCCAACAGTTCAGAGTAGGAGCCTCCGACCGGGTTGACCAGCACCAGCCGTTCAGAGTAGGAGCCTCCGACCGGGCTGACCAGCACCAGCCGTTCAGAGTAGGAGCCTCCGACCGGGTTGACCAGTCTCAGAACCAGCAACAGTCTCTGTCACAGCCAGTCCAGCCCCAACCAGACCATCTTCAAACCCAGCCTCAGTTCAGATTCAGAGCAACAGTCCATAGTCATACAGGTGTAGAGCCTCAGAACAGGCCTCAGACCCAGACCCCAGATACAGCCTCGTACACGTCCTCAGACACTGTCCCATCTTGACCAACCTCAGCCTCAGCCTCAGCCAGTGTTGGAGCCCCAGTCTCAGCCCCAGCCCCAGCCTCAGCCCAAGCCTCAGCCCCAGCCTCAGACCCAGACAGTGTTGGAGCCCCAGCCTCAGCCCCAGCCCCAGCCTCAGCCCCAGACAGTGTTGGAGCCCCAGGCTCAGCCCCAGCCTCAGCCCAAGCCTCAGCCCCAGCCTCAGCCCCAGACAGTGTTGGAGCCCCAGTAACAGCACCAGACAGTGTTGGAGCCCCAGTAACAGCACCAACCCCATTTTAAGACAAGGCTTCAGCCTCATCCCCAGCCTCAGCCCCAGACAGTGTTGGAGCCCCAGTAACAGCACCAACCCCATTTTAAGACAAGGCTTCAGCCTCATCCCCTGATTCCATCCTGACTCAGCCAGTATCAAACGGCAGGCTGTCGGGCCACGGGCGTAGCAACGGGCGTAGCAACGGGCACGGCATGGGCAACTCCTCCAGGAAGGAGGAGGACGAGGAAGAGAAGGGGAAAGGGAAAGATAAGGATGCGGAGAAAGCGAAAGTAATGGAGGAGGAGAAGAGGAGGAGGAGGAAGAAGAAGAAGGAGGAGATGGAAGACGACGAGCTGCCCCTAGGGGTGGAGGAGATGCTGGCGAGCGGAGATCCCGTCTTGGATCTGAGCTATAAAAAGTTTCGCAGGTTGCCCGGTGTGGTCTGTGGGCTACGTCACCTGGAGAAGCTGTATGTGTGTCGTAACAGTCTGCGGACCCTCCCGGAGAACATCGTCCAACTAAAGGGCCTCCGCATTCTGGCTTTAGACTTCAACAAGATGGAGAACGTCCCGTTGGCCATCTGTCAGCTCCGTAACCTGACACGTCTCTACCTGGGCTCTAACCGCCTGATGTCTCTCCCTCCAGAGCTACGCAACCTTCAGAGTCTTCGCTGCCTCTGGATGGAGAGCAACTATTTCACACGCTTCCCCCGCCAGCTCTACGACTTACCCCACCTCAGGTCCCTCCAGATGGGGGACAACAGGCTGCGGACTCTGCCCCCGGACCTGTGGCGTATGGAGGCTCTGCGAGGGCTGTGGCTCTACGGAAACCGTTTCACCGACTTCCCCCGTGTCTTACTCCGCATGGTGGATCTGGAGATCTTAGACCTGGACAAGAACAAGATCGAGGTGTTCCCTAATCTGAGCCGGCTCCCCGCCCTCCGCCTCTTCTCCTATGACCACAACCCAGTCGAGGGGCCTCCCGGCGTGGGGGAGGAGGTGCTGCTGGTGGGAGAGGGGGCCCAGGAGGAGCTGCAGGACCGAGTGGACAGGAAGGCTAAGAAGGAGCAGGAGGCGAGGGACGCGGAGGAGGCTGCGCTGGCCGGGGATGGGCCTGTGATCCAGGGCATTCTAAAGACGGCCAAACAGAACAGCGCGTCGCACGCAGGGCACAAGCATGACGAGGCCATGCCCCTAACCAAGGAGGAGAGGAGGAAGAAGGAGATGGAAGCGGAGTTAGAGAAGGCGTTGAACGACTACGGAGCGGGGCTTGAATACGACTTGGAGGGGATAGAATACGAGAAGGAGTTTATATGTGAGGGGGAGGGGTATGATGGCGGGGAGTTTGAGTACGGACGAGGAGATATAGACTATGAGTATGATGAGGGGGAGGAGCTAGAGGAACCAGGAAGACAAGTGGGCCGGTATTGATGACTGACTAACTTCTCCCCCTCCTAAGCCTCTGACTCCTCCTCTCCTAAGCCTCTGACTCCTCCCCTCCTAAGCCTCTGACTCCTCCTCACCTAAGCCTCTGACTCCTCCCCTCCTATGTCTAGACTTGTTTGAAATTGCAGCAGACATTGCAGATGACGGACTGATCTTACAAGTCACCTTGCAAAATAAATCACTACTTAGAATTATTTGTAGATCAGTCAGTCAGTCACAATATACCCACAATCCATCACAGATGTGACGCTCTCGGACACAGTCTCTGACTACTGCAACACTCTCAGGGCTATAGGAGGTGATGTGAAGAAAAAACACCCAGGAATTATCTAGCAAGGTTATCAAAATAGTTTTCCTCTGCCTTTCTTAGCTCCAGCTGTCATAACAATGCCCAACTAGAGGGTTGTTGAACTTTTAGTAAATCTTGTGTGAAATGAATTAATGACTAGCCTCCTGAACCTGTGATTTTCTCTGTCTCTCTGTAGTTAGCATTAGGACAGGGCTGACACTAAATGACTCATTAGATGTTTTTCTAACTGACCTGTGAAGATATATTAATGCACTGCACGTTGTGGGAATGAAGGCTGGATGGATGATGGCTGGCTGGAAGATTGGCTGGATTGATGGATGATGGGTTGATGAATGATGGATGGATGGATACATGGATGGATGATGGATAGATTGATGGATGGATGATGATTAGAGGATGGATGATAGATGGATGGATGGATGATGGATACATGGATGGATGATAGATAGATTGATGGATGATGGATAGATTGATGGATGATGATTAGAGGATGGATATATGGATGGATGGATGGATGATGGATAGACAGGATGGATGGATAGATGGATGGATGATGGCTATATGGATGGATGGATGATGGATAGACAGGATGGATGATAGATGGATGGATGGATGATGGATAAATGGATGGATGATGAATAGATGATGGATGGCTGATGGATAGATGGATGGATGGATGATGGATAGGCAGGATGGATGGATGATGGATAGACAGGATGGACGGATGATGGATAGACAGGATGGATGGATGATGGATAGATGGATGGATGATGGATTGGCAGGATGGATGGATGATGGATAAATGGATGGATGATGAATAGATGATGGATAGACAGGATGGATGGATGATGGATAGACAGGATGGATGGATGATGGATAGACAGGATGGATGGATGATGGATAGATGGATGGATGGATGGATGATGGATAGGCAGGATGGATGGATGATGGATAGGCAGGATGGATGGATGATGGATAGGCAGGATGGATGGATGATGGATAGACAGGATGGATGGATGGTGGATAGACAGGATGGATTGATGATGGATAGACAGGATGGATCGATGATGGATAGATGGATGGATGGATGCTGGATAGACAGGATGGATGGATGATGGATAGACAGGATGGATGGATGATGGATAGACAGGATGGATCGATAGATGGATGGATGGATGGCTGATGGATAGATGGATGGATGGCTGATGGATAGATGGATGGATGGCTGATGGATAGATGGATGGATGGATGGATGGATGATGGATAGGCAGGATGGATGGATGATGGATAGACAGGATGGATCGATGATGGATAGACAGGATGGATCGATGATGGATAGACAGGATGGATCGATGATGGATAGATGGATGGATGGATGATGGATAGATGGATGGATGGATGATGGATAGACAGGATGGATGGATGATGGATAGACAGGATGGATCGATGATGGATAGATGGATGGATGGCTGATGGATAGATGGATGGATGGCTGATGGATAGTTGGATGGATGGCTGATGGATAGATGGATGGATGGATGGATGATGGATAGGCAGGATGGATGGATGATGGATGGATGGATGGATGACTGGCAGCGGCATCTTTGCCAACTCTGCAAAGTGGCAGGACTCAGGTGATGCTGTGTGTGTGTGCGTTTTGAAGTGGGGTGAACATATTACCTTGTAATGTGATACAGTTTGTTTGGTCAATTTCGTTATGTGTGCAAAGGAAACCTAATCTCGCCTCATTAAATAATGATTGAGTTTATCAGGCTGGACTGAGTCAATCATTCATTCACAGGCAGACCAGGGTAGCATTTCAAATGGCACCCTATTCCCTATATAGTGCACTACGTTTGACCAGGGCCCCATAGGGTAGCACACTATATAGGGAATAGGGTGAGATTTGGAACACCACCAAGAAGACCAGAGACCAGTATCAGAGTAAGAGCGCTGATCTAGGATCAGATTAGCCATTTAGATTAGATTGTATCAGATTATATGGAGAAGGGGTCACCTGATCCTAGATCAGATTGTATGGAGAAGAGGTCACCTGGTCCTAGATCAGATTGTATCAGATTATATGGAGAAGAGGTCACCTGGTCCTAGATCAGATTGTATCAGATTATATGGAGAAGAGGTCACCTGGTCCTAGATCAGATTGTATCAGATTATATGGAGAAGGGGTGACCTGGTCCTAGATCAGATTGTATCAGATTATATGGAGAAGGGGTGACCTGGTCCTAGATCAGATTGTATCAGATTATATGGAGAAGGGGTGACCTGGTCCTAGATCAGATTGTATCAGATTATATGGAGAAGGGGTCACCTGGTCCTAGATCAGATTGTATCAGATTATATGGAGAAGGGGTGACCTGGTCCTAGATCAACACTCCTACTCTGAAGATAAAACGGATTACATGGACCAGGAGAGACCTGATCCACCGTAGGTCCATAGAGGCCTAGTCAGTGGAATATATAAAACAGCCACATGTAATTAAAGACAACTAACTATTTCTTTCCCCTCACTGTCTTTGTAAATGTGTCCATTATTTGTTGGTTCTGTCAACCATTGTGTCTTGTTTGAAGACAGAGACTCTGTGGGCTTTGCCTGTATACACACCATTAGTATAATTTGTACAGTATTCGTTACCATCCTTAACAAGACTTCCACCCCCTCCTTCCTTCTGCCAGTGGCAGTGTATTATCAGTACTCTCCGGGGTATGACTGTGCCAAGAGAGAAAGAGAGAGGGGGGAACAGGGAAGAGAGAGAGGGGGGGAAGAGAGATGGGAGGGATAGACAGAAAGAGAGGGAGAGAGAGAGCGAGGGTAAGAGAGAAAGGGAGGGGGGAGAGAAAAATTGGATAGGGAAAGGGAGAGAGAAGAGAGGGGTGATTAACTACCTCGGAGAGAGAGAGAGAGGTTAATAGCTGCCTCGGACAGAGAGAGAGAGCACGCGTGCGAGAGAGAGGTTAATAGCTGCCTCGGACAGAGAGAGAGAGAAAGAGAGGTTAATAGCTGCCTCAGACAGAGAGAGAGAGAAAGAGAGAGAGAGAGAGGTTAGTAGCTGCCTCAGACAGAGAGAGAGAGCGATAGAGAGAGAGAGGTATAGAGAGAGAGAGAGAGAGGTATAGAGGGAGACAGGAGGAGAGAGAGAGAGAGGTATAGAGGGAGGGAGTGAGAGAGAGAGAGGTATAGAGAGAGCGAGAGAGAGGTATAGAGGTATAGAGAGAGAGAGAGAGAGAGAGAGAGAGAGAGAGAGAGAGAGAGAGAGGTATAGAGGGAGACAGGAGGAGAGAGAGAGAGAGAGAGGTATAGAGGAAGACAGGAGGAGAGAGAGAGAGAGAGAGAGAGAGAGAGAGAGAGAGGTATAGAGGGAGACAGGAGGAGAGAGAGAGAGAGAGAGGTATAGAGGGAGACAGGAGGAGAGGTGAATAGTTGCTTGTGGTACTTCTCCATAAAAGGCGTTTCGAGGGAGACACGTTTTAAACACGAGATGGAATGTCACCAAGAAAACAAGGGAGTGTAGAGAGACGCTATGGAGGTACAGTAAGGATCCAAACTAGCACCCTATAGTCTGAGCCCTATTCCCTGTTGTCCTGGTCCAAAGTAGTGCACTATGAACTAGATACTCTGAGCCCTATTCCCTGTTGTCCTGGTCCAAAGTAGTGCACTATTAACTAGATAGTCTGAGCCCTATTCCCTATGTACCCTGGTCCAAAGTAGTGCACTATTAACTAGATAGTCTGAGCCCTATTCCCTATGTACCCTGGTCCAAAGTAGTGCACTATTAACTAGATAGTCTGAGCCCTATTCCCTCTGTACCCTGGTCCAAAGTGTCATGTTTTGTCATATATTGTCTTGTCCTTGTGCTTTCCCTTCTGTTCGTTTCCCCCTGCTGGTCTTATTAGGTTCGTTCCCTTTTTCTATCCCTCTCTCTCCCCCTCCCTCTCTCTCTTCTCTCTATCGTTCCGTTCCTGCTCCCAGCTGTTCCTCATTCTCCTAACTCACTCATTCAGGGGGAAACGAACAGAAGGGAAACGAACAGAAGGGAAAGCAAAATGACAAGACAATATAAGACAAAACATGACAGTACCCCCCCACTCACCGAGCGCCTCCTGGCGCACTCGAGGAGGACTCCTGGCGGCTACGGAGGAAATCATCAATCAACGGTCCAGCACGTCGGTCCAGCACGTCTCGAGACGGAACCCAACTCCTCTCCTCAGGACTCCTCTCCTCAGGACCGTAACCCTCCCAATCCACTAAGTATTGGTGACCCCGTCCCCGAGAACGCATGTCCATGATCCTACGTACCTTGTAAATAGGTGCGCTCTCGACAAGGACGGGGGGAGGGAAGACGAACGGGGTGCGAAGAAAGGGCTTGACACAGGAGACATGGAAGACAGGATGGACGCGACGAAGATGTCGCGGAAGAAGCAGTCGCACAGCGACAGGATTGACGACCTGGGAGACACGGAACGGACCAATGAACCGCGGAGTCAACTTACGAGAAGCTGTCGTAAGGGGAAGGTTACGAGTGGAAAGCCACACTCTCTGGCCGCAACAATACCTAGGACTCTTAATCCTACGTTTATTGGCGGCTCTCACAGTCTGTGCCCTGTAACGGCAAAGTGCAGACCTCACCCTCCTCCAGGTGCGCTCACAACGTTGGACAAACGCTTGAGCGGAGGGAACGCTGGACTCGGCAAGCTGGGATGAGAACAGAGGAGGCTGGTAACCCAGACTACTCTGAAACGGAGATAACCCGGTAGCAGACGAAGGAAGCGAGTTGTGAGCGTATTCTGCCCAGGGGAGCTGTTCTGCCCAAGACGCAGGGTTTCTAAAAGAAAGGCTGCGTAGTATGCGACCAATCGTCTGATTGGCCCTTTCTGCTTGACCGTTAGACTGGGGATGAAACCCGGAAGAGAGACTGACGGACGCACCAATCAAACGACAGAACTCCCTCCAAAACTGTGACGTGAATTGCGGACCTCTGTCTGAAACGGCGTCTAACGGGAGGCCATGAATTCTGAACACATTCTCGATGATGATTTGTGCCGTCTCCTTAGCGGAAGGAAGCTTAGCGAGGGGAATGAAATGTGCCGCCTTAGAGAACCTATCGACAACCGTAAGAATCACAGTCTTCCCTGCAGACAAAGGCAGACCGGTAATGAAGTCTAAGGCGATGTGAGACCATGGTCGAGAAGGAAGGGGAAGCGGTCTGAGACGACCGGCAGGAGGAGAGTTACCTGACTTAGTCTGCGCGCAGTCCGAACAAGCAGCCACGAAACGGCGCATGTCACGCTCCTGAGTAGGCCACCAAAAGCGCTGGCGAATAGAAGCAAGAGTACCTCGAACGCCGGGATGACCAGCTAACTTGGCAGAGTGAGCCCACTGAAGAACAGCCAGACGAGTAGAAACAGGGACGAAAAGAAGGTTACTAGGACAAGCGCGCGGCGACGCAGTGTGCGTGAGTGCTTGCTTAACCTGTCTTTCAATTCCCCAGACTGTCGACCCGACAACACGCCCATAAGGAAGAATCCCCTCGGGATCAGTAGAAGCCATAGAAGAACTAAAGAGACGGGATAAGGCATCAAGCTTGGTGTTCTTACTACCCGGACGGTAAGAAATCACAAACTCGAAACGAGCGAAAAACAACGCCCAACGAGCTTGACGTGCATTAAGTCGTTTGGCAGAACGGATGTACTCAAGGTTCTTATGGTCTGTCCAAACGACAAAAGGAACGGTCGCCCCCTCCAACCACTGTCGCCATTCGCCTAGGGCTAAGCGGATGGCGAGCAGTTCGCGGTTACCCACATCATAGTTGCGTTCCGATGGCGACAGGCGATGAGAAAAATAAGCGCAAGGATGAACCTTATCGTCAGACTGGAAGCGCTGGGATAGAATGGCTCCCACGCCTACCTCTGAAGCGTCAACCTCGACAATGAATTGTTTAGTGACGTCAGGAGTAACGAGGATAGGAGCGGACGTAAAACGTTCTTTGAGAAGATCAAAAGCTCCCTGGGCGGAACCGGACCACTTAAAACACGTCTTGACAGAAGTAAGAGCTGTGAGAGGGGCAGCAACTTGACCGAAATTACGAATGAAACGCCGATAGAAATTAGCGAAACCTAGAAAGCGCTGCAACTCGACACGTGACCTTGGAACGGGCCAATCACTGACAGCTTGGACCTTAGCGGGATCCATATGAATGCCTTCAGCGGAAATAACAGAACCGAGAAAAGTGACGGAGGAGACATGAAAAGAGCACTTCTCAGCCTTCACGTAGAGACAATTCTCTAAAAGGCGCTGGAGAACACGTCGAACGTGCTGAACATGAATCTCGAGTGACGGTGAGAAAATCAGGATATCGTCAAGGTAGACAAAAACAAAGATGTTCAGCATGTCTCTCAGAACATCATTAACTAATGCCTGAAAAACAGCTGGCGCATTGGCGAGACCAAACGGCAGAACCCGGTACTCAAAATGCCCTAACGGAGTGTTAAACGCCGTTTTCCACTCGTCCCCCTCTCTGATGCGCACGAGATGGTAAGCGTTACGAAGGTCCAACTTAGTAAAGAACCTGGCTCCCTGCAGAATCTCGAAGGCTGATGACATAAGGGGAAGCGGATAACGATTCTTAACCGTTATGTCATTCAGCCCTCGATAATCCACGCAGGGGCGCAGAGTACCGTCCTTCTTCTTAACAAAAAAAACCCCGCCCCGGCAGGGGAGGAAGAAGGCACAACGGTGCCGGCGTCAAGAGACACAGACAAATAATCCTCGAGAGCCTTACGTTCGGGAGCCGACAGAGAGTATAGTCTACCCCGAGGAGGAGTGGTCCCCGGAAGGAGATCAATACTACAATCATACGACCGGTGAGGAGGAAGGGAGTTGGCTCTGGACCGACTGAAGACCGTGCGCAGATCATGATATTCCTCCGGCACTCCTGTCAAATCGCCAGGGTCCTCCTGAGAAGTGAGGACAGAAGAAACGGGAGGGATAGCAGACATTAAACACTTCACATGACAAGAAACGTTCCAGGATAGGATAGAATTACTAGACCAATTAATAGAAGGATTATGACATACTAGCCAGGGATGACCCAAAACAACAGGTGTAAAAGGTGAACGAAAAATCAAAAAGGAAATAGTCTCACTGTGGTTACCAGATACTGTGAGGGTTAAAGGTAGTGTCTCATATCTGATACTGGGGAGATGACTACCATCTAAGGCGAACAGGGCGTAGGCTTCCCTAACTGTCTGAAAGGAATGTCATGTTTCCGAGCCCATGCTTCGTCCATAAAACAACCCTCAGCCCCAGAGTCTATCAAGGCACTGCATGTAGCACCCGAACCGGTCCAGCGTAGATGGACCGACATAGTAGTACAGGATCTTGATGGAGAGACCTGAGTAGTAGCGCTCACCAGTAGCCCTCCGCTTACTGATGAGCACTGGCCTTTTACTGGACATGAATTGACAAAATGTCCAGCAAGTCCGCAATAGAGGCACAGGCGGTTGGTGATCCTCCGTTCCCTCTCCTTAGTCGAGATGTGAATACCTCCCAGCTGCATGGGCTCAGTCTCTGAGCCAGAGGAGGGAGATGGTTGCAATGCGGAGCGGGGAAACAGCGTTAACGCGAGCTCTCTTCCACGAGCTTGGTGACGAAGATCTACCCGTCGTTCTATGCGGATGGCGAGAGCAATCAAAGAGTCCACACTGGAAGGAACCTCCCGGGAGAGAATCTCATCTTTAACCTCTGCGTGGAGTCCCTCCAGAAAACGAGCGAGCAGCGCCGGCTCGTTCCAGTCACTAGAGGCAGCAAGAGTGCGAAACTCTATAGAGTAATCCGTTATGGATCGATCACCTTGACATAGGGAAGCCAGGGCCCTAGAAGCCTCCCTACCAAAAACTGAACGATCAAAAACCCGAATCATCTCCTCTTTAAAGTTCAGGTAATTGTTAGAACAATCAGGCCTTGCCTCCCAGATAGCTGTGCCCCACTCTCGAGCCCGGCCAGTAAGGAGTGATATGACGTAAGCAACCCGAGCTCTCTCTCTAGAGTATGTGTTGGGTTGGAGAGAGAACACAATATCACACTGGGTGAGAAAGGAGCGGCACTCCGTGGGCTGCCCGGAGTAAGGTGGGTTATTAACCCTAGGTTCCGGAGGCTCGGCAGACCAGGAAGTAGCAGGTGGCACGAGACGAAGACTCTGGAACTGTCCAGAGAGGTCGGAAACCTGAGCGGCCAGGTTCTCCACGGCATGACGAGCAGCAGACAATTCCTGCTCGTGTCTGCCGAGCATGGCTCCTTGGATCTCGACGGCAGTGTTACGAGCATCTGTAGTCGCTGGGTCCATTCTTGGTCGGATCCTTCTGTTATGCAGGTGAATGAGGACCCAAAAGTGACTTGGCGAAAACAGAGTCTTTATTCCAGTAAAGGAAATAGGCAATACTCCTAGACAAATCGGAGCAGAAAACTAAACATAAAAAACTAATTCCACTCGTAGTGACGAGGACAGACTGAAGACTCGACCATAAACTGTAGGTTGCCTCGGGAAGGCACCGACCGTAGCAGACTCAGACACCTGCTCACACGCAGCATCTGAGGGAAACAAGACACGACAGGGCGAGACGAAGACACAGCATGGCGAACAATATACAAGGATCCGACAGGACAGAAACGGAAAACAAGGGGAGAAATAGGGACTCTAATCAGAGGACAAGATAGGGAACAGGTGTGGAAAGACTAAATGAGTGAGTAGGAGAATGAGGAACAGCTGGGAGCAGGAACGGAACGATAGAGAGAGGAGAGAGAGGGAGGGAGAGAGAGGGATAGAAAAAGGGAACGAACCTAATAAGACCAGCAGGGGGAAACGAACAGAAGGGAAAGCAAAATGACAAGACAATATAAGACAAAACATGACAGGCCATCCCGGCGTTCGAGGTACACTTGCTTCTATTCGCCAGCGGTTTTGGTGGCCTACTCAGGAGCGTGACACGCGCCGTTTCGTGGCTGCTTGTTCGGACTGCGCGCAGACTAAGTCAGGTAACTCTCCTCCTGCCGGTCGTCTCAGACCGCTTCCCATTCCTTCTCGACCATGGTCTCACATCGCCTTAGACTTCATTACCGGTCTGCCTTCGTCTGCGGGGAAGACTGTGATTCTTACGGTTGTCGATAGGTTCTCTAAGGCGGCACATTTCATTCCCCTCGCTAAGCTTCCTTCCGCTAAGGAGACGGCACAAATCATCATTGAGAATGTGTTCAGAATTCATGGCCTCCCGTTAGACGCCGTTTCAGACAGAGGTCCGCAATTCACGTCACAGTTTTGGAGGGAGTTCTGTCGTTTGATTGGTGCTTCCGTCAGTCTCTCTTCCGGTTTTCATCCCCAGTCTAACGGTCAAGCAGAAATGGCCAATCAGACGATTGGTCGCATACTATGCAGCCTTTCTTTTAGAAACCCTGCGTCTTGGGCAGAACTGCTCCCCTGGGCAGAATACGCTCACAACTCGCTTCCTTCGTCTGCTACCGGGCTATCTCCGTTTCAGAGTAGTCTGGGTTACCAGCCTCCTCTGTTCTCGTCCCAGCTCGCCGAGTCCAGCGTTCCCTCCGCTCAGGCGTTTGTCCAACGTTGTGAGCGCACCTGGAGGAGGGTGAGGTCTGCACTTTGCCGTTACAGGGCGCAGACTGTGAGAGCCGCCAATAAACGTAGGATTAAGAGTCCTAGGTATTGTCGCGGCCAGAGAGTGTGGCTTTCCACTCGTAACCTTCCCCTTACGACAGCTTCTCGTAAGTTGACTCCGCGGTTCATTGGTCCGTTCCGTGTCTCCCAGGTCGTCAATCCTGTCGCTGTGCGACTGCTTCTTCCGCGACATCTTCGTCGCGTCCATCCTGTCTTCCATGTCTCCTGTGTCAAGCCCTTTCTTCGCACCCCCGTTCGTCTCCCCCCGTCCTTGTCGAGGGCGCACCTATTTACAAGGTACGTAGGATCATGGACATGCGTTCTCGGGGACGTGGTCACCAGTACTTAGTGGATTGGGAGGGTTACGGTCCTGAGGAGAGGAGTTGGGTTCCATCTCGGGACGTGCTGGACCGTTCGCTGATTGATGATTTCCTCCGTTGCCGCCAGGATTCCTCCTCGAGTGCGCCAGGAGGCGCTCGGTGAGTGGGGGGTACTGTCATGTTTTGTCATATATTGTCTTGTCCTTGTGCTTTCCCTTCTGTTCGTTTCCCCCTGCTGGTCTTATTAGGTTCGTTCCCTTTTTCTATCCCTCTCTCTCCCCTGTTATATAGAGACATATATATGTTATTACTGTTATATAGAGACATATATATGTTATAACTTTATATAGAGACATATATATGTTATAACTTTTATATGGAGACATATATATGTTATATGGAGACATATATATGTTATTACTGTTATATAGAGACATATATATGTTATAACTGTTATATGGAGACTTAAATAGGTTATAACTGTTATATGGAGACATATATATGTTATTACTGTTATATGGAGACATATATATGTTATTACTGTTATATGGAGACATATATATGTTATTACTGTTATATAGAGACATATATATGTTATAACTGTTATATGGAGACATATATATGTTATTACTGTTATATGGAGACATATATATGTTATTACTGTTATATAGAGACATATATATGTTATTACTGTTATATAGAGACATATATATGTTATAACTGTTATATGGAGACATATATAAGCTATAACAGTGTTATATGGAGACACAGAGTGCAAGACTTAGGCTCTGTAGAAAGATATTATGGTGTCGAATGGAGTAGCAGGTAGTCTGAGTTGGTGAGTCTCCTCTCCTCAGATGCAGAAGGAATTAAACCCCCCATGGCCAGATGACTGAGACTTGTCCTCTTTCCTAGGTACCGCCTTAGGACTCTCTTTGTTATCACCACATCCTTATGTACAGAGAGATCCTGGCATCCATATTAGTGACATATAGGAATCGCCATGCTCACACTATTCAATATCCACTGATTCGTGGAAAATGATTACGGATATTTAAGTACTATTCAAACATGTATGTTCTGAGGGGTTGTGGGTAATGTTCTGATTACTGTCTTTATTATCAATGTCTCCCGAGTGGCGCAGTGGTCTAAGGCACTGCATCTACAGTCCCTGGTTCGAATCCAGGCTTTACACCGACGCTGTAGGGGTGTACGTCATTGTAAATAAAAATGTGTTTTTAACTGACTTGCCTAGTTAAAATAAAGTTTCATTTTAAAATCTATTATGGACCTACTCAGATTCACTATTCACTGATTGTGGTACTGCTCTGTAGTAAGGACAGAGGTTTTACTGTCCACTACTACAGAGTCTGGTATAGATATGGTAAACGGACGGACGGACAGACAGACAGACTCACTGATACACGCATGTGGTGTAAATGTGAATATTAGGTCAGGTTGCAAATCCGTAGAAAATGTGCTAGTGTCACTGCTGAATCGGACTATATAGACTATGTCCCATATGGGGGTTCAATCCCCACTTACCCCTTTCCTCTGTCTCTGCAGTTTACTCTATCACCCACCTACCCCTTTCCTCTGTCTCTGCAGTTTAATCTATCACCCACCTACCCCTTTCCTCTGTCTCTGCAGTTTACTCTATCACCCACCTACCCCTTTCCTCTGTCTCTGCAGTTTACTCTATCACCTATTTACCCCTTTCCCCTGTCTCTGCAGTTTAATCTATCACCCACTTTCATTCCTTCTCAATGATACGTATAGTGGGGATTTGAAGTAGTAAACTCTGCTTGTGTAAGGGAAGCCATCTTCTTCTTCCTCCCTGCATTTCCTATTTAATCCCCTATCTACTTCTGGAGAAGACTCAATGTGAAGGCTCAGTACAAGAATCAGACCGAATGTAACTGTGTCCCATGAAGATCCCTATTCCCTATGTAGTGCACTACTTTTGATTAGAGCCCTATGGGGGGGAAAGGGTGCCATTTGGAACACAGATGCCACGCAGACTTGAATTACAGGCAGGTAGCTCTAGGCCATAGAGCTTTACACTGCTGGGATTTTAGACTGAATTGTGTGTGTGTGTGTGTGTGTGTGTGTGTGTGTGTGTGTGTGTGTGTGTGTGTGTGTGTGTGTGTGTGTGTGTGTGTGTGTGTGTGTGTGTGTGTGTGTGTGTGTGTGTGTGTGTGTGTGTGTGTGTGTGTGTGTGTCACATCAAATTGCATGTATCACATGCGCCGAATACGTATAGTGTATATTTTACAGTTGAACATTTCCCAAAGACGCAGAGTTAAACAATTTTTATAGGGATAATATGGAAGACACAAAAATGGAGCTATATACAGGAAGTACCAGATCAATGTGGAGCTATATACAGGAAGTACCAGATCAATATGGAGCTATATACAGGGAGTACCAGTACCAGATCAATGTGGAGCTATATACAGGGAGTACCAGATCAATGTGGAGCTATATACAGGAAGTACCAGATTAATGTGGAGCTATATACAGGGAGAACCAGATCAATGTGGAGCTATATACAGGGAGTACCAGTACCAGATCAATGTGGAGCTATATACAGGGAGTACCAGATCAATGTGGAGCTATATACAGGGAGTACAGGATCAATGTGGAGCTATATACAGGAAGTACCAGATCAATGTGGAGCTATATACAGGAAGTACCAGTACCAGATCAATGTGGAGCTATATACAGGGAGTACCAGTACCAGATCAATGTGGAGCTATATACAGGGAGTACCAGATCAATGTGGAGATATATACAGGAAGTACCAGTACCAGATCAATGTGGAGCTATAAACAGGAAGTACCAGATCAATGTGGAGCTATATACAGGAAGTACCAGATCAATGTGGAGCTATATACAGGGAGTACCAGATCAATATGGAGCTATATACAGGGAGAACCAGATCAATGTGGAGCTATAAACAGGGAGTACCAGTACCAGATAATAATAATAATAATCATAATATATGCCATTTAGCAGACGCTTTTATCCAAAGCGACTTACAGTCATGTGTGCATACATTCTACGTATGGGTGGTCCCGGGGATCGAACCCACTACCCTGGCGTTACAAGCGCCATGCTCTACCAACTGAGCTACAGAAGGACCACAGATCAATGTGGGGCTATATACAGGGAGTACCAGATCAATGTGGAGCTATATACAGGAAGTACCAGATCAATGTGGAGATATATACAGGAAGTACCAGTACCAGATCAATGTGTCCCTGTATATAGCTCCATATTGATCTGGTACTGGTACTCCCTGTATATAGCTCCATATTGATCTGGTACTTCCTGTATATAGCTCCACATTGATCTGGTACTCCCTGTATATAGCTCCACATTGATCTGGTACTGGTACTTCCTGTATATAGCTCTATATTGATCTGGTACTGGTACTCCCTGTATATAGCTCCACATTGATCTGGAACTGGTACTCCCTGTATATAGCTCCAAATTGATCTGGTACTGGTACTCCCTGTATATAGGCTTACTGTACACAGTGACTGGGTTAGGCATGCTGACAGGTGTTCCATAATAAGGGTGGTGTGAAATTAGACACACACACACACACACACACACACACACACACACACACACACACACACACACACACACACACACACACACACACACACACACACACACACACACACACACACACACACACACAGATGATTGCCTGTGTGACTGTCTTACTGACTGACTGACTGACTGACTCACTGACTGACTGACTGACTGACTGACTATCTTACTGACTGACTGACTGACTGACTGTCTCACTGACTGACTGACTGACTGCCTGACTGACTGTCTTACTGACTGACTGAATGACTGTCTCACTGACTGACTGTCTTACTGACTGGCTGTCTTACTGACTGACTGACTGACTGACTGACTGACTGACTGACTCACTGACTGACTCACTGACTGACTGACTGACTGACTGACTGACTGACTGACTGACTGACTGACTGACTGACTGACTGACTGACTGTCTTACTGACTGTCTGACTGTCTGACTGACCGATTGTCTGTCTAACTGTCTGACTGACTGGCTGCCTGTCTGACTGCCTGTCTGAATGCCTGTCTCACTGACTGTCTCACTGTCTGACTGTTTGACTGATTGCCTGTCTCACTGAGTACCTATCTGACTGCCTGTCTGATTGACTGACTGACTGACTGTCTTACTGACTGACTGACTGAATGACTGACTGACTGTCTGGCTGACTGTCTGTCTGGCTGTCTGACTGCCTGACTGCCTGACTGCCTGCCTGCCTGACTGTCTGACTGCCAGTCTGACTGCTTGCCTGCTTGCCTGCCTGACTGACTGACTGACTGCCTGTCTGACTGACTGCCTGCCTGTCTGACTGTCTGACTGCCTGTCTGACTGACTGCCTGCCTGCCTGTCTGACTGTCTGACTGCCTGCCTGCCTGTCTGGCTGCCTGACTGCCTGTATGGCTGTCTGACTGACTGTCTGCCTGCCTGTATGTCTGTCTGTTTGTCTGTCTGGCTGGCTGGCTGGCTGGCTGTCTGCCTGACTGCCTGTCTGGCTGTCTGACTGTCTGCCTGCCTGTCTGTCTGGCTGTCTGTCTGGCTGCCTGTCTGACTGTCTGACTGCCTGTCTGGCTGTCTGCCTGTCTATCTGACTGCCTGTCTGCCTGTCTGCCTGTCTGGCTGCCTGCCTGTCTGTCTGACTGCCTGTCTGCCTGTCTGTCTGCCTGTCTGACTGCCTGCCTGACTGCCTGTCTGTCTGCCTGTCTGTCTGCCTGCCTGTCTGTCTGCCTGTCTGTCTGCCTGTCTGACTGCCTGTCTGACTGCCTGTTGGTGATGAATGATTAGTGTGTATTAAACAGTGCAGGAAGGATTGTCAGGTTTACAACAGTGTTGCCATGGGAATGATTTGCAGAGCTGGAGGATGGGCAAACACACTCACACACACACAAATATGAATTGAAATACACACACAACTGCATGCCTGCATACACACACAAACACACAGCCTGTGAAACAGAACAGGAAAGAAGATATGAAGTCTGATATGAAGGGTAGAGAAAGTTCTGATTTGTGCAGTCTACTGGGCTGCAATGACTTTGACAAAACAAGACAAATCACCTAGTGTGTGTGTGTGTGTGTGTGTGTGTGTGTGTGTGTGTGTGTGTGTGTGTGTGTGTGTGTGTGTGTGTGTGTGTGTGTGTGTGTGTGTGTGTGTGTGTGTGTGTGTGTGTGTGTGTGTGTGTGTGTGTGTGTGTGTGTGACAGTGAGAGAGAGGAGGGAACAGCAGTGACAGAGAGAGAGAGGAGGGAACAGCAGTGACAGAGAGAGAGAGGAGGGAACAGCAGTGACAGAGAGAGAGAGGAGGGAACAGCAGTGACAGAGAGAGAGAGGAGGGAACAGCAGTGACAGAGAGAGAGAGGAGGGAACAGCAGTGTCAGAGAGAGAGAGGAGGGAACAGCAGTGTCAGAGAGAGAGAGGAGGGAACAGCAGTGACAGAGAGAGGAGGGAACAGCAGTGACAGAGAGAGGAGGGAACAGCAGTGTCAGAGAGAGAGAGGAGGGAACAGCAGTGTCAGAGAGAGAGAGGAGGGAACAGCAGTGTCAGAGAGAGAGAGGAGGGAACAGCAGTGACAGAGAGAGGAGGGAACAGCAGTGACAGAAAGAGAGAGGAGGGAACAGCAGTGACAGAGAGAGAGAGGAGGGAACAGCAGTGTCAGAGAGAGAGAGGAGGGAACAGCAGTGTCAGAGAGAGAGAGGAGGGAACAGCAGTGACAGAGAGAGGAGGGAACAGCAGTGACAGAGAGAGGAGGGAACAGCAGTGTCAGAGAGAGAGAGGAGGGAACAGCAGTGTCAGAGAGAGAGAGGAGGGAACAGCAGTGTCAGAGAGAGAGAGAGGGAACAGCAGTGACAGAGAGAGGAGGAACAGCAGTGACAGAAAGAGAGGGAGGGAACAGCAGTGACAGAGAGAGAGAGGAGGGAACAGCAGTGACAGAGAGAGAAGGGAACAGCAGTGACAGAGAGAGAGAGGAGGGAACAGCAGTGACAGAGAGAGAGAGGAGGGAACAGCAGTGTCAGAGAGAGAGAGGAGGGAACAGCAGTGTCAGAGAGAGAGAGGAGGGAACAGCAGTGACAGAGAGAGGAGGGAACAGCAGTGACAGAGAGAGGAGGGAACAGCAGTGTCAGAGAGAGAGAGGAGGGAACAGCAGTGTCAGAGAGAGAGAGGAGGGAACAGCAGTGTCAGAGAGAGAGAGGAGGGAACAGCAGTGACAGAGAGAGGAGGGAACAGCAGTGACAGAAAGAGAGAGGAGGGAACAGCAGTGACAGAGAGAGAGAGGAGGGAACAGCAGTGACAGAGAGAGGAGGGAACAGCAGTGACAGAGAGAGAGAGGAGGGAACAGCAGTGACAGAGAGAGAGAGGAGGGAACAGCAGTGTCAGAAAGAGAGAGGAGGGAACAGCAGTGACAGAGAGAGAGAGGAGGGAACAGCAGTGACAGAGAGAGAGAGAGGAGGGAACAGCAGTGACAGAAAGAGAGAGAGAGGAGGGAACAGCAGCTGACAGAGAGAGAGAGGAGGGAACAGCAGTGACAGAGAGAGGAGGGAACAGCAGTGACAGAAAGAGAGAGAGAGGAGGGAACAGCAGCTGACAGAGAGAGAGAGAGAGGAGGGAACAGCAGCTGACAGAGAGAGAGAGAGAGGAGGGAACAGCAGTGACAGAGAGAGAGAGAGAGAGAGAGAGAGAGAGAGAGAGGAGGGAACAGCAGTGACAGAAAGAGAGAGAGAGGAGGGAACAGCAGTGACAGAAAGAGAGAGAGAGGAGGGAACAGCAGTGACAGAGAGAGAGAGAGAGAGAGAGAGAGAGAGAGAGAACAGCAGTGACAGAGAGAGAGAGAGAAGAGAGAGAGAGAGAGAGAGAGAGAGAGAGAGAGAGGGAACAGCAGTGACAGAGAGAGAGAGGAGGAACAGCAGTGACAGAAAGAGAGAGAGAGGAGGGAACAGGTGAGGGAGACAGCAGTGACAGAGAGAGAGAGAGAGAGAGAGAGAGAGAGAGAGAGAGAGAGAGAGAGAGAGAGAGGAACAGCAGTGACAGAGAGAGAGAGAGGGAACAGCAGTGACAGAGAGAGAGAGAGAGAGAGAGAGAGAGAGAGAGAGAGAGAGAGGAGGGAACAGCAGTGACAGAGAGAGAGAGCAGTGACAGAGAGAGAGAGAGGGAACAGCAGTGACAGAGAGAGAGAGAGAGAGAGAGAGAGAGAGGAGGGAACAGCAGTGACAGAGAGAGAGAGAGAGAGAGAGAGAGGAGAACAGCAGTGACAGAGAGAGAGAGAGAGAGGAACAGCAGTGACAGAGAGAGAGAGAGAGAGAGAACAGCAGTGACAGAGAAGAGAGAGAGAGGAGGGAACAGCAGTGACAGAAGAGAGAGAGAGAGGGAGGGAACAGCAGTGACAGAGAGAGAGAGAGAGAGAGAGAGAGAGAGAGAAGAGAGAGAGAGAGAGAGAGAGAGAGGAGGGAACAGCAGTGACAGAGAGAGAGAGAGAGAGAGAGAGAGAGACAGAGTGAGAGAGAGAGAGAGAGAGAGAGAGAGAGAGAGAGAGAGAGAGAGAGTGACAGAGAGAGAGAGGCAGTGACAGAGAGGAACAGAGTGACAGAGAGAGAGAGAGAGAGAGAGAGAGAGAGAGAGAGAGAGAGAGAGGGAACAGCAGTGACAGAGAGAGAGAGAGAGAGGGAGACAGAGAGTGAGAGAGAGTGAGAGAGAGAGAGAGAGGAACAGCAGTGACAGAGAGAGAGAGAGAGAGAGAGAGAGAGAGAGAGAGAGAGAGAGAGAGGGAAGAGAGTGACAGAGAGAGAGAGAGGGAACAGCAGTGATAGAGAGAGAGAGAGAGAGAGAGAGAGAGAGAGAGAGAGAGAGAGAGAGAGAAGAGTGACAGAGAGAGAGGAGGGAACAGCAGTGACAGAGAGAGAGAGAGAGAGAGAGAGAGAGAGAGAGAGAGAGAGAGAGAGAGAGAGAGAGGGAACAGCAGTGACAGAGAGAGAGAGAGAGAGGGGAGCAGTGACAGAGAGAGAGAGAGAGAGAGAGAGAGAGAGAGAGAGAGAGGGAACAGAGTGAGAGAGAGAGAGAGAGAGAGAGAGAGAGAGAGAGAGAGAGAGAGAGAGGGAACAGCAGTGACAGAGAGAGAGAGAGAGAGGAGGGAACAGAGTGACAGAAAGAGAGAGAGAGAGGAGGAACAGTGACAGAGAGAGAGAGAGAGAGGGAACAGAGTGACAGAGAGAGAGAGAGAGAGGGAACAGCAGTGACAGAGAGAGAGAGAGAGAACAGTGACAGAGTGAGAGAGAGAGAGAGAGAGAGAGAGAGAGAGAGAGAGAGAGAACAGCAGTGACAGAGAGAGAGAGAGGAGGGAACAGCAGTGTCAGAGAGAGAGAGGAGAACAGCAGTGACAGAGAGAGAGAGAGAGAGAGGAACAGCAGTGACAGAGAGAGAGAGAGAGAGAGAGAGAGAGAGAGAGCAGCAGTGACAGAGAGAGAGAGAGTGTCAGAGAGAGAACAGCAGTGACAGAAAGAGAGAGAGAGGAGGGAACAGCAGTGACAGAGAGAGAGAGAGAGAGAGAGAGAGAGAGAGAGAGAGAGGAGGGAACAGCAGTGACAGAGAGAGAGAGAGAGAGAGAGAGAGAGAGAGAGAGAGAGAGAGGAGGGAACAGCAGTGACAGAGAGAGAGAGAGAGGAGGGAACAGCAGCTGACAGAGAGAGAGAGAGAGAGGGAACAGCAGCTGACAGAGAGAGAGAGAGGAGGAACAGCAGTGACAGAGAGAGAGAGAGAGAGAGAGAAGGAGGGAACAGCAGTGACAGAAGAGAGAGAGAGAGAGGAGGGAACAGCAGTGACAGAAAGAGAGAGAGAGAGAGAGCAGTGAGAGAGAGAGAGAGAGAGAGAGAGAGAGAGAGAGGAGAACAGCAGTGACAGAGAGAGAGAGAGAGAGAGAGAGAGAGAGAGAGAGGGAACAGCAGTGACAGAGAGAGAGGAGGGAACAGCAGTGACAGAAAGAGAGAGAGAGAGGGAACAGCAGTGACAGAGAGAGAGAGAGAGAGAGAGAGAGAGAGAGAGAGAGAGAGAGAGAGAGAGAGAGAGAGAGAGAGAGAGAGAGAGAGAGAGAGAGAGAGAGAGTGAGAGAGAGAGAGAGAGAGAGAGAGAGGAGAACAGAGTGACAGAGAGAGAGAGGAGGGAACAGCAGTGACAGAGAGAGAGAGGAGGGAACAGCAGTGACAGAGAGAGAGAGAGAGAGAGAGAGAGAGAGGGAACAGCAGTGACAGAGAGAGAGAGAGAGAGAGAGAGAGAGAGAGAGGAGGGAACAGCAGTGACAGAGAGAGACAGAACAGAGAGAGAGGAGGGAACAGCAGTGACAGAGAGGAGGGAACAGCAGTGACAGAGAGAGAGAGGAACAGCAGTGACAGAGAGAGAGAGAGGGAACAGCAGTGACAGAAAGAGAGAGGGAACAGCAGTGACAGAGAGAGAGAGAGAGGGAACAGCAGTGACAGAGAGAGAGAGAGAGGAAACAGCAGTGACAGAAAGAGAGAGGAGGGAACAGCAGTGACAGAGAGAGAGAGAGGGAACAGAGTGACAGAGAGAGAGAGAGAGAACAGCAGTGACAGAAAGAGAGAGAGAGGAGGGAACAGCAGCTGACAGAGAGAGAGAGAACAGCAGACAGAGAGAGAGAGGGAACAGTGACAGAGAGAGAGAGAGAGGAGAACAGCAGTGACAGAAAGAGAGAGAGAGGAGGGAACAGCAGTGACAGAGAGAGAGAGAGAGGAGGGAACAGCAGTGACAGAGAGAGAGAGAGAGAGGAGGGAACAGCAGTGACAGAGAGAGAGAGAGAGAGAGAGAGAGAGAGAGAGAGAGAGAGAGAGAGAGAGAGGAGGGAACAGAGGGAAGAGAGAGAGAGAGAGAGAGAGAGAGAGAGGAGGGAACAGCAGTGACAGAGAGAGAGAGAACAGAGGAGAACAGCAGTGAGAGAGAGAGAGAGAGAGAGAGAGAGAGAGAGAGAGAGAGAGAGAGAGAGAGAGAGAGAGCAGTGACAGAGAGAGAGAGGAGGGAACAGCAGTGACAGAGAGAGAGAGAGAGAGAGAGAGAGAGAGAACAGCAGTGACAGAGAGAGAGAGAGAGAGAGAGAGAGGAGGGAACAGCAGTGACAGAGAGAGAGAGAGAGAGAGGGAACAGCAGTGACAGAGAGAGAGAGAGAGAGAGAGAGAGAGAGAGAGGAGAGAGAGAGAGAGAGTGAGGAGGGAACAGAGAGAGAGAGAGAGAGAGGGAACAGCAGTGACAGAGAGAGAGAGAGAGAGAGAGAGAGAGAGAGAGAGAGAGAGAGAGGGAACAGCAGTGACAGAAAGAGAGAGAGAGAGGGAACAGCAGTGACAGAGAGAGAGAGAGAGAGAGAGAGAGCAGTGACAGAGAGAGAGAGAGAGAGAGAGAGAGAGAGAGAGGAGAGAGAGAGAGAGAGAGAGAGAGAGAGAGAGAGAGAGAGAGAGAGAGAGAGAGAGAGAGAGAGAGAGAGAGAGAGAGAGAGAGAGAGAGAGAGAGAGAGAGAGAGAGAGAAAGAGGAGGGAACAGCAGTGAGAGAGAGAGAGAGAGAGAGAGAGAGAGAGAGAGAGAGAGAGAGAGAGAGAGAGAGAGAGAGAGAGAGAGAGAGAGAGAGAGAGAGAGAACAGCAGTGACAGAGAGAGAGAGAGGAGACAGCAGTGACAGAGAGAGAGAGAGGGAACAGCAGTGAGGGAAGAGAGAGAGAGAGAGAGAGAGAGAGAGAGAGAGAGAGAGAGGAAGAGGGAGG
>NC_060178.1:5709740-5739740 GCF_021184085.1 Oncorhynchus gorbuscha | reverse complement strand
ACTTTTTGGGATATAAAGAAGGATTTTATCTAACAAAACGACACTACATGTTATAGCTGGGACACTTTGGATGACAAATCAGAGGAAGATCTTCAAAAAGTAAGTGAACATTTAATCGCTATTTGTGAATGTATGAACCCTGTGCCGGTGGAAACATATTTTGATGTGGGGCGCCGTCCTCAAACAATCGCATGGCACGTTTTCGCTGTAATAGCTACTGTTAATCGGACAGTGGAGATAGATTAACAAGAATTTAAGCTTTTTAGCAATATGTTTAGCGACACTTGGATGTACCTACATGTTTAATATCCATAGTTTGATTATTTATTTGAATTTCGCACCCACCAGTTTCACCGGATGTTGACCCTTTATTCATTTAAAACAGAAATACCTTAATTAAGTATTCAGACCCTTTTCTTGGTTAACTTTCTATGTAATGAAAATCAAATGTATCTCCTTGCCTATGTAACAGCCATATTTGGGAACCTGAAAGAACGTAACGCATTCAGGAGAAATGCAAAGAAATTCTATAGATGAGTGACCAAATCAATTATTTTCATATGTTTGGGGTCACAAGACTCTTCAGATATCAAAACGGGATCGTGGGCCAAAAGAGTTAGGGAACACCTGCTATGTAACCCAATGAAACTGACACCATCGCACATTCAGAGAGCCTAATATAGCTGACACCATCGCACAGGCAGAGAGCCTAATATAGCTGACACCATCGCACAGTCAGAGAGCCTAATATAGCTGACACCATCGCACAGTCAGAGAGCCTAATATAGCTGACACCATCGCACAGTCAGAGAGCCTAATATAGCTGACACCATCGCACAGTCAGAGAGCCTAATATAGCTGACACCATCGCACAGTCAGAGAGCCTAATATAGCTGACACCATCACACAGTCAGAGAGCCTAATATAGCTGACACCATCACACAGTCAGAGATCCTAATATAGCTGACACCATCGCACAGTCAGAGAGCCTAATATAGCTGACACCATCGCACAGTCAGAGAGCCTAATATAGCTGACACCATCGCACAGTCAGAGAGCCTAATATAGCTGACACCATCGCACAGTCAGAGATCCTAATATAGCTGACACCATCACACAGTCAGAGAGCCTAATATAGCTGACACCATCACACAGTCAGAGATCCTAATATAGCTGACACCATCACACAGTCAGAGAGCCTAATATAGCTGACACCATCGCACAGGCAGAGTTGGACGAAGGAATTTCTTAGTTGGGTAAATTGGGGGTGATGATGTCAGATCTACTGAAAAATACATTTTTGGGAATACGTCCCAAATAGCACTGTATTCTATTTGTAATGCACTTTAAGGAATAGGGTGCCATTTGGCTATAGGTCCTGGTCTAAAGTAGTGCACTACATAGGGAATAGGGTGCCATTTGGCTATAGGTCCTGGTCTAAAGTAGTGCACTACATAGGGAATAGGGTGCCATTTGGCTATAGGTCATGGTCTAAAGTAGTGCACTACATAGGGAATAGGGTGCCATTTGGCTATAGGTCCTGGTCTAAAGTAGTGCACTACATAGGGAATAGGGTGCCATTTGGCTATAGGTCCTGGTCTAAAGTAGTGCACTACATAGGGAATAGGGTGCCATTTGGCTATAGGTCCTGGTCTAAAGTAGTGCACTACATAGGGAATAGGGTGCCATTTGGCTATATGTCCTGGTCTAAAGTAGTGCACTACATAGGGAATAGGGTGCCATTTGGGACGCATTCTTGATGTACATTTTTTTCCCACATCACGTCTTGAGCTGAGGGTCAAAGGAGAATAAGGAGGACAGTGTGTTCGGTCCAATTAACTGCAATGTGAATTTGTGGGTCTTCAATGTGGTTTTGTTTCCACCTGCTGGTTAATATCGGTAGTGGTTGAGCTGAAACAAACTCGTGTCCAAGGTTGAATGAATGGGTTGCGTTTATATAGCGAGTGTCCCCACACTGATATTAATCGGCACGTGCGCTCTAGCCAACAGCTCGCAGAAACGGCGAGGGTATAGCCTGTATCCCTTCAAACTCAACTCTGGACCTTGAAGCCACTACCTGGTGGTCCTGTAGCTCAGTTGGTAGAGCATGGCGCTTGTAACGCCAGGGAAGTGGGTTCAATCCCCGGGACCACCCATACGTAGAATGTATGCACACATGACTGTAAGTCGCTTTGGATAAAAGCGTCTGCTAAATGGCATATATTATTATTCATTATTATTATTGTATATTATTATTAATATTCATACTAATTATCAGGTAGAACAGAAAACCAGCAGGCTCGGACCATGTAGGGTCAGAGTTTAGTACCACTGGCCAACGTGATGAGATGTTTATAGACAAACGAGTGAGAATATGTTTATTTGTCAAACGGCAACCCAAGCATCGATGATCATGTCACCAGAATAAGACCCTCGATATTTATTGGGAAGAAGCGTGCGTCAAAACTCCTTTCGCCATCCTGTGTTGTTCACCATCATTTATTTCATCTGTAGCCTCAAACTGCGTGGTTTACCGCCGAGTCGTAGTGGCAGGACTACACAACATGGCATTGCATGACTCCAAGTTTACGTCGATATAATGGTTATTACATAAATAGTTGTGCATAAAAACGTTTCCACTGACATTTCTCGCACAATTAATTTTAGCGACACAAAAAGATCCAACCTTGTCTAGCGTGTTTTGTTACCCGGGCCAAACCCAAACGACGCTGGGGCCAATTATGCTCCACCTTATGGGACTCCGAATCACGGCCAGTTGTGATACAGCCTGGAAATCGAACCAGGGTGTCTGTAGTGACACCTCTAGCACTGAGATTCAGTGCCTTATACCACTGCGCCACTCGGTAGCCCCATGCTAAAAAACAAACCAACCAAGTTATTCCTATCCCTCGCCCTCTACTACTCTCTTCACTGCCTCAGCATTTTTTTAAAACCTTTATTTAACTAGACATGTCAGTTATGGAGAAATTCTTATTTTCAATGAGCCTATGAACAGTGTGTTTACTGCCTGTTCCTGGGGGGAGAACGACAGACTTGTACCTTGTCAGCTCGGTGGTTTGAACTCGGAAACTTCCAGTTACGAGTCCAACGCTCTACCCACTAGGCTACGTTAACACCTGTACTACCCTGATCCTGGCAAAGTTCTACAAACACGAAAGCTCTTACAAGCATGTATGAAATTTCTCCTTCCCCAGTTATTGATAAACATGTACTTATTAAGAAATGGACTTTTAGATCTGCTGAGGCACCATAGATTGATGAGGAACTGAGCAATTGTGTGGTTGAGAGAGAGAGGAAGTTAAAGAAGTGGCTAATAAGTCTGGCTGCTCATCTGAAAACCGACCGCAAATGGAGAAATGATGTGACTGAACTGAACAAAAAGAAGAATAAAAACTGTATTATGAAACTTAGATATAAAATATGACGTAAAAAAAAGCTTTGGAGAATTTCATGTGAAATTATGGGCAAAAAAGACTAATTCAACATCGTTATTTATTAAATCAGATGACTCATTCATCACCACCCCCCCCCCTGCACCGCTCTGATTCATAGGGTTTGGGTTAAATGCGGAAAGACACGTTTCAGTTGAATAAATTTCCCTTTCCAGCAACAAACTGCTATTTTTTTGGGCTCAAAAAGCGGACCAATAAGTCTACTGCCGGCTCTTATTAACAAACACTTTGAAAATAATTGTGTTTGAATCAAATACAATGCTATTTGTCTATGAAGAAATGAACAACAGACTTTCAGCCTATAGAGAAGGGCATTCTACATGTACTGCAATGACACAAGGGAAAGGGGGATAGCTAGTCAGTTGTTCAATTGAAAGTGTTCTTCCTGCATTTAACCCAATACCTCCGAATCAGAGAGGTGCCTTAATCAACATCCTTCAGCGCCCGGGGAACAGTGGGCAAAATAAATAAAAATAATGTATTTCACCTTTATTTAACCAGGTAAACTAGTTCACCTTTATTTAACCAGGTAAACTAGTTCACCTTTATTTAACCAGGTAGGCTAGTTCACCTTTATTTAACCAGGTAAACTAGTTCACCTTTATTTAACCAGGAAGGCTAGTTCACCTTTATTTAACCAGGTAGGCTATTTCACCTTTATTTAACCAGGTAGGCTAGTTCACCTTTATTTAACCAGGTAAACTAGTTCACCTTTATTTAACCAGGAAGGCTAGTTCACCTTTATTTAACCAGGTAGGCTATTTCACCTTTATTTAACCAGGTAGGCTAGTTCACCTTTATTTAACCAGGTAAACTAGTTCACCTTTATTTAACCAGGTAAACTAGTTCACCTTTATTTAACCAGGTAGGCTAGTTCACCTTTATTTAACCAGGTAAACTAGTTCACCTTTATTTAACCAGGAAGGCTAGTTCACCTTTATTTAACCAGGTAGGCTATTTCACCTTTATTTAACCAGGTAGGCTAGTTCACCTTTATTTAACCAGGTAAACTAGTTCACCTTTATTTAACCAGGAAGGCTAGTTCACCTTTATTTAACCAGGTAGGCTATTTCACCTTTATTTAACCAGGTAGGCTAGTTCACCTTTATTTAACCAGGTAAACTAGTTCACCTTTATTTAACCAGGTAAACTAGTTCACCTTTATTTAACCAGGTAGGCTAGTTCACCTTTATTTAACCAGGTAGGCTAGTTCACCTTTATTTAACCAGGTAGGCTAGTTCACCTTTATTTAACCAGGTAAACTAGTTCACCTTTATTTAACCAGGTAGGCTACTTCACCTTTATTTAACCAGGTAAACTAGTTCACCTTTATTTAACCAGGTAGGCTAGTTCACCTTTATTTAACCAGGTAGGCTAGTTCACCTTTATTTAACCAGGTAGGCTAGTTCACCTTTATTTAACCAGGTAGGCTAGTTCACCTTTATTTAACCAGGTAGGCTAGTTCACCTTTATTTAACCAGGTAGGCTAGTTGAGAACAAGTTCTCATTTACAACTGCGACGAGTCTAAGATAAAGCAAAGCAGTTTGACACAAACAACAACACACAGTTACACATGGAGTAAACAACAACACACAGTTACACATGGAGTAAACAACTAATAACAACAAATAACTGATGAATGCATAAAATACACAAAAAAAAACAGAAATACCTTATTTACATAAGTATTCAGACTGTCACGCCTTGGTCTTAGTATTTAGTGTCTTCTTTATTATTTGTTCAGGCCAGGGTGTGACATGGGTTTATTGTGTTGTCGTATTGGGGTTTTCGTAGGCATTGGGATTGTGGTTGATTAGGGGTGTGTCTAGCATAGGCTTGGCTGCCTGAGGCGGTTCTCAATCAGAGTCAGGTGATTCTCGTTGTCTCTGATTGGGAACCATATTTAGGATAGCCTGGGTTTCTCTGTGTATTTCGTGGGTGATTGTTCCTGTCTCTGTGTAGTGTTCACCAGACAGGCTGTAATTAGGTTTTCACGTTCCGTTTGTTGTTTTTGTATTTATTTAGTTATTTCATGTATCGCTATTTTTTCATTAAAGAACATGAGTAACCACCACGCCACATTTTGGTCCGACTCTCTTTCGACAAACGAACGCGTTACAGAATCACCCACCACACACGGACCGAGTGGCGTGGAAACAGGCAGCGACAGCAGGAGCAGCGAAAGGAGGATGAATTGTTCGGAGAAGGACCCTGGGATCAGCCGGGAGAATATCGGCGCCCCAAAGAAGAACTGGAGGCGGCAAGAGCTGAGAGACGCTGGTATGAGGAGAAACAACAGCGGCAGCAGGAGCTACAATATCGGGACTATACGACGTGGGAAGAAATAGACAGGTGGGCGGTCGACCCAGAGAGAGTGCCGGAGCCCGCCTGGGATTCGCTGGAGCAGTGCGAAGAGGGCTATAGGAGAATGGAGTTGGAGAGACAATCACGACGGCGCAGAGGAAAGCCCGTGAGTCAGCCCCAAAAATGTATTGGGGGGGGGGGCTCAGGGAGAGAGTGGCAGAGTCAGGAGATGGACCTGAGCCAACTCTCCTTGTAAATCGTGAGGAGCCAAGGAGGAGACCAGAACCAGAGCCGGTGTTAGAGGTGAGCGAAGCAGAGACTGTGAAGGAGTTAATGGGGAAAGTGGAGTGGAGAGTAATGAGGGAGTTGCTGTGTTGGTGCTTTAGGTACAAGATTCGTCCAACGGAGCGTGTCGGGGATTTTATGGCACCTGGGTCAGCGCTCCATACTCGTCCTGAGGTGCGTGTTAGTCGGCTGGTGAAAAATGTGCCAGCCTCACGCACTAGGCCTCCTGTGTACCTACCTAGCCTTGCACGTCCTGTGCCAGTCCTGCTCTCAGGCTCTCCAGTACACCTTCATGGTCCAGTCCATCCTGTGCCACCTTCACATACCAGTCCTCCGGTGGCAGCTCCCCGCACTAGGCTTCCTGTGCGTGTCCTCGATCCAGTACCACCAGTTCCAGCACCACGCACCAGGCCTTCAGTGCGCCTTGCCTGTTCAGCGCAGCCAGCGCTTTCCCCCTCTCCTGCGCTGTCGGAGTCTCCCACCTGTTCAGCGCTTCCAGAGCCTTCCTCCTCTACAGCGCTGCCGGAGCCTCCTGCCTGTTCGGAGCAGTCTGAGCTGCCAGACTGCATGGAGCAGCCAGAGCTGTCAGCCTGCATGGAGCAGCCTGAGCTGTCAGTCTGCATGGAGCAACCCGAGCTGTCAGTCTACACGGAGCAGCCAGAGCTGCCAGTCTGCATGGAGCAGCCAGAGCTGTCAGTCTGCATGGAGCAGCCTGAGCTGTCAGTCTGCATGGAGCAGCCTGAGCTGTCAGTCTGCATGGAGCAGCCAGAGCTGCCAGTCTGCATGGAGCAGCCAGAGCTGCCAGTCTGCATAGAGCAGCTAGATCCGCCAGTCAGCCGTGATCTTCTAGATCTGCCAGCCAGGATCTACCGGAGCCAACTACCTGCCTGAGCTTCATCTCAGTACTGGGCTTCCTCTCAGTACTGGGCTTCCTCTCAGTACTGGGCTTCCTCTCAGTACTGGGCTTCTCCTCAGTAATGGGCTTCCCCTCAGTCCCGGGCTTCCCCTCAGTCCCGGGCTTCCCCTCAGTCCCGGGCCTCCCCTCAGTCCCGAGCTGCCTCAGTCCCGAGCTGCCCCTCAGTCCCGACCTGCCCCTCAGTCACGAGCTGCCCGTCAGTTCAGTGGGGTTCTGGGTGAGGACTATTAGGCCATGGTCGGCGGCGAGGGTGGATTATCCCAGGACGCGAAGGGGAGGAACTATGACATTTATGGAGTGGGGTCCACATCCCGAGCAGGAGCCGCCACCATGGACAGACGCCCACCCGGACCCTCCCTATGGTTTTGAGGTGCGTCCGGGAGGTTCTATCGCTATTTTTTCATTAAAGAACATGAGTAACTACCACGCCACATTTTGGTCCGACTCTCTTTCGACAAACGAACGGCGTTACACAGACCCTTTGCTAGGAGACTCTAAATTGAGCTCAGGTGCATCCTGTTTCCATTGATCATCCTTGAGATGATTCTACAACTTGATTAGAGTCCACCTTTTGGTAAATTCAATTGATTGGACATGATTTGAAAAGGCACACACCTGTTTATATAAGTTCCCACAGTTGACAGTGCAATATGTCGGAGGAAACACTGTACAGCTGGCGACCGGGGTCAGCTTGCAGGCTCCCAGCCCGCCACAAGGAGTCGCTAAGGCACAATGGGACGAAGAAATCCCGTAAACTCTCCCCTAACCCAGACGAACCCGGGTCTGCAGTGACACCTCAAGCACACGTGATGTAGTGCATTAGACTGTTGCAACACTCGGGAGGCCAACTTTGACATCGTTTAATCAGCTTCTTGATATGCCACACCTGTCAGGTGGATGGATTAATTAGCTTCTTGATATGCCACACCTGTCAGGTGGATGGATTAATTAGCTTCTTGATATGCCACACCTGTCAGGTGGATGGATTATCTTGGCAAAGGAGAAATGCTCACTAACAGGGATGTAAACAAATTTGTGCACCAAATTTGAGAGAAACGAGCTTTTGTGCATATGGAACATTTCCGGGATAATTTTGTTTCAACTCATGAAACACTTTACATGTCGTGTTTTATATTTTTGTTTTGTGTAGTGTAATTTTACGTTATTGTATTTATTTTAATGAATGTAGTTCTGTATCTGTCTATTCGTGTTGTGTATTGTGTCATGTTTTATGTTTTGTGTGGACCTTAGGCAGAGTAGAAGCAGCTTTGCCTGTAGCTAATGGGGATCCGGATAAAATACTACACAGGAAAGCATCAGGGAGGGGCAGTCCTTTCTTCTTCTTGAGACAGCATGTAAACACTCGCTGTGTCAGGGGCGGGGCCCTGATTGCGTCCAAGAACGTCCTGATTGGTTGGAATAGGTAAATTATTGACATAGGAAAGTGATTGACAGACCAGAAAGCCAATCAGATAGAGAGGGCCGGCCTTTTTTTTTTTTTTTTTTATAAAATTCGGAAAGGCTGTTATGAACCAATTGCAGATATGGTAGCAGGCTAGTGAAACAACTCTATTGGACTAGAGACCCTCGAATGATCGGCTTTGAATTGTATAGTGAACGAGTGGGTGAATGACTGAGTGAGCTATAGGAACGAAATATACCGTTAGGAGTCTGCTGATGATTTGATTGGATAGATGATGAGACGGGTGATCAGAAAGAAGTAAATGTATTTTTATGAATAAGAGACGTAGCGAGGAGAGGATTGCACAACTGGAAATGCTGGTGAGTGCAGCTATTCCATTCATTCTGTAGCCACATCATCATTATATAAATGCGTTATATTGTTGATCACAATATAGCCTGATTTAATGTAATGTCATGTAGCCTGGGGATTTCTGTAGCGGCTGACACGACTATTCGATTGTATCATGTGTGTCATTATACAGACATTAAAATGACACACTCATAAAGGTTTGCACTGTGTGTTATATAAAACTCGGGAAACATATGCAGAACAGAAGAGGAGTCCATGCCCACACAATGGCGTTATCTTTTTTGTTAGAAAAGGAACTCCACAGAATTACAGGACCCAGACTGGCTGACATTCTTGCGCCTCTACAGGTATTCGTCATTCGATATTTTCAGCAACTGAATTGAACAACACATTTTGTTGTACAACGCTGTCTGGAAAACATCTCCCTTCCCTCTGGCAAAAGAATCGCAGGTTAGCGTTTTTCGTCATGAATGTTGTTCTGGAGGCAGCTCTGCAGAATGGTCACTAGCTAGCACAACCACAGTCATCAAATCAAATTTTAAACTTGACCCTAATCTTAAATTAAGACCAAAAAGCAAATGTTTGTTTTTATGAATGTTTTAATATAGCCAATTTTGACTTTGCAGCTGGCTTATCTAGTGGAAATCTCTCAGATCTGCCTCCAGGACAAGACTCATCCCAATAAACATCCAACTGTAGAAGAGTCACACCATTTCACCATCTGGGTGTGACTTGGCTCAGACAGCATGATCTGATTCTGATTGCATTCCCTGACTTCCTCTCTGTACGTTGCATTTGACTGGTCCTCAGTGTGTTTCAGTTGGACAGACTGGACAGAGTGCAGCCGACACAGCGACGGTGTGAGTGGAGCAGAGAGAACCGACGATGGGGGGCGGAGGTCAGCAGACGGAGTCAAGCGAGCCAGCCAAGGGTGACGGGGTTGGGCCCGGTGGAGGGCGAGGTGGCAGTGCAGTCTACACCTGGGAAGAGGTTCAGAAGCACTGCCACAGAAGCGACCAGTGGTTGGTCATCGACAGGAAGGTCTATAATATTACCCAGTGGGCGAAGAGACACCCGGGGGGCATCAGGGTCATCAGTCACTTTGCTGGAGAAGATGCCACGGTCAGTAGCCTAACTATGGAAGTTGTTGGTGAAATGTTCTCAAGTTATTCCAAGAAGACTGTTGCAAATGTTATAATGTTGTAGGTATGACATATTACAGTAGTTGTTAGTGGATCGTACATTATGACTCTATGACATATTACAGTAGTTGTTAGTGGATCGTACATTATGACTCTATTACATATTACAGTAGTTGTTTGTGGATCGTACATTATGACTCTATTACATATTACAGTAGTTGTTAGTGGATCGTACATTATGACTCTATTACATATTACACTAGTTGTTAGTGGATCGTACATTATGATAATGACATATTACACTAGTTGTTAGTGGATCGTACATTGTGACTCTATTACATATTACACTAGTTGTTAGTGGATCGTACATTATGACTCTATTACATATTACACTAGTTGTTACTGGATCGTACATTATGACTCTATTACATATCACACTAGTTGTTCGTGGATCGTACATTATGACTCTATTACATATTACACTAGTTGTTAGTGGATCGTACATTATGACTCTATTACATATTACACTAGTTGTTAGTGGATCGTACATTATGACTCTATTACATATTACACTAGTTGTTAGTGGATCGTACATTATGACTCTATTACATATTACACTAGTTGTTAGTGGATCGTACATTATGACTCTATTACATATTACACTAGTTGTTAGTGGATCGTACATTATGACTCTATTACATATTACACTAGTTGTTAGTGGATCGTACATTATGACTCTATTACATATTACAGTAGTTGTTAGTGGATCGTAAATTATGACTCTATTACATATTACACTAGTTGTTAGTGGATCGTACATTATGACTCTATTACATATTACACTAGTTGTTAGTGGATCGTACATTATGACTCTATGACATATTACAATAGTTGTTAGTGGATCGTACATTATGACTCTATTACATATTACAGTAGTTGTTAGTGGATCGTACATTATGACTCTATTACATATTACACTAGTTGTTAGTGGGATCGTACATTGTGATAATGACATATTACACTAGTTGTTAGTGGATCGTACATTATGACTCTATTACATATTACAGTAGTTGTTAGTGGATCGTACATTATGACTATGACATATTACACTAGTTGTTAGTGGATCGTACATTGTGATAATGACATATTACAGTAGTTGTTAGTGGATCGTACATTATGATAATGACATATTACAGTAGTTGTTAGTGGATCGTACATTATGATAATGACATATTACAGTAGTTGTTAGTGGATCGTACATTATGATAATGACATATTACAGTAGTTGTTAGTGGATCGTACATTGTGATAATGACATATTACACTAGTTGTTAGTGGATCGTACATTGTGACTCTATTACATATTACACTAGTTGTTAGTGGATCGTACATTATGACTCTATTACATATTACACTAGTTGATAGTGGATCGTACATTATGACTCTATGACATATTACACTAGTTGTTAGTGGATCGTACATTGTGATAATGACATATTACACTAGTTGTTAGTGGATCGTACATTATGACTCTATTACATATTACAGTAGTTGTTAGTGGATCGTACATTATGACTATGACATATTACACTAGTTGTTAGTGGATCGTACATTGTGATAATGACATATTACACTAGTTATTAGTGGATCGTACATTATGACTCTATTACATATTACAGTAGTTGTTAGTGGATCGTACATTATGACTCTATGACATATTACAGTAGTTGTTAGTGGATCGTGCATTATGATAATGACATATTACACTAGTTGTTAGTGGATCGTACATTGTGATAATGACATATTACACTAGTTGTTAGTGGATCGTACATTATGACTCTATTACATATTACACTAGTTGTTAGTGGATCGTACATTATGACTATGACATATTACACTAGTTGTTAGTGGATCGTACATTATGATAATGACATATTACACTAGTTGTTAGTGGATCGTACATTGTGATAATGACATATTACACTAGTTGTTAGTGGATCGTACATTATGACTCTATTACATATTACACTAGTTGTTAGTGGATCGTACATTATGACTCTATTAGATATTACAGTAGTTGTTAGTGGATCGTACATTATGACTCTATTACATATTCCACTAGTTGTTAGTGGATCATACATTGTGATAATGACATATTACAGTAGTTGTTAGTAGATCGTATATTATGACTCTATTACATATTCCACTAGTTGTTAGTGGATCGTACATTGTGATAATGACATATTACACTAGTTGTTAGTGGATCGTACATTATGACTCTATTACATATTACACTAGTTGTTAGTGGATCGTACATTATGACTCTTACATATTACAGTAGTTGTTAGTGGATCGTACATTATGACTCTATTACATATTACAGTAGTTGTTAGTAGATCGTACATTATGACTCTATTACATATTACACTAGTTGTTAGTGGATCGTACATTATGACTCTATTACATATTACACTAGTTGTTAGTGGATCGTACATTATGACTCTATGACATATTACACTAGTTGTTAGTGGATCGACATCTTGTTACATTATGACTCTATGACATATTACACTAGTTGTTAGTGGATCGTGACATTATGACTCTATTACATATTACACTAGTTGTTAGTGGATCGTACATTATGACTCTATTACATATTACAGTAGTTGTTAGTGGATCGTACATTATGACTCTATTACATATTACACTAGTTGTTAGTGGATCGTACATTATGACTCTATTACATATTACAGTAGTTGTTAGTGGATCGTACATTATGACTCTATTACATATTACAGTAGTTGTTAGTGGATCGTACATTATGACTCTATTACATATTACAGTAGTTGTTAGAGGATCGTACATTATGACTCTATGACATATCACACTAGTTGTTAGTGGATCGTACATTATGACTCTATTACATATTACACTAGTTGTTAGTGGATCGTACATTATGACTCTATTACATATTACAGTAGTTGTTAGAGGATCGTACATTATGACTCTATGACATATTACAGTAGTTGTTAGTGGATCGTACATTATAACTCTTTCACATATTACACTTGTTGTTAGTGGATTGTACATTATGGCTCTATGACATATTACACTAGTTGTTAGTGGATCGTACATTGTGAAAATGACATATTACACTAGTTGTTAGTGGATCGTACATTATGACTCTATGACATATTACACTAGTTGTTAGTGGATCGTACATTATGACTCTATTACATATTACAGTAGTTGTTAGTGGATCGTACATTATGACTCTATTACATATTACACTAGTTGTTAGTGGATCGTACATTATGACTCTATGACATATTACAATAGTTGTTAGTGGATCGTACATTATGACTCTATTACATATTCCACTAGTTGTTAGTGAATCATACATTATGACTCTATTACATATTACACTAGTTGTTAGTGGATCGTACATTATGACTCTATTACATATTACACTAGTTGTTAGTGGATCGTACATTGTGAAAATGACATATTACACTAGTTGTTAGTGGATCGTACATTATGACTCTATGACATATTACAGTAGTTGTTAGTGGATCGTACATTATGACTCTATTACATATTACACTAGTTGTTAGTGGATCGTACATTATGACTCTATTACATATTACACTAGTTGTTAGTGGATCGTGACATATTACATAGTTGTGAAAATGACATATTACACTAGTTGTTAGTGGATCGATTATGACTCTATTACATATTACATTATGACTCTTATGACATATTACAGTAGTTGTTAGTGGATCGTACATTATGACTCTATGACATATTACACTAGTTGTTAGTGGATCGTACATTATGACTCTATTACATATTACACTAGTTGTTAGTGGATCGTACATTGTGAAAATGACATATTCCACTAGTTGTTAGTGGATCGTACATTATGACTCTATTACATATTACACTAGTTGTTAGTGGATCGTACATTGTGATAATGACATATTACACTAGTTGTTAGTGGATCGTACATTATGACTCTATTACATATTACACTAGTTGTTAGTGGATCGTACATTATGACTCTATTACATATTACACTAGTTGTTAGTGGATCGTACATTGTGATAATGACTTATTACACTAGTTGTTAGTTAATGTTAGTTAATTAATGATCTTAAAGCTGCAATATGCAAATGTTTAATAAGCAGTTCTATCTGTTCTATTTCTATGCTTCCTGTTCTTACATTTTTGATTTTTGGGAATATTTTACTTTCGGTTTTGTTGTTTGTTTCCTGAGATATGCAAATATTTTTTGGTTATGAAAAAGTTATTTCCCATTTTTTCTCATACAATGATTCGCTTCATAATGATGATACATCTACATGATTCTCTACACTATACTTGCTTGTTTTGTCACATAAACTGAAATTAGGGCGAACTATTAGAATTGTAACAACCAGGAAACGGCAGAGCGATTTCTGCATGAAGCGTCTTTATTTAATCACACGGCGAATATGAATTACATTTTTGTACTGAGAGACAAATGAATGACATTTATATGTATTTCTCTTAAACAACATAGATGAATCTATGTCTCTAATTTCTAGGAAGCATTTTCCGCATTCCATCCCGATCCTAATTTTGTCAGGAAGTTTCTGAAGCCGTTGCTGATTGGAGAGCTGACACCGACAGAGCCCAGCCAGGACCAGGGGAAAAACGTGAGGAGGCCCATCTTTATCTCTCTCCCTCTATAGCATCACACCCATAACATACATCGTTGTAGGCTACATAATGAAACATAATGTGCAGCCTACAGCATCTCTCCCTCTGACACAGCACCACACCCACTCTAACATACTGTAGGTTTAGGTAGGGACCCGGGGACCAACGTGAGGCCTGTCTTTCTCTGGCTGATAGGGAATTACATGCTTCTCAGACTGAATGCTGTACAGTTTCTACAATGTGTCAGAAGACCCGGGGACCAAGTCGTGTGTCATCTTCAGTCGTCTACTATAATAACTAGATCACATTATACCAGCCTGTCTACGTGCCCAGATGGCCCTATAACTAGATCACATTATACCAGCCTGTCTATGTGCCCAGATGCCCCTATAACTAAATCACATTATACCAGCCTGTCTATGTGCCCCTATAACTAGATTACATTATACCAGCCTGTCTATATGCCCAGATGCCCCTATAAATAGATCACATTATACCAGCCTGTCTATATGCCCAGATGCCCCTATAACTAGATCACATTATACCAGCCTGTCTATGTGCCCCTATAACTAGATTACATTATACCAGCCTGTCTATATGCCCAGATGCCCCTATAACTAGGGCACATTATACCAGCCTGTCTATGTGCCCCTATAACTAGATCACATTATACCAGCCTGTCTATGTGCCCCTATAACTAGATTACATTATACCAGCCTGTCTATATGCCCAGATGCCCCTATAACTAGATCACATTGTACAAGCCTGTCTATGTGCCCCTATAACTAGATCACATTATACCAGGCTGTCTATATGCCCAGATTCCCTGCTGTCTGTTTACCTATTCAGGAGTCTTACATCTTATCCTGGTTCTCTTCAGCTTTCTGTTACTTATATTTCCTTACCCTTCTTCTTCCTCTTCTTCTTCCTCTTCTTCTCTACAGGTTTCTCTTCTCAATTTATACTGTCCTTCTCCCTCTCCTGTCCTTCTCCTGTCCTTCTCCCTCTCCTGTCCTTCTCCCTCTCCTGTCCTTCTTCCTCTCCTGTCCTTCTCTCTCTCCTGTCCTTCTCCCTCTCCTGTACTTATCCCTCTCCTGTCCTTCTCCCTCTCCTGTCTTTCTCCCTCTCCTGACCTTCTTCCTCTCCTGTCCTTCTCCCTCTCTTGTCCTTCTCCCTCTCCGGTTCTTCTCCCTCTCCTGTCCTTCTCCCTTTCCTGTCCTCTTCCTCCTCTCCTGTCCTTCTCCCTCTCCTGTCCTTCTCCCTCTCCTGTCCTGTCCTCTCCACTCCCTCTCCTGTCCTTCTCCCTCTCCTGTCCTTCTCCCTCTCCTGTCCTTCTCCCTCTCCTGTCCTCTTCCTCCTCTCCTGTTCTTCTCCCTCTCCTGTCCTTCTCCCTCTCCTGTCCTTCTCCCTCCCCTGTCCTTCTCACTCTCCTGTCCTTCTCCATCTCCTGTCCTTCTCTCTCCCTGTCCTTCTCCCTGTCCTGTCCTTCTCCCTCTCCTGTCCTTCTCCCTCTCCTGTCCTGTCCTCTCCACTCCCTCTCCTGTCCTTCTCCCTCTCCCTCTCCTGTCCTCTTCCTCCCCTCCTCTCCCTCAATTCCCATCTCTCTACCATCATCCATCTTCCTACTGGTTCATCTACTTTGAGAAAGATCCCATTACATATGTATTGATTATTGATCACCTCTATTCCATACAGGCAGCTCTAGTGCAGGACTTCCAGGCCTTGCGCGACCGTGTGGAGAGTGAAGGTCTGCTCCGTGCCTGCCCTCTCTTCTTCAGCCTCTACCTGGGCCACATCCTGCTACTAGAGGCCCTGGCTTTGGGCCTGCTCTGGGTCTGGGGGACCAGCTGGAGCCTCACACTGCTCTGTTCCCTCATGCTGGCCACGTCTCAGGTACCATTACAATATTATTAGGGAGTACAAGAAGATAGTTGACAGGCAGATTCAAAGGTTAGGCATAGGGATCGAAGGTTAGGGTTAAGGTTAGGGTTAGCGTTAAGATTAGGGTATTAGGTTAGGGTTACGATTAAGGTGAAGGTTAGGGGTGTTGAGGTTAGGTTAGGGTAAGGGTTTAGCTTAACGATAGGGTTACCAAACCACCTTTCAGACACCATTCAAATTCTGCCTTTCTTTTTCACTCTCAGTCCCAGGCTGGCTGGCTGCAGCATGACTACGGCCACCTGTCAGTCTGCAAGAAATCCAGTTGGAATCACGTACTGCAAAAGTTTGTCATTGGACACCTAAAGGTAGGCTGCTGGACAATGGTTGGACATTTGACAATACTGTTTCTTTAGGCGGATCTTCTGCTACTCTTTGGATAAGTTAACCGGACACCGTTTAAACCTAGTTCTAGACTGAAAACCATTCTCATTGGATAATCTCCTTTGAAAGTACATTTTACTCCAGGACTATGTTAAGTCTTTGTTCAGGAAACTGTCCCTTTCACTTTCCTACATTCACCAGAGCAGTGTTACATTTCCTAGTTCACTGCTATACATTAGCCTTATTTTGTGTCGTGTCCAACAGGTGTAAGTTACAGTAAGTGTAATTGTGTGTACCATTAATAAGTAACAGTAGCTGTGTGTTTCCAGGGTGCCTCTGCTAACTGGTGGAACCATCGTCACTTCCAGCACCACGCTAAGCCCAACGTGTTTAGTAAAGATCCTGATGTCAACTCACTGCATGTCTTCGTCCTGGGAGACAAACAGCCTGTAGAGGTAGTTATCACTATAATATATTTGTGATTCATGCCCCAACTGGACTCACAACCTTAGTGCTTTATGACCCATCTGACTTCCTGTCATATTTGAATAATAATCTAAATATTCATGTATAATTATTAATGTAGTATTTAAATATCCATGTAATAGTTAATTAAATTAATGTCATTTTTATGAAATAACCATGTAATAATATCCATGTAATAGCTCATTAATTTAATGTAATATTCATGAAATAACTATGTAATAATATCCATGTAATATTCAAATATCCATGTAATAGCTCATTAATTTAATGTAATATTCATGAAATAACCATGTAATAATATCCATGTAACGGTTTGTCTCAGTCGTGTTAAAACGGTATTCGTGTTTCTGTGTAAGACCCATCTGTCTCCTTGTCTCTGTCTATTGCAGTATGGTATAAAGAAGTTGAAGTACATGCCCTACCATCACCAACACCAGTACTTCTTCCTCAGTAAGTTGCTGAACACGTTTAGTGGATTTCTGTATAGAATCACATCAACTTCCATTGAACAGGTAAAAGACAGACCACTGTATGTAATGTATGTAATACCAATATTATCCTTCTGTGTTTCAGTTGGACCCCCACTACTTATTCCAGTGTATTTCCACATCCAGATATTGCGGACCATGTTTTTACGACAGGACTGGGTGGTGAGATTTCATACCAACTGATTGTAGACTTAATCCTCTTCATTCCCATCTGGAACATAAGGGCTTCCACGAGAGAGTAATGATATGATGGTTAGGACTGAGCGTGGCTGAGGTCGATGAATACGGCTGAACAGTACTGTCTCTTATCGATGGCGGTTATGATATTGTTTAGTACCTTGAGCGTGGCTGAGGTGCACCCATGACCAGCTCGGAAAGCAGATTGCATAGCGGAAAGGTACGGTGGGATTCAAAATCGTCGGTGATCTGTTTGTTAACTTGGCTTTCGAAGACCTTCGAAAGGCAGGGCAGGATAGATATGACTATGCGAACACCTGGGGGCACTAAATCCTTGTTCGATGCTCACTAAAGCTAGTGAGCAATAATATTGTACTACCAACAACACACTGACTGTACCATCAGAAATGACTAAATCAAATCAAATTTTATCACATACACATGGTTAGCAGATGTTAATGCGAGCGTAGCGAAATGCTTGTGCTTCTAGTTAAGACTGTGCAGTAATATCTAACAAGTAATCTTACAATTTCACAACAACAACCTTATACACACAAATCTAAAGGGGGAATGAGAATATGTACATATAGATATATGGATGATCGATGGCCGAACAGCATAGGCAAGATGTGTCAGGCATAGGTGGCAGGGAAGTCAGGCGCAGGAGAGTCAAACGGAGTTTAAATATGGAGTCTTTTAATAAAGTTCCATAACAATAAATGTACAAACAAAACATGGGTACGAGGACCCGACGCGCACCTATACAAACAATCACACTACACTGACAACAAATCAATCTCTGACAAAGACATGAGGGGAAACAGAGGGTTAAATACACAACAGGTAATGAATGGGATTGAAAACAGGTGTGTGGGAAGACAAGACAAAACCAATGGAAAATGAAAAAAGGATCAATGATGGCTAGAAGACCGGTGACGTCGAACGCCGAGCACCGCCCGAACAAGGAGAGACAACGACTTCGGTAGAAGTCGTGACAAGATGCAGTAGATGGTATAGAGTACAGTAAATACATATGAGATGAGTAATGTAGGGTATGTAAACATGATATTAGGTAGCATTGTTTAAAGTGGCTAGTGATATATTTTACATCATTTCCCATCAATTCCCATTATTAAAGTGGCTGGAGTTGAGTCAGTATGTTGGCAGCAGCCACTCAATGTTAGTGGTGGCTGTTTAACAGTCTGATGGCCTTGAGATAGAAGCTGTTTTTCAGTCTCTCGGTCCCCAGCTTTGATGCACCTGTACTGACCTCGCCTTCTGGATGATAGCGGGGTGAACAGGCAGTGGCTCGGGTGGTTGATGTCCTTGATCTTTATGGACTTCCTGTGACATCGGGTGAACTATCTTCCTTATCACCGTGATAATTGTTGCTTTGCTGTCATCCTATAGGGGAATAGGGGTGATTTTAACAAAAACAAACAAATGGGATGCATGTCAACAAAGCCACTACACAACACTAAACAATACATTAATTGCACTGTAATGGTGACAAACGGTGCCCACAAACTGTTAGGGCCGACATATAGCTGTCCCTTCATCTTACCACTGCTACACCTGGCTATCAGCGGAGCCTAGACTGGCAGCCAAACAGTTCATTCAGCCTAATTTACTGCCTTTAAAAAACATAGCTGATATGGCTGACTTGGTTAAACAAATGTGGTTTCTAATGACAATTGAGATGTACAAACTGTGGCATAAGGGGACGACAAGCGGATAAGAGGCAATCTGTAATTTAGTTTAAGACTTTAATGAGCGAGTTAGGACAGACATAGTCAATATAACTATTTGTTTAGCACTTTTGAAATGTACCGGGACAGAATTCAGAACACGGGCCGTTCTTCAAGTGTTCAAACTGTACACCAAGTCAGAACCGTAGGATAAATAAAGGGGGATATAAGCAGACATGGAAAGCTCTTAAAATATTACCAGGCTGTAGGCTACATGTGCACCACCAAGTCAGAACAGTAGAGTAAGTTATGAGGGGGGAAAGGACCAAAGTGTTAGGTTGAGGCACATGGGCTACTAACCGCTTACTACACAACATACAGTTGTATTACTTTCTTAGCTACAGTATACATATCTCCCTGGCATATTACATCATCAACCAACTTGTTGTGTAATGTCTATGTCCAATGGCCGATGAGCATCGATACGTTCCATCTATAATTTCTAATAAATGTGGGGCTCAAAAAATGAATAATGTGTTGCCACTGGGTAGGAACCCCAGATGTATAATGTCTGGCCTAATACCAATCTTTGTCTCCTGTGAAGGATCTGACGTGGTCGATGAGTTTCTACCTTCGCTTCTTCTGCTGTTACTATCCATTCTTTGGTTTCTTTGGCTCAGTAGCATTGATCAGCTTCGTCAGGTAAAGTATGAACTGAGAGGGAGCTCAAAGATTAACTCATTCATTCAATGCTGTGCTTGATTTAATAATGTAATATAATATTGTGGCTGAATAATTATATTGTGAATATTGTACTGTATATATAGGTTTTTGGAAAGCCACTGGTTTGTATGGGTGACCCAGATGAATCACCTTCCTATGGAGATAGATCACGAGAGACACCAGGACTGGCTCACCATGCAGGTAACATGTCATTACTAGACAACTGGGTCTTGTCTGGAGTAGGAGGGCCGATCTAGGATCAGGTCCCCCCTGTCCATACATTCCTATTCAGTATAATCTTAAAAGGCTAAACGGATCCGGGAACAGCAGTCCGGAGTACAGGTCCAGGAGTGTTTTCTGGGGCTGTGCCTTCTGTAGTTCTCCAGCAGAGGGAGCTGTAAACGTGTCTCTTTCTCTGGTCTTAGTTGAGTGCTACTTGCAACATTGAACAGTCAACCTTCAACGACTGGTTCAGTGGACACCTCAACTTTCAGATTGAACACCAGTAAGTGAAACAAATATCTCACCTTACTGTTATATGTCAACAGTATATACTGTATTGTCGTGTCTTTGGCATCATTAAACTGAAGACTGTTAGTTTATCAAATCAATTCTCTGTACTTATTATTACATGATGAACTAATCAGGTAAATGTAATTAACTAGGAAGTCGGGGCACCAAGGAAAAATATTCAGATTACAAAGTTATAATTTTCCTAATATAACTTTCAGATATTTTAATATCTGATCAATTGGTCTTCTAATGAATTAATTATTCTTTACCTCATGTTAAGTCTCATTCCAAACGTCGTAAATTGTTGGTTATCCGCACGAACCCAGTCTTAACTATGAATCATCCATACATCAATTGTCTCAATCATTTATTTATTAACTAACTAAATAATCACAGAAATACATAAACAAACAGTAGAGATGGTTACAAGGAAATGATAGGGGATGTGCCCCTTAGTGGGCTAAACCGGTATGACCCCTAGTGGGCTAAACTGGTATGACCCCTAGTGGGCTAAACCGGTATGTTCCCTAGTGGGCTAAACCGGTATGACCCCTAGTAGGCTAAACCGGGATGACCCCTAGTGGGCTAAACCGGCATGACCCCTAGTGGGCTAAACCGGTATGACCCCTAGTGGGCTAAACCGGTATGACCCCTAGTGGGCTAAACCGGTATGACCCCTAGTGGGCTAAACCGGGATGACCCCTAGTGGGCTAAACCGGTATGACCCCTAGTGGGCTAAACCGGTATGACCCCTAGTGGGCTAAACCGGTATGACCCCTAGTGGGCTAAACCGGTATGACCCCTAGTGGGCTAAACCGGGATGACCCCTAGTGGGCTAAACCGGCATGACCCCTAGTGGGCTAAACCGGGATGACCCCTAGTGGGCTAAACCGGTATGACCCCTAGTGGGCTAAACCGGTATGACCCCTAGTGGGCTAAACCGGTATGTTCCCTAGTGGGCTAAACCGGTATGACCCCTAGTGGGCTAAACCGGTATGACCCCTAGTGGGCTAAACCGGTATGTTCCCTAGTGGGCTAAACCGGGATGACCCCTAGTGGGCTAAACCGGTATGTTCCCTAGTGGGCTAAACCGGTATGACCCCTAGTGGGCTAAACCGGGATGACCCCTAAAGGGCTAAACTGGTATGACCCCTAGTGGGCTAAACTGGTATGACCCCTAGTGGGCTAAACCGGCATGACCCCTAGTGGGCTAAACCGGTATGACCCCTAGTGGGCTAAACCGGTATGACCCCTAGTGGGCTAAACCGGTATGACCCCTAGTGGGCTAAACCGGTATGACCCCTAGTGGACTAAACCGGCATCGCGGCTTGGTAGACAAAGGGACTGAGAAGGGCGCCAAAGATAAGACAACGACACAGTTGATAATTCTAACAATTGAAATGCTAATCCTTTGCACATGAACGCTCACTCATTCGGGAATAATTGCAATCAATATATATATATATTTACGCTCAGTGTGTCGTCGTGATCTCTGTTGGAAGTTCATCCGCCCCTCTCTCTGCGTACCTGGAGTCTTTGGTTAGAATTGCTACTTCAGAGTAACATTCAGAAATGTTGTTATAGAATAGATGTTTCGGCGGTTTGCGGCCTTCGCATTCGCGGGTACATCATTTCTAGCTGCAGACTACAAATTAGTATCGAAGAGCAGCTCTTATTCTGTTGGATCGATAGTCTCAGAGTTTAACCACATGGTATGGTTAAAAGATTCAGCAATCTACTCAAACCTTAACTCCCTCTCGTGGTAATCAAGGTTCAGCTGGTCTTTAGAGGATTTTATTAGGTGGGGGTTATATTCGGAACAGTAGAAAATATCCTGTCTGTGCTCATCGGAGCGGACCAATGAGTTGGCTAGATTTTAAAGGGAATGCTTTCATTAACAGGATTAACATCACCTTACATAATTTCACAAATAGTTTCATCTTTACTCATTCATTTGATTCAACAGTTAGATGTAAACCCCACAACTGAGACTCTTGTATAAACAGATTTATAGTAATGTGGCTTTATTGTCTCATGAGTTTCACAAAATTGTACAAGACGGACCAGTTCGTAGCTGGATTCTTCCTCGACCATGAACACATTCTCCAGAACATGGACATTGTTCAGTTCTCAAGTTCTGTGATTTGGAAGAGGTTCCTTTGTTCTCCTGTGAAACTCACTCTCTCTATACTTTGGCCATGAGGAGAGAAACTCCTCTAGGAATTTATGACCTGCCTAACAGAGCCTGAGTGTAGGGGGAAGAGAGGGAGGTGGTGCAGAGAGAGGGGGATGGTGCTCGCTGTAACCGAAGAGGCCCACTTCATGACAATATTTATATGGTCATTTATCAGGTCACTGACATACTAAAGTTATAGTTTAAGCAGCATTCAGCTTCATTTGTTCTTAAATATAACTTGTTGTTTGTACTAAATACTCTACCTCGTAATAGTGTTTAGATACAATATCGATACAATCCTACTCAGAAACGGAGGTTTCTCTGATAGCGTTTTCTCTCTCTGTCTCTCCCTCCCTCTCTCTCCCTCTGTCACCTTCCCCCTGCCCCCGCCCCTCTCTCTCTGTCTCTCCCTCCCTCTCTCTCTCTCTCCCCTCTCCCTCCTTCCTCCTCCCCCACTCTCTCTCTCTCTCTCTCTCTCTCTCTCTCTCTCTCTCTCTCTCTCTCTCTCTCTCTCTCTCTCTCTCTCTCTCTCTCTCTCTCTCTCTCTCTCTCTCTCTCTCCTCTCTCTCTCCCCCACTCTCTCTCTCCCCCCACTCTCCCTCTCTCTCTCTCCCCCCACTCTCTCTCTGCCTCTCTTTCTCTCTCCCCCTCTGTCTCCCAGTCTGTTTCCTACCATGCCCCGTCATAACTACCACCTGGTGGCTCCTCTGGTCCGTGCTTTGTGTGAGAAACATGGAGTTCCCTACCAGGTCAAGACTTTGCAGAAAGGCATGACTGATGTTGTCAGGTAAAGTGTTTTAATGAATACTTGTATCGTGCTATTCCTCTGGGAATAGATTGTACATCATAAGGAGATACCTGCTGCTCTCAGTCTCCTATGTGATTTACCTGGTTCGTTATCCACCTCTGTTCTTCTCCAGGTCACTGAAGAAGTCAGGGGATCTGTGGCTGGATGCGTATCTCCATAAATAAATCCCTTCCTGACTCTGGACAGGATTTAATCCATCGCAGATTACCGACCTGCGAACAGAGAGGACATTTCCTAGATGTTTTTGATGATAATGATCACTGCAAACATTATTGTGATATAATTGTTTTAAACCTTGTCAGCAGTGAATGGGGATCCATAGCATAAATAGAGGGTTTATATAGTAGGGCCAGGCGTTTAAAAAAAAAATTTAAAAAAAATTTATTGACCAAAATTCCCAGCATTATCCACTGGGTTTGATGCAGGCAGAAAATCCTAGGAAATGCTCTGTAATTAACACAAGGCTCAGTCATTCCAGTCTGGTTGTCCCTTCGTTTCTGGTGGAGGGATCGCCTGAACCAGGGGAGGCGCAGCATATGAATCTTTATTTCACAAAAACTATTATTTGGCAGGGAATTCTATTTGTAGATCAGTGATTTTACACCTCGTTTTTCTCAAGCTGATCGCCTCCCAACAGACTCAATCCCTGATCACAGGAGGTTATATAAATGGGGCAATTAGGACACTTAAAGGGGAAAGACTATGAATCAAAGCAGACAATATAAGTGTACAATAAAACATCTCTATCGCTTGAAATTCCCCGCTGGGATGTTCTTTGCAGACAACAATATTTTCTGCAAAACCTGCAATTTAGCGTCACATTTTAAATGGAAAAACAGGATAGATAGGATAGACAGCCATCTGACATAATTATGCCGTCTCAGAAGAATGCTTCAACCTTGAAACGTTGTGGGGGATATATAGTGAAACAGTCTCGTCCTTACATAACAAGACAACATCAATCAACAACAATATTTCACGACGTCTTCGTTGTCTGTTAATTAACAAATGGGTATGATAGGCATTTTTGTATCCGAAAATGTAGAGGGTGGAATATAGACTATTTTCAGAATACTAATGGCTCGCCTATTTCCATTTACTATAGAAATAACACCTTTTATCCATCTCTGTTAAGACGTCAGTATCTGGAGAGATGCGCTTCTCCGCCTCCACAAGGTTCATGTAAAAGCGCAGCTACTCGGAGTGATATTCTAACACTGTCGAATAGTTCTCTGCCTGTAAATACACTCTATCAGCCAGAACAACTTTAACATCTTCACCCAGCTCTCATACACAATGTGTGACAGTGGATTTGTCCGTTACTATGGAGATGCTTTCCGTTGTATTTTTTACCGGAGAGTGCGCCTCGGTTCTTTTCACGTGTCTTAATGAAGGTGCGCAATTTGGGATTGTCAACTTTGTTTAGAGGGATGTTGGCGCTTGCAAAAGCAATATATATATATTATATAGGAATAGTAGACATGTTATTTAAAAAAATATATATTATATATTTTCTTAGATAACATGCCTACTATTCCTATATAATTTTGATAACAGACAATGAGTAAGTGAAATATGTACGCCGATTTATTCCCTTAGGTTAATCATTTGGTGCATTAGGCTAAAGTGTATGCTGTTGATGCATTTGAAGTCAATCCACACGGTTGGGAATTGTTTTTGGACTAATTGGATAATTATGTTAGATGATCACTGGTGTGAGAAAGTGCTTATATCGGACACGGGGTAGAAAAACACCAACCGAAGAACAGCCAAAACGCCTGGCCCTAATCATTGGTGCCACCCTGTTTGAACAAAATGTATGTATTTACGTATATTAAAATAAATATGTGTTTAAGCCTTATATTACATATATTTAAATATATGGACATATTACAAAATTGGCCTTTTTGATATATTTCTACAAAAAATGTTTATATATTTAAATATATGGAAATACATTTTGAGAGCATGCTGTGGTAGCTAGTAAAATAAATGCCCAAATATATTTCATAAATATATGTTGCCATGTATTTAAATGAAGGGAAATGTTTGCTTTTTACCTTAATGATACTGTAGCTAAGCTACATGAATAAAAACAATCAATGCGTAAAACTACAAAGGTCAGGACTGAATCACAATAGCCTGTTGTGGTATACTTTGAAAAGTCTGAATGAATGACTGACAACTAAAAGAGTGGTTTCAATCATCTTTATTGTTGGCTCAAATAACTTGGTCCGTTGTTGAATTGTTACTTGTGAGTCAACGAAAGGTCGCATCTGAAACAATACAATGTATATAATTACCTCTGTGCTCTAAACATCTGAATGTGGAAATTATGTATTTCTACATCCGGTTGATACTAACGACGTTGATTCCTTCACCTCCAGTGTGCATTTTCAGACTCACAAGTTGACAGTTACCCTGTGGATAATGCTGAGACAGGTTGGCAGTTACCCTGTGGATAATGCTGAGACAGGTTGACAGTTACCCTGTTGATAATGCTGAGACAGGTTGACAGTTACCCTGTTGATAATGCTGAGACAGGTTGGCAGTTACCCTGTGGATAATGCTGAGACAGGTTGATAGTTACCCTGTGGATAATGCTGAGACAGGTTGACAGTTACCCTGTGGATTATGCTGAGACAGGTTGACAGTTACCCTGTGGATAATGCTGAGACAGGTTGACAGTTACCCTGTGGATAATGCTGAGACAGGTTGACAGTTACCCTGTTGATAATGCTGAGACAGGTTGGCAGTTACCCTGTGGATAATGTTGAGACAGGTTGATAGTTACCCTGTGGATAATGCTGAGGCAGGTTGACAGTTACCCTGTGGATAATGCTGAGACGGGTTGACAGTTACCCTGTGGATAATGCTGAGACAGGTTGACAGTTACCCTGTGGATTATGCTGAGACAGGTTGACAGTTACCCTGTGGATAATGCTGAGACAGGTTGACAGTTACCCTGTTGATAATGCTGAGACAGGTAGACAGTTACCCTGTGGATAATGCTGAGACAGGTTGATAGTTACCCTGTGGATAATGCTGAAACGGGTTGACAGTTACCCTGTTGATAATGCTGAGACAGGTTGACAGTTACCCTGTTGATAATGCTGAGACAGGTTGACAGTTACCCTGTGGATAATGCTGAGACAGGTTGATAGTTACCCTGTGGATAATGCTGAGACAGGTTGATAGTTACCCTGTGGATAATGCTGAGACAGGTTGACAGTTACCCTGTGGATAATGCTGAAACGGGTTGACAGTTACCCTGTGGATAATGCTGAGACAGGTTGACAGTTACCCTGTGGATAATGCTGAGACAGGTTGACAGTTACCCTGTTGATAATGCTGAGACAGGTTGACAGTTACCCTGTTGATAATGCTGAGACGGGTTGACAGTTACCCTGTGGATTATGCTGAGACAGGTTGACAGTTACCCTGTGGATAACGCTGAGACAGGTTGATACTTACCCTGTGGATAATGCTGAGACAGGTTGATAGTTACCCTGTGGATAATGCTGAGACAGAGGATCAGTGAAACAATTGAAGTCTGTGGGTGTCCCGGAGCAGGCTGATACCCTGTTTCATCGACCCAAGATCCATAGGTAAGACTGTACAGAGCATATAAGTATGGCCCCCAATCCATACTGATACATCAACAGTTGGATTTCAACAGTTGTTTTTATTTTTGTGTCAAATTAAATATGGCCTGTTCCCATTATTTGTATCCGTTTGCATCACTTTCAATGGGGAACTTTTATTTTGAAGGCAAACTGTAAATTCCACTACTGGGACTATTCCTTATTCACATAGGTGTGAATTCCCGAAGTCAGTTGCCTCCCGCAGTTGTAGCCTATAGTTGTAGCCTATAGCATGCTGTAGCCTATACTGCCTATAGCATGCTGCCGGCAGTATCTAAAGTGGCCAAGATTTTGTGGTTAAGGCTAAGGTTAGGTTGAACTCACATTGTAAGAAGATAAATTGTAGAAATAGGCAGCCTGTATGACTTTGTGGCTGTGGTAAATAGTGACGAATTAGAATTAGCACATGACACATATGGGTTCATCAACAACAGTAATGTGTAATCTGTGAAAAGTTGTACAATAAAAATACCCGGTAAATTAAACTAGGTACCCAGCCAAGCAGATACCACTAGTAGAGTGATTTTGGTTGTGAAACGCATTAGTAAAAATGCACTTGGCGATCCCGAGTTGCGCAGCGGTCTGAGACACTGCATCTTAGTGCTAGAGGCGTCACTACAGACCCTGGTTTTATTCCAGGCTGTATCACAACCGGCCGTGATTGGGAGTTCCACAATTGACCTAGCGTCGTCCAGGTTAGGGTTTGGCCGGGGGGAAGGGGGGTATTTGTTCTGACTTGCCTAGTTAAATAAAGGTTAAATAAAAATACGATAAAAAAATGAAAAGATTTGACCTTTAGAACAAAAAGCAATTTACCACTTGGCTGTAAATGGAACAGAGAGGACACTTGAATCAGGCTAGTTACATCTGACCTGTCCCAATTCACCTTCATAACCTAGCCTGGTGTAACATGTCCCAATTGACCTTCATAATCTAGCCTGGTGGAACCTGTCCCAATTCACCTTCAAAACCTAGCCTGGTGGAACCTGTCCCAATTCACCTTCATAACCTAGCCTGGTGGAACCTGTCCCAATTCACATTCATAACCTAGCCTGGTGGAACATGTCCCAATTCACCTTCATACCCTAGCCTGGTTGCACCAAGCTGTCCCAATTCACCTTCATAACCTAGCCTGGTGTAACCTGTCCCAATTCACCTTCGTAACCTAGCCTGATGGAAGCTGTCCCAATTCACCATTATAACCTAGCCTGGTGGTAACAACCTGTCCCAATTAACCTTCATAACCTAGCCTGATATAATCTGTCCCAATTCATCTTCATAACCTAGCCTGGTGTAACCTGTCCCAATTCACCTTCATAACCTAGCCTGGTTTAACCTGTCCCAATTCACCTTCATAACCTAGCCTGGTGGAACCAACCTGTCCCAATTCACCTTCATAACCTAGCCTGATCTAATCTGTCCCAATTCACCTTTATAACCTAGCCTGGTGGGAACCTGTCCCAATTCACCTTTATAACCTAACCTGATGGCACCTGTCCCAATCCACCTTTATAACCTAGCCTGGTGGAACCTGTCCCAATTCACCTTTATAACCTAACCTGATGGCACCTGTCCCAATTCACCTTTATAACCTAGCCTGATGTCACCTGTCCCAATTCACCTTTATAACCTAGCCTGGTGGAACCAACCTGTCCCAATTCACCTTCATCAGTGGGTGCGGTTCCCCTTTAAAGGAGATTCGCCATATCAACATCTCGAGTATGGCCAGATTCTGTTCCAAGAGACACCCAACCCTTCTCTAAAGCTAGCAACACATTGTTTTATTCATTTTTCAAATAGCTTTGGTAATTAAATTATATTTATTAATACATACTGGACATTAACTGAACTCTACTCAACTTTAATTTTCATGACAATTCTTACCTTGGTTAGCACACTGCACGTTTGTGGCAAGCTAAAGAAGGAGCTAGCGAGGTGTTTTAGCAAGCTTAATGACAACTCTTGCTTGCAGTTGAAGACATATTTTACTCTGTCACCAAACAGGTTAAAAACATATTTTAATCAAATGTTATGAGTGTTTAGTCAAATAACTTTTCCTTCAGAATAAAATTCTAAATTGTCAGTTGGAGCCGGGGATGGGCCTCGGGACACCAAGGATGGACAGTAAATATATTTACAAATATGTTCTATGCTCAAGTGCTTTTCGAAATATACATCTTGTTTGATTTGACTGTTTCATAAGTGGCAGGTGGGCTATACCTCAATGGCGGCAGAGAATTTATTCTAATATATGCCATTTAGCAGACGCTTTTATCCAAAGCGACTTACAGTCATGTGTGCATACATTCTACGTATGGGTGGTCCCGGGGATTGAACCCACTTCCCTGGCGTTACAAGCGCCATGCTCTACAAGCGCCATGCTCTACCAACTGAGCTACAGGACCACAAGTTGTCTCCACGACAACTTGTGCATAC
>NC_060178.1:5642240-5704740 GCF_021184085.1 Oncorhynchus gorbuscha | reverse complement strand
ACTGAGCCAAAGAAACCAAAGAATGGATAGTAACAGCAGAAGAAGCGAAGGTAGAAACTCATCGACCACGTCAGATCCTTCACAGGAGACAAAGATTGGTATTAGGGACAGACATGACCACGCCAGATCCTTCACAGGAGACAAAGATTGGTATTAGGACAGACATGACCACGCCAGATCCTTCACAGGAGACAAAGATTGGTATTAGGGACAGACATGACCACACCAGATCCTTCACAGGAGACAAAGATTGGTATTAGGGACAGACATGACCACGCCAGATCCTTCACAGGAGACAAAGATTGGTATTAGGACAGACATGACCACGCCAGATCGTTCACAGGAGACAAAAATTGGTATTAGGGACAGACATGACCACGCCAGATCCTTCACAGGAGACAAAGATTGGTATTAGGCCAGACATTATACATCTGGGGTTCCTACACAGACATGACCACGCCATATCCTTCACAGGAGACAAAGATTGGTATTAGGGACAAACATGACCACGCCAGATCCTTCACAGGAGACAAAGATTGGTATTACGGACAGACATGACCACGTCTGGGGTTCCTAGCAAAGCAACAATTATCACTGTTGATTAGGAAGCTAGACATTTCTGATGGTACAGTCAGTGGTAGTGGTATTATGCTCGCTACGTTTAGTGAGCAACGAACAAGGATTTAGTGCCCCCAGGTGTGAGCATAATCTTTCTAAGGTCTTCGAAAGCCAAGTTAACAAACAGATCACAGACCATTTCGAATCCCACCGTACCTTCTCCGCTATGCAATCTGGTTTCAGAGCTGGTCATGGGTGCACCTCAGCCACGCTCAAGGTCCTAAACAATATCATAACCGCCATCGATAAGAGACAGTACTGTTCAGCCGTATTCATCGACCTGGCCAAGGCTTTCGACGCTGTCAATCACCACATTCTTATTGGCAGACTCAACAGCCTTGGTTTCTCAAATGACTGCCTTGCCTGGATCACCAACTATTTCTCAGACAGAGTTCAGTGTGTCAAATCGGAGGGTCTGTTGTCCGGGCCTCTAGCAGTCTCTATGGGGGTGCCTCAGGGTTCAATTCTCGGGCCGACTATTTTCTCTGTATACATCAATGATGTCACTCTTGCTGCTGGTGATTCTCTGATCCACCTCTACGCAGACGACACAGTTCTGTATACTTCTGGCCCTTCTTTGGACACTGTGTTAACTAACCTCCAGACGAACTTCAATGCCACACAACTCTCCTTCCGTGCCTCCAACTGCTCTTAAATGCAAGTACAAAATAAATGCATTGCTCTTCAACCAATCGCTGCCCGCACCTGTCCACCCGTTCTGACTTAGAACACAACTACAAATAGGTGTAGACTGTAAACTCTCCTTCACATTAAGCATCTCCAATCCAAAATTATATCTAGAATCGGCTTCCTATTTCACAACAAAGCATCCTTCACTCATGCTGCCAAACATACCCTTGTAAAACTGACCATCCTACCGATCTTTGACTTCGGCGATGTCATTTACAAAATAGCCTCCAACACTCTACTCAGCAAATTGGATGCAGTCTATCACAGTGCCATCCGTTTTGTCACCAAAGCCCCATATACTACCCACCACTGTGACCTGTATGGTCTCGTTGGCTGGCCCTCGCTTCATATTCGTCGCCAAACCCACTGGCTCCAGGTCATCGATAAGTCTTTGCTAGGTAAAGTCCCGCCTTATCTCAGCTCACTGGTCACCATAGCAGCACCCACCCATAGCACACGCTCCAGCAGGTATCTCTCTCTGGTCACCCCCATTATTATTGCCTTCCCTCCGTTATCCTACCTCATTTGCACACACTGTATATAGACTCTTCTATTGTGTTATTGACTGTCTGTTTGTTTATTCCATGTGTAACTGTGTTGTTTGTGTCGCACTGCTTTGCTTAACTTGGCCAGGTCGCAGTTGGAAATGAGAACTTGTTCTCAACTAGCTTACCTGGTTAAATAAAGGTCAAATAAATAAATAATATATATATATCTATATATCTCTCTCTCTATATATCTCTCTCTCTATATATATATATATATATATATATATATATATATATATATATATATATATATATATATATATATATATATATATATATATATATATATATATTACTCTCTCATGGAAGCCCTTACGATCCAGATAAGAATGAAGAGGATTAAGTCTACATTTAGTTGGTATGAAAACTCACCACCCAGTCTCGTTGTGAAAACATGGTCCGGAATATCTGGATGTTGAAAAACACTGGAACGATTAGTGGGGGTCCAACTGAAACACAGAAGGATAATATTGGTATTACATACATTACATACAGTGGTCTGTCTTTTACCTGTTCAATGGAAGTTGATGTGATTCTATACAGAAATCCACTAAACGTGTTCAGCAACTTACTGAGGAAGAAGTACTGGTGTTGGTGATGGTAGGGCATGTACTTCAACTTCTTTATACCATACTGCAATAGACAGAGACAAGGAGACAGATGGGTCTTACACAGAAACACGAATACCGTTTTAACACGACTGAGACAAACCGTTACATGGATATTATTACATGGTTATTTCATGAATATTACATTAAATTAATGAGCTATTACATGGATATTATTACATAGTTGTTTCATGAATATTACATTAAGTTAATGAGCTATTACATGGATATTATTACATGGTTATTTCATGAATATTACATTAAATTAATGAGCTATTACATGGATATTTGAATATTACATGAATATTTAGATTATTATTCAAATATGACAGGAAGTCAGATGGGTCACAAAGCACTACGTTTTTTAAATATTTTTTTTAACAAGGCAAGTCAGTTAAGACCAAATTCTTATTTTCAATGACGGTCTAGGAACAGTGGGTTAACTGCCTGTTCAGGGGCAGAACGACAGATTTGAAACTTGTGGGCTCGGGGATTTGAACTTGCAACCTTCCAGTTATTAGTCCAACTCTCCCACCACTAGGCTACCTACTAGGTTGTGAGTCCAGTTGGGGCAGGAATCACAAATATATTATAGTGATAACTACCTCTACAGGCTGTTTGTCTCCCAGGACGAAGACATGTAGTGAGTTGATATCAGGATCTTTACTAAACACGTTGGGCTTAGCGTGGTGCTGGAAGTGACGATGGTTCCACCAGTTAGCAGAGGCACCCTGGAAACACACAGCTACTGTTACTTATTAATGGTACACACAATTACACTTACTGTAACTTACACCTGTTGGACACGACACAAAATACGGCTAATGTATAGCAGTGAACTTGGAAATGTAACACTGCTCTGGTGAATGTAGGAAAGTGAAAGGGACAGTTTCCTGAACAAAGACTTAACATAGTCCTGGAGTAAAATGTACTTTCAAAGCTGATTATCCATTGAGAATGGTTTTCAGTTCAGGACTAGGTTTAAAACGGTGTCCGGTTAACTTATCCAAAGAGTAGCAGAAGATCCGCCTAAAGAAACAATATTGTCAAATGTCCAGCCATTGTCCAGCAGCCTACCTTTAGGTGTCCAATGACAAACTTGTGCAGTTTGTGGTTCCAGCCGGATGTCTTGCAGACTGACAGGTGGCCGTAGTCATGCTGCAGCCAGCCAGCTTGGGCCTGAGAGGGAAAAAGAAAGAATTTGAACGGTGTCTGAAAGATGGTTTGGTAACCTTCTCTCTCTTCTCCCCCTGCCCCGCTACAAAGTTTCTCCCTGCAGGCAGTCACTGAGTCCGAGGTACTAAGGGAGCTCCTGAAACTAGAAAAAAAAACATCTGAGTCAGATGGTTTAGACCCTTTCTTCTTTAAGGTTGCTGCCCCTATCATCACCAAACCTCTCTCTGAACTTTTGAACCTGTCTCTCATTTCTGGGGAGGTTCCCGTTGCTTGGAAGGCAGCCACAGTTCCTCCTTTATTTAAAGGGGGAGATCAATCTGATCCTAACTGTTAAAGGCCTATTTCTATTTTGCCCTGTTCATCAAAAGTTTGGAAAAACTTCTCAATAATCAACTGACTGGCTTTCTTGATGTCTATAATATTCTCACTGGTATACAATCTGGTTTCTTTTCAAGTTATGGATGTGTCACTGCAACATTGAAGGTCCTCAATGATGTTACTATTGCCCTTGATTCTAATTAATGTTGTGCTGATATTTTTATTGACTTGGCCAAAGCTTTTGATACGGTAGACCATTCCATTCTTGTGGGCCGGCTAAGGAGTATTGGTGTCTCTGAGGGGCCTTTGGCCAAGTTTGCTAACTACCTCACTCAAAGAGCGCAGTATATAATGTCAGAACATCTGCTGTCTCAACCACTGCCTGTCACCAAGGGAGTACCCCAAGGCTCGATCCTAGGCCCCATGCTCTTCTCAATTTACATCAACAACATAGCTCAGTCAGATGGAAGCTCTCTTATCCATTTATATGCAGATGATACAGTCTTATACTCAGCTGGCCCCTCCCCAGAACTTGTGTTAAATGCTCCACAACAAAGCTTTCTTAGTGTCTAACAGGATTTCTCTGTCATATGGTTTGGTATGAAGAATGCCCCACTTCCTACTGGTGTGATTACTCTGAGGGTTTTGAGCTTCAGGTAGTCACCTCATACAAGTACTTTCTAACCCTGATTCAGATGACCATCCTAACTATGCTAGATTACGCAGACATCATTTATAGATCGGCAGGTATGGGTGCTCTCGAGTGGCTAGATGTTCTTTACCTTTCAGCCATCAGATTTGCCGCCAATGCTCTTTATAGGACACATCACTGCACTCTATACTCCTCTGTAAACCTGTTGCAAGACCCACTGGTTGATGCGTATTTATTATAAGCTTCTCGTGATGCATTGTTGTATCTACCTTCTTGCCTTTTGTGCTGTTGTCTTGTGCCAAATAATGTTTGTACCATGTTTTGTGCTCCTGCCATGTTGTGTTGCTGCCATGTTGTGTTGCTACCATGTTGTTGTCATGTTGTGTTGCTACCATGTTGTTGTCATGTTGTGTTGCTACCATGTTGTTGTCATGTTGTGTTGCTACCATGTTGTTGCCATGTTGTGTTGCTACCATGTTGTTGTCATGTTGTGTTGCTACCATGTTGTTGCCATGTTGTGTTGCTACCATGTTGTTGTCATGTTGTGTTGCTACCATGTTGTTGTCATGTTGTGTTGCTACCATGTTGTTGTCATGTTGTGTTGCTACCATGTTGTTGTCATGTTGTGTTGCTACCATGTTGTTGTCATGTTGTGTTGCTACCATGTTGTTGTCATGTTGTGTTGCTACCATGTTGTTGCCATGTTGTGTTGCTACCATGTTGTTGTCATGTTGTGTTGCTACCATGTTGTGTTGTTGCCTTCGGTCTGTTTATGTAGTGTTGTCTCTCATGTCGTGATGTGTTTTGTCCGATATTTTTTTAAATTATTATTACAGTTTATTATTTTTTCCCAGCCCCCGTCACCACAGGAGGCCTTTTGTCATTTGGTAGGCCGTCAATGTAAATAAGAATTTGTTCTTAACTGACTTGCCTAATTAAATAATGGTAAATAAATGTATTAATTTAATTAAATCTTAAACCTGACCTAAACCCTTACCCTAACCTACATTTTAATCTATTCGTCTAATTCTAACCGTAATCCTAAACCTAATCTTAACCTTAATCCTAAACTAATCCTCGAATTCTAACCTTAATCCGAAACCTAACCTTAACCCTAACATTAATCTTAACCCTAACCTAATCTTAACCCTAACCTAATACCATAACCTTAACCCTAACCTTCGATCCCCATGCCTAACCTTTGAATCTGCCTGTCAACTATCTTCTTGTACTCCCTAATAATACTGTAATGGTACCTGAGACGTGGCCAGCATGAGGGAACAGAGCAGTGTGAGGCTCCAGCTGGTCCCCCAGACCCAGAGCAGGCCCAAAGCCAGGGCCTCTAGTAGCAGGATGTGGCCCAGGTAGAGGCTGAAGAAGAGGGGGCTGGCACGGAGGAGACCCTCACTCTCCACTTGGTCACGCAGGGCCTGGAAGTCCTGCACCAGTACTGCCTGTATGGGTTAGAGGTGATCAATAATCAATACAGGCGTATGAAGTCTATCTCAATGAATCTGTCCTTGATTTCAGGAGGCGTGGAGATAGCAGAAAGACAAACTGTGATAGAGCCAAGTAGATGAACCAAGAGGATGGATGATGATGGTAGAGAGATGAGAATTGAGGGAGTGGAGGGGAGGAAGAGGACAGGAGAGGGAGAGGGATAAGGACAGGAGAGGGATAAGGACAGGAGAGCGAGAAGAAGAGGGATAAGGACAGGAGAGGGATAAGGACAGGAGAGGGAGAAGAAGAGGGATAAGGACAGGAGAGGGATAAGGACAGGAGAGGGATAAGGACAGGACAGGGATAAGGAGAGGGATAAGGACAGGACAGGGATAAGGACAGGACAGGGATAAGGACAAGAGAGGGATAAGGACAGGACAGGGATAAGGACAGGACAGGGATAAGGACAAGAGAGGGATAAGGACAGGAGAGGGATAAGGACAGGAGGGGGATAAGGACAGGAGAGGGAGAAGGACTGGAGAGGGATAAGGAGAGGGATAAGGAGAGGGGGGATAAGGACAGGAGAGGGATAAGGACAAGAGAGGGATAAGGACAGGAGAGGGATAAGGACAGGAGGGGATAAGGACAGGAGAGGGAGAAGGACTGGAGAGGGATAAGAACAGGAGAGGGATAAGGAGAGGGAGGGATTAGGACAGTAGAGGGATAAGGACAGGCGGGGGATAAGGACAAGACAGGGATAAGGAGAGGGATAAGAACAGGGATGACGACAGTGTAAATTGAGAAGAGAAACCTGTAGAGAAGAAGAAGAAGAATATAACAAAACGTTATTGTCCACATCCAGGATGGACATTTTAGTTTGGCATCACTTTCATTAAAATAATCACATTAAGCTGAAGTCTGAAGGTGACATACACCTTAGCCAAATACATATAAACTCCATTTTCACAATTCCAGACATTTAACCAGGTGGCAGGGTAGCCTTGTGCTTAGAGCATTGGACTAGTAACCAAAGGTTGCAAGTTCAAGCTGACAAGGTAGATACTTTTGTACCCGTTTCCTCCAGCATCTTCACAAGGTCCTTTGCTGTTGTTCTGGGATTGATTTGCACTTTTCGCACCAAAGTACGTTCATCTCTAGGAGACAGAATGCGTCTCCTTCCTGAGCGGTATGACGGCTGTGTGGTCTCATGGTGTTTATACTTGCGTACTATTATTTGTACAGATGAACGTGGTACCTTCAGGAGTTTGGAATTTGCTCCCAAGGATGAACCAGACTCGTGGAGGTCTACAATTTTTTTCTGAGGTCTTGGCTGATTTCTTTTGATTTTCCCATGATATCAAGCAAAGAGGCACTGAGTTTGAAGGTAGGCCTTGAAATACATCCACAGGTACACCTTGACTCAAATTATGTCAATTAGCCTATCAGAAGCTTCTAAAGCCATGACATCATTTTGAAGAATTTTCCAAGCTGTTTAAAGGCACAGTCAACTTAGTGTATATAAACTTCTGATCTACTGGAACTGTGATGCAGTGAATTATAAGTGAAATAATCGGTCTGTAAACAATTGTTGGAAAAATTAATTGTCTCATGCACAAAGTAGATGTCCTAACTGACTTACCAAAACTATAGTTTGTTAACAAGACATTTGTGGAGTGGTTGAAAAACAAGTTTAAATTACTCCAACCTAAGTGTATGTAAACTTCAGACTTCAACTGTACATTCGCACAGCATACACAATTAAATCAGTTCATCCATCATGTTGCATACACTAACAACATAGAGGACATTGATACATTCACTCACAATGACCACGTGAGGATGCTCTCCACCATCTCAGATTACCAGACTGTCATATTGAACGTGAGGATGCTCTCCACCATCTCAGATTACCAGACTGTCATATTGAACGTGAGGATGCTCTCCACCATCTCAGATTACCAGACTGTCATATTGAACGTGAGGATGCTCTCCACCATCTCAGATTACCAGACTGTCATATTGAACGTGACGATGCTCTCCACCATCTCAGATTACCAGACTGTCATATTGAACGTGAGGATGCTCTCCACCATCTCAGATTACCAGACTGTCATATTGAACGTGAGGATGCTCTCCACCATCTCAGATTACCAGACTGTCATATTGAACGTGAGGATGCTCTCCACCATCTCAGATTACCAGACTGTCATATTGAACGTGAGGATGCTCTCCACCATCTCAGATTACCAGACTGTCATATTGAACGTGACGATGCTCTCCACCATCTCAGATTACCAGACTGTCATATTGAACGTGACCATCTCAGATGCTCTCCACCATCTCAGATTACCAGACTGTCATATTGAACGTGACGATGCTCTCCACCATCTCAGATTACCAGACTGTCATATTGAACGTGACGATGCTCTCCATCTCAGATCTCAGACTGTCATATTGAACGTGAATGCTCTCCACCATCTCAGATTACCAGTGAGGACCAGACTGTCATATTGAACGTGAGGATGCTCTCCACCATCTCAGATTACCAGACTGTCATGCTCTCCATTCTCAGATTACCAGACTGTCATATTGAACGTGACGATGCTCTCCACCATCTCAGATTACCAGACTGTCATATTGAACGTGAGGATGCTCTCCACCATCTCAGATTACCAGACTGTCATATTGAACGTGACGATGCTCTCCACCATCTCAGATTACCAGACTGTCATATTGAACGTGACGATGCTCTCCACCATCTCAGATTACCAGACTGTCATATTGAACGTGACTCTCCACCATCTCAGATTACCAGACTGTCATATTGAATGTGACCACCATCTCAGATAACCAGACTGTCATATTGAACGTGACGATGCTCTCCACCATCTCAGATTACCAGACTGTCATATTGAACGTGACGATGCTCTCCACCATCTCAGATTACCAGACTGTCATATTGAACGTGACGATGCTCTCCACCATCTCAGATTACCAGACTGTCATATTGAACGTGCTCTCCACCATCTCAGATTACCAGATGCTCTCCACCATCTCAGATTACCAGACTGTCATATTGAACGTGAGGATGCTCTCCACCATCTCAGATTACCAGACTGTCATATTGAACGTGACGATGCTCTCCACCATCTCAGATTACCAGACTGTCATATTGAACGTGACGATGCTCTCCACCATCTCAGATTACCAGACTGTCATATTGAACGTGATGATGCTCTCCACCATCTCAGATTACCAGACTGCTCTCCACCATCTCAGATTACCAGACTGTCATATTGAACGTGAGGATGCTCTCCACCATCTCAGATTACCAGACTGTCATATTGAACGTGAGGATGCTCTCCACCATCTCAGATTACCAGACTGTCATATTGAACGTGACGATGCTCTCCACCATCTCAGATTACCAGACTGTCATATTGAACGTGACGATGCTCTCCACCATCTCAGATTACCAGACTGTCATATTGAACGTGAGGATGCTCTCCACCATCTCAGATTACCAGACTGTCATATTGAACGTGAGGATGCTCTCCACCATCTCAGATTACCAGACTGTCATATTGAACGTGAGGATGCTCTCCACCAAGCTGCTGTACACCCTCTCCAGAACTTCCAGGTTGACTCCAAACCCCTTTCATTTCCTGCTTAAGAACAGACGTTGCCTTGCTTTAAAACAAATACAGTCTGCATTCTCTGTAAAACTCAGTTTCTCTGTCAATTTCTGTCCCTGGATGTTTTAAAACACTCAACCCCCTCTACTGGTTGGTCGTTCAGAGACAGTGGTTGGGACATTAGTAAGTCGTTGCCATCAATGATCAGCTCCTTTGTCTATTTCACATTGATGTGGAGGGCACTTGACCGACACTAGTCTTGAAGGTTGTTGGTCTGTTTATAATAGCGGTCCCCATCTGACGAAGCATCTTTAAAACAAACAAAAAGCTGCTATAGCCATGTCCTCCGCATACGTAAAAAGGCTCACGTTGTTTCCTCAGATCTTTATCTCATTAGTGTAGATAGGGAACAACAACAACAATGGTGAAAAGACACATCCCTGGGGAGCCCCTGTGTTCAGGGTCAGCTCATCAGAGAGGGCCCCATTCATGAGGACCCTCTGTGTTCAGGGTCAGCTCATCAGAGAGGGCCCCATTCATGAGGACCCTCTGTGTTCAGGGTCAGTTCATCAGAGAGGGCCCCATTCATGAGGACCCTCTGTGTTCAGGGTCAGCTCATCAGAGAGGGCCCCATTCATGAGGACCCTCTGTGTTCAGGGTCAGCTCATCAGAGAGGGCCCCATTCATGAGGACCCTCTGTGTTCAGGGTCAGGTCATCAGAGAGGGCCCCATTCATGAGGACCCTCTGTGTTCAGGGTCAGCTCATCAGAGAGGGCCCCATTCATGAGGACCCTCTGTGTTCAGGGTCAGTTCATCAGAGAGGGCCCCATTCATGAGGACCCTCTGTGGGCTGTCAGTTATAAAGTCCTTGATCCAACCTGCCAGGCCTCCGTAGACATTCAGGTCGAGTAGTCATTTCAGCAGTGTGTGGATTTGCATTGTATTAAAAGCTGAACTAAAATCAATAAATAAAATGTGATTATATTATTTAGCATGTTGAAGGTGACTAGCCACCATGTTCACCAAGGTCAGGGTAGCATCCTCAATCCCCCTTCTGTGGCTGATAGGCTGTAACGGGTCCAGTTGATCTGCTGTGGACAGGGTAAGGTGCTTACTGACAACCATTTCCATGCGTTAGGCCAAAAGGGGTGTGAGGGCCAAAGGTCAAAGGCCATTTGGTAATTTGGCTCCTGACTTCTTAGGCACTGGTACAATGGTTGACACCTTCCAGGATTTTGGCACTGTACAGGTGCTCAAGCAGGAGTTGAAACAGTTGTGTGGAGCAGACCAGCTCAAGAAGAAGAAGAAGAGGAAGAAGAAGAGGAAGAAGAAGGGTAAGGAAAAAGAAGTAACAGAAAGCTGAAGAGAACCGGGATAAGATGTAAGACTCCTTATTAGGTAAACAGACAGCAGGGAATCTGGGCATATAGACAGGCTGCTATAATGTGATCTAGTTATAGGGGCACATAGACAGGCTGCTATAAGGTGATCTAGTTATAGGGGCATATACACAGGCTGGTATAATGTGATCTAGTTATAGGGGCATCTGGGCATATAGACAGGCTGGTATAATGTAATCTAGTTATAGGGGCATATAGACAGACTGGTATAATGTGATCTAGTTATAGGGGCATCTGGGCATATAGACAGGCTGGTATAATGTGCCCTAGTTATAGGGGCATCTGGGCACATAGACAGGCTGGTATAATGTGATTTAGTTATAGGGGCATCTGGGCACATAGATAGGCTGGTATAATGTGATTTAGTTATAGGGGCATCTGGGCACATAGACAGGCTGGTATAATGATCTAGTTATAGGGGCATATAGACAGGCTGGTATAATGTGATCTAGTTATAGGGGCATCTGGGCATATAGACAGGCTGGTATAATGTGATTTAGTTATAGGGGCATATAGACAGGCTGGTATAATGTGATTTAGTTATAGGGGCATCTGGGCATATAGACAGGCTGGTATAATGTGATTTAGTTATAGGGGCATCTGGGCATAGACAGGCTGGTATAATGTGATCTAGTTATAGGGGCATATAGACAGGCTGGTATAATGTGATCTATTTATAGGGGCATCTGGGCATATAGACAGGCTGGTATAATGTGATTTAGTTATAGGGGCATATAGACAGGCTGGTATAATGTGATTTAGTTATAGGGGCATCTGGGCATATAGACAGGCTGGTATAATGTGATTTAGTTATAGGGGCATCTGGGCACATAGACAGGCTGGTATAATGTGATCTAGTTATTATAGTAGACGACTGAAGATGACACACGACTTGGTCCCCGGGTCTTCTGACACATTGTAGAAACTGTACAGCATTCAGTCTGAGAAGCATGTAATTCCCTATCAGCCAGAGAAAGACAGGCCTCACGTTGGTCCCCGGGCCCCTACCTAAACCTACAGTATGTTAGAGTGGGTGTGGTGCTGTGTCAGAGGGAGAGATGCTGTAGGCTGCACATTATGTTTCATTATGTAGCCTACAACGATGTATGTTATGGGTGTGATGCTATAGAGGGAGAGAGATAAAGATGGGCCTCCTCACGTTTTTCCCCTGGTCCTGGCTGGGCTCTGTCGGTGCCAGCTCTCCAATCAGCAACGGCTTCAGAAACTTCCTGACAAAATTAGGATCGGGATGGAACGCGGAAAATGCTTCCTAGAAATTAGAGACATAGATTAATATGCAAATGAAATATATGCAAATATCCTCATGTCCTTTATTTGTCTCTCAGATAATTTAACAAATATTTTAAAAAGTACACTTAAATACTAAATAATTAACTGTGAGATTAGTTAAGAGATTATCATGAAATTAGGATCCAGCAATGCACGATCCACTAACAACTAGTGTAATATGTAATAGAGTCATAATGTACGATCCTCTAACAACTACTGTAATATGTAATAGAGTCATAATGTACGATCCACTAACAACTACTGTAATATGTCATTATGATAATGTACGATCCACTAACAACTACTGTAATATGTAATAGAGTCAATGTACGATCCACTAACAACTAGTGTAATATGTAATAGAGTCAATGTACGATCCACTAACAACTAGTGTAATATGTCATAGAGTCATAATGTACGATCCCACTAACAACTAGTGGAATATGTAATAGAGTCATAATGTACGATCCACTAACAACTACTGTAATATGTAATAGAGTCATAATGTACGATCCACTAACAACTAGTGTAATATGTAATAGAGTCATAATGTACGATCCACTAAAACCTACTGTAATATGTAATAGAGTCATAATGTACGATCCACTAACAACTAGTGTAATATGTCATAGTCATAATGTACGATCCACTAACAACTAGTGTAATATGTCATTATCACAATGTACAATCCACTAACAATTACTGTAATATGTAATAGAGTCATAATGTACGATCCACTAACAACTAGTGGAATATGTAATAGAGTCATAATGTACGATCCACTAACAACTACTGTAATATGTAATAGAGTCATAATGTACGATCCACTAACAACTAGTGTAATATGTCATAGAGTCATAATGTACGATCCACTAACAACTACTGTAATATGTAATAGAGTCATAATGTACGATCCACTAACAACTACTGTAATATGTAATAGAGTCATAATGTACGATCCACTAACAACTACTGTAATATGTAATAGAGTCAATGTACGATCCACTAACAACTAGTGTAATATGTAATAGAGTCAATGTACGATCCACTAACAACTAGTGTAATATGTCATAGAGTCATAATGTACGATCCCACTAACAACTAGTGGAATATGTAATAGAGTCATAATGTACGATCCACTAACAACTACTGTAATATGTAATAGAGTCATAATGTACGATCCACTAACAACTAGTGTAATATGTAATAGAGTCATAATGTACGATCCACTAAAACCTACTGTAATATGTAATAGAGTCATAATGTACGATCCACTAACAACTAGTGTAATATGTCATAGTCATAATGTACGATCCACTAACAACTAGTGTAATATGTCATTATCACAATGTACAATCCACTAACAATTACTGTAATATGTAATAGAGTCATAATGTACGATCCACTAACAACTAGTGGAATATGTAATAGAGTCATAATGTACGATCCACTAACAACTACTGTAATATGTAATAGAGTCATAATGTACGATCCACTAACAACTAGTGTAATATGTCATAGAGTCATAATGTACGATCCACTAACAACTAGTGTAATATGTAATAGAGTCATAATGTACGATCCACTAACAACTACTGTAATATGTAATAGAGTCATAATGTACGATCCACTAACAACTAGTGTAATATGTAATAGAGTCATAATGTACGATCCACTAACAACTACTGTAATATGTAATAGAGTCATAATGTACGATCCAATAACAACTAGTGTAATATGTAATAGAGTCATAATGTACGATCCACTAACAACTACTGTAATATGTAATAGAGTCATAATGTACGATCCACTAACAACTAGTGTAATATGTAATAGAGTCATAATGTACGATCCACTAACAACTAGTGTAATATGTAATAGAGTCATAATGTACGATCCACTAACAACTAGTGGAATATGTCATAGAGTCATAATGTACGATCCACTAACAACTAGTGTAATATGTAATAGAGTCATAATGTACGATCCACTAACAACTAGTGTAATATGTAATAGAGTCATAATGTACGATCCACTAACAACTAGTGTAATATGTAATAGAGTCATAATGTACGATCCACTAACAACTACTGTAATATGTAATAGAGTCATAATGTACGATCCAATAACAACTAGTGTAATATGTAATAGAGTCATAATGTACGATCCACTAACAACTAGTGTAATATGTAATAGAGTCATAATGTACGATCCACTAACAACTAGTGTAATATGTAATAGAGTCATAATGTACGATCCACTAACAACTAGTGTAATATGTAATAGAGTCATAATGTACGATCCACTAACAACTACTGTAATATGTCATAGAGTCATAATGTACGATCCACTAACAACTACTGTAATATGTCATACCTACAACATTATAACATTTGCAACAGTCTTCTTGGAATAACTTGAGAACATTTCACCAACAACTTCCATAGTTAGGCTACTGACCGTGGCATCTTCTCCAGCAAAGTGACTGATGACCCTGATGCCCCCCGGGTGTCTCTTCGCCCACTGGGTAATATTATAGACCTTCCTGTCGATGACCAACCACTGGTCGCTTCTGTGGCAGTGCTTCTGGACCTCTTCCCAGGTGTAGACTGCACTGCCACCTCGCCCTCCACCGGGCCCAACCCCGTCACCCTTGGCCGGCTCGCTTGACTCCGTCTGCTGACCTCCGCCCCCCATCCTCGGTTCTCTCTGCTCCACTCACACCGTCGCTGTGTCGGCTGCACTCTGTCCAGTCTGTCCAACTGAAACACACTGAGGACCAGTCAAATGCAACGTACAGAGAGGAAGTCAGGGAATGCAATCAGAATCAGATCATGCTGTCTGAGTCAAGTCACACCTACGTGGTGAAATGGTGTGACTCTTCTACAGTTGGATGTTTATTGGGATGAGTCTTGTCCTGGAGGCAGATCTGAGAGATTTCCCCTAGATAAGCCAGCTGCAAAGTCAAAATTGGCTATATTAAAACATTCATAAAAACAAACATTTGCTTTTTGGTCTTAATTTAAGATTAGGGTTAAGTTTAAAATTTGATTTGATGACTGTGGTTGTGCTAGCTAGTGACCATTCTGCAGAGCTGCCTCCAGAACAACATTCATGACGAAAAAGGCTAACCTGCGATTCTTTTGCCAGAGGGAAGGGAGATGTTTTCCAGACAGCGTTGTACAACAAAATGTGTTGTTCAATTCAGATGCTGAAAATATCGAATGACGAATACCTGTAGAGGCGCAAGAATGTCAGCCAGTCTGGGTCCTGTAATTCTGTGGAGTTCCTTTTCTACCAACATCAAATAATTAAAAATGTTGCTCAAAATATCTAATAACGAAAACCTGTAGCATTCTGTATGAAGTTTCTATTCTAATCTGTGGAGCATCGATGCCATTTTCCACGATGTTTATTTGTAACACTATATTAGTATAGAGACAAAGAGCATTGAAATGTTCTCATCAATAAATAATAAAGAATACGGAGATGCGCCATTGTGTGGGCATGGACTCCTCTTCTGTTCCGCATATGTTTCCCGAGTTTTATATGACACACAGTGCAAACCTTTATGAGTGTTTCATGTTAATGTCTGTATAATGACACACATGATAAAATCCAATAGTCCATAGGCGTGTCATCCCTTGCAGAAATCCCCAGGCTACATGACATTAAATTAAAGTAGATTAAAGTACATTTAAAGTAAATTAAATTATACGATGATGATGTGGGTACAGTATGAATAGAATAGCTGCACTCACCAACATTTCCAGATGTGCAATCCTCTCTCTTTTCCTCTCTCCTTGTCCTATTCATGCAAATACATTTACTTCTTTCTGATCACCCGTCTCATCATCTATCCAATCAAATCACCAGTAGGCTATTAACGGTATATTTCGTTACATAACTAACTGTAGCTCACTCTGGTCATTCACCCACCCACAAGTTCCCTAAACAATTCCATGCCGATCATTCGAGTCTCTCGTCCAATGGGGTTATTTCACTAGACCGCTGGCATATCTGCAATTGGTTCACAACAGTTTATTCGAATTGTATAAAAAAAAGTTCGTCACTATCAATCTGATTGGCCTTCAGGACTGTCAAAGGCTTGCCTATTCCAACCAATCAGGACGCTCTTGGACGCGCTCACACTGTCACACGAAGAAGATAGGACCGTTTGTGTTTTCTCCAACTCCAAGTTTAACATTTAATTCTTCACTTTAGTTACATACGTGTTTTTTAAAATATTTTTTATAGATCCATCAATCCGTTAAATAAATGTGACCCGAGTCATCATTATCTAGTGGATAGAAATTAACTAAACCAAAACATTTTCCGTGCTACCCTTTTACAGTCACGAAGGGTTCATTTAACTGCGTTATTCGTGTAACGAGTTATAATCTACAGCCCATAAGGGTTAGCTAAGGTATGGTGCGCGGACTTTGTACATTAATCAAATGAGTAAAGTCCCCTTGATATGGATTTTTCCTCCTGTTGTCTAAACGGAGTTCTTGATTTGCGTATCCATTTTTATTTCCCCGCACCACACTCACACGCCAGTAGCATCCACCACCAGTCACATACAAGATAGGAATAAACCTTCATACACTTCAATAGCACTTTGCTCTAATGACTAACATCAGTAAGATGACCAGACTACCATATCATATGGAGCGATACCTTCTTACTCTACGGAGGCTTTGCATATGAATGCTTTCTCTGAGCAGGTCCCCTGATGTCCTGTTGCCAAGGGAACACCTTATACATAAACCATAACATAATACATTAATAGGTAATTACAGCTGAAGGACAGAACTATGTAAAATTATATAATACATAACTTTAATAGACAGGTACGGAACTACATAAATTAGATATTTTTAAAAAAGGCAATAGAGCAACACAGTGGAGGTGTCATAATACCCAGAAAACCTTGCGGTCAAACAGTGAAATGGTACCCATTGTTTTCCACCATTAATTTTTCCCATGAGGGATTTTAGAAACACTGAACCAATGAATGGTGGGAAAATGATTGGAACCATTTCCCTGTTTGACTGCTAGGTTTTGTGGTTATTGTGACTTATACTTTGGTAGACTGAGCAAAAATATAAACGCAACATGTAAATCATTGATTGGTCCAATGTTTCATGTGCAGAATTTATTTGTATTTTTATATACATATTAAAAGCTTATTTCTCTCAAATGTTGTGCACAAATGTGTTTACATCCTTCTAGTGAGCATTTCTCCATTGTGGAGATAATACATCCACCTGACAGGTGTGGCATATCAATAAACTGATTAAACAGCATGATCATTACACAGGTGCACCTTGTGCTGGGGACAATAAAAGGCCACTCTAAAATGTGCAGTTTTGTCACACAACACAATGCCACAGATGTTTCAAGTTTTGAGGGAGAGTGCAATTGGCATCTAGACTGCAGGAATGTCCACCAGAGCTGTAGCCGGAGAAATTAATGTTGATTTCTCTTCCATAAGCTGCCTCCAACGTTGTTTTAGAGAATTTGTCAGTACGTCCAACCGGCCTCACAACAGCGGACCGTGTGTAACCACACCAGCCCAGGACCTTTACATCCAGCTTCTTCACCTGTGGGATCGTCTGAGACCAGCCACCCGGACAGGTGATGAAAGCTGTGGGTTTGCACAACCAAACCATTTCTGCACAAACCGTAAGAAACCGTCTCAGGGAAGCTCATCTGCATATTCATCATCCTCACCAGGTCCTTGACCTGTCTGCAGTTCGTCATCGTAACTGACTTCAGTGGGCAAAAGTTCACATTCGATGGCCACTGGCATGCTGGAGAAATGTGCTCTTCAAGGATTAATTCTGGTTTCAACTGTACTGGGAAGATAGCATGATGTGGGCAAGTGGTTTGCTGATGTCAAAATTGTGGACAGAGTGCCCCCATGGTGGCGGTGGGGTTATGGGTTTGGCAGGCATAAGCTTTCAGATGTCGAACACAATTGCATTTTATTGATGTCAGTTTGAATGCACAGAGATACCGTGACAAGATCCTGAGGCCCATTGTCGTGCCATTCATCCACCGTCATCACCTCATGGTTCAGCATGATAATAAATGACCCCATGTCTCAAGGATCTGTACATAATTCCTGGAAACTGAAAATGTCCCAGTTCTTCCATGGCCTGCATACTCACCAGACATGTCACCCATTGAGCATGTTTGGGATGCTCTGGATTGACGTGTACGACAGCGTGTTTCAGTTCCCGCCAATATCCCGAAACTTCACACAGAAAGCTCGTTCTGGTGGGAAGCTGCTATAGACCACCAAGTGCTAACAGTCAGTATCTGGGTAATATGTGTGAAATGCTTGATAATGTATGTGATATTAACAGAGAAGTATATTTTCTGACTGACCTAAATATTGACTGGCTGCTCACTCAAGAAAAACCTTCAAACTGTAACCAGTGCCTGCCACCTGTATCAGGTTATCAGTCAACCTACCAGGGTAGTTACAAACAGCACAGGAATTTAAATCATCAACATGTATTGATCACATCTTTACTAATACAGCAGTATCCAAATCCATCAGATGTATTGATCATAAAATAGAAGCCATATCTAGGAAAATTATTCCGATGTTGATGATGTAAACAAATATTAGCTGGACTGTGGTTTGTAATGAGGAGCAACAAGACTCTACACTTGATAGATTTATGAAATGACTTACTTCAGCTACGAGTAGACCCTTTCTTCGTCAAGGTTGCTGCCCCTATCATAGCCTATCTCTGACCATTTTTAACCAGTCTCTCCTCTCTGGGAAGTTTCCCATTGCTTGGAAAGCAGCCAAGGTCCGTCTTTTATTGAAATGGGGGAGATCAATCTGATCCTAACTGTTACAGGTCTATTTCTATTTTGCCCTGTTTATCAAAAGTGTTGGAAAAACGTAATAATTAACTGACTGGCTTTCTTGATGACTATAGTATTCTCTCTGGTATGCAATCTGGTTTCTTTTCAGGTTATGGATGTGTCACTGCAACCTTGAAGGTCCTCAGTGATGTCACTATTGCCCTTGATTCTAAGCAATGTTGTGCTGCTATTTTTATTGACTTGGCCAAAGCTTTGATACAGCAGACCATTCCATTCTTGTGGGCTGGCTAAGGATTATTGGTGTCTCTGGCCTAGTTTGTTAACTACCTCACTCAAAGAGTGCAGTATATAATGTCAGAACATCTGCTGTCTCAACCACTGCCTGTCACCAAGGGAGAATCTCACCACATTAGGAACCACCCGTGAGAATCTCACCACATTAGGAACCACCCGTGAGAATCTCACCACATTAGGAACCACCCGTGAGTATCTCACCACATTAGGAACCACCCGTGAGAATCTCACCACATTAGGAACCACCCGTGAGTATCTCACCACATTAGGAACCACCCGTGAGTATCTCACCACATTAGGAACCACCCGTGAGAATCTCACCACATTAGGAACCACCCGTGAGTATCTCACCACATTAGGAACCACCCGTGAGTATCTCACCACATTAGGAACCACCCGTGAGTATCTCACCACATTAGGAACCACCCGTGAGAATCTCACCACATTAGGAACCACCCGTGAGAATCTCACCACATTAGGAACCACCCGTGAGTATCTCACCACATTAGGAACCACCCGTGAGAATCTCAGCACATTAGGAACCACCCGTGAGAATCTCACCACATTAGGAACCACCCGTGAGAATCTCACCACATTTGGAACCACCCGTGAGAATCTCACCACATTTGGAACCACCCGTGAGAATCTCACCACATTAGGAACCACCCGTGAGAATCTCACCACATTAGGAACCACCCGTGAGAATCTCACCACATTAGGAACCACCCGTGAGTATCTCACCACATTAGGAACCACCCGTGAGTATCTCACCACATTAGGAACCACCCGTGAGTATCTCACCACATTAGGAACCACCCGTGAGTATCTCACCACATTAGGAACCACCCGTGAGTATCTCACCACATTAGGAACCACCCGTGAGAATCTCACCACATTAGGAACCACCCGTGAGTATCTCACCACATTAGGAACCACCCGTGAGTATCTCACCACATTAGGAACCACCCGTGAGTATCTCACCACATTAGGAACCACCCGTGAGTATCTCACCACATTAGGAACCACCCGTGAGTATCTCACCACATTAGGAACCACCCGTGAGTATCTCACCACATTAGGAACCACCCGTGAGTATCTCAGCACATTAGGAACCACCCGTGAGTATCTCACCACATTAGGAACCACCCGTGAGTATCTCACCACATTAGGAACCACCCGTGAGTATCTCACCACATTAGGAACCACCCGTGAGAATCTCACCACATTAGGAACCACCCGTGTCCTTGGTTGTCCCGTTTGACGTCAATACTGTTCATAATAATGTGATTCATAGATGCTACTGAATGCAGCAAGTGTAACAAAAATGACAATGGAAATGCAACAATTCCTCCAGCCAACCACAGCTTTTATTTTACCTTTATTTAACAAGTCAGTTAAAGAACAAATTCTTATTTTCAATGACGGCCTGAGAACAGTGGGTTAACTGCCTTTTTCAGGGGCAGAACGACAGGTTTTTACCTTGTCAGCTAGGGGATTTGATCTTGCAACCTTTCAGTTACAAGTCCAACGCCCCTCCACTCTAACCACTTGGCTACCTGCCGCCCCTCCACTCTAACCACTAGGCTACCTGCCGCCCCTCCACTCTAACCACTAGGCTACCTTCCGCCCCTCCACTCTAACCGCTAGGCTACCTGCCGCCCCTCCACTCTAACCACTTGGCTACCTGCCGCCCCAACTGTGCCATTCAGCTCATAAATGGCTAAATACGGAGTTTCCTCCCCGCTAAGGCTTCGACTGAATCCTTCACCTCAGCAAATGTGATGGAGTTTCCAAATGTGATGGAGTTTTTCCAAACGTGATGGAGTTTCCAAATGTGTTGGAGTTTCCAACCATGTTGGAGTTTCCAAATGTGACGTCAACTCCATGTTGGAGTTTCCAAATGTGTTGGAGTTTCCAACCGTGTTGGAGTTTCCAAATGTGTTGGAGTTTCCAAACGTGATGGAGTTTCCAAACGTGTTGGAGTTTCCAAACGTGTTGGAGTTTCCAAACGTGATGGAGTTTCCAAATGTGATGGAGTTTCCAAATGTGATGGAGTTTTTCCAAACGTGATGGAGTTTCCAAACGGGATGGAGTTTCCAAACGGGACGGAGTTTCCAAACGTGATGGAGTTTCAATTGAATCCTTCACTTTAGCTACGTGTGGATTTTTTAAGAGCTCCATCACTCCACTCAGTCATCATTAAGATCAGATGGGTTTCACATACGTCCTTCGCCCTTTCTACTGAATAGAAATGAACTAAACCAAACATTTGTGGTGGGCTCCATGTGTGGCTTTTGATCATTTCTTTGGATTCCTCATGTCTAAGTCATCGTTAGAAATAGTTTGGGCCAAATTGGATGTTAGGTACTATATTCATTCAATATTATATGAATCCTATAAATTAAAATGCCACATTTTTGGGCAATCAATTTTAGGTTAATTTCTCAGAGATTAAATTATATTTCAACAAAATCATGTTGCAGGAATGCTAAACCTATCCATTTGTAAGAACAGAAACGATTTCAGAACAAGCTGTGTTACAGTGTACCGACCATAAAATGTTAGCTAAGGTACAGTGTAATGTGTTACAGTGTACCGACCATAAAGGGTTAGCTAAGGTACAGTGTAATGTGTTACAGTGTACCGACCGTAAAGGGTTAGCCAAGGTACAGTGTAATGTGTTACAGTGTACCGACCATAAAGGTTTAGCCAAGGTACAGTGTAATGTGTTACAGTGTACCGACCATAAAGGTTTAGCCAAGGTACAGTGTAATGTGTTACAGTGTACCGACCATAAAGGTTTAGCCAAGGTACAGTGTGCTGCCTTTGGACGAAACTGGACAAGTTGTGGTTTTTTTCCTCCATTTTCATTCCCTGCAGCACCACCAGTCACACGCCAGTAGCATCCACCACCAGTCACATACAAGATAGGAATAAACCTTCATACACTTCAATAAAACTTTGCTCTAATGACTAACATCAGTAAGATGACCACTCTACCATATCATATGGAGCAATACCTTCTTACTCTATGGAGGATTTGCTTACGAATGCTTTCTCTGAGCAGGCCCCTTATGTCCCGTTGCCAAAGCAACACCTTATCTTGAACTTTAACCCAAACATCCGATGTGAGGGAGGGAGGGAGATGCTACAGCTATTTAGGTCAGAGGCATTGTGATGTTTTATCAGTTTTTATAAGCCAATGTTGCTGTTTGTTTGAGTGATTTGAGATGGCAGGGAGTTCTGAGAATACTGAGCATCTCCTTATCACAGACAGGCCTCTCCCCTATCTAGAAAACAATTTAATCGAAATGCCTTCACCATGACAATTTACAGTCTAAGTTGACACTGAGAAGTTTAGTTTCCTCAACTTGTTCTATAGACACATTTTTCATAACCAGATCCAGCTTAGGTCTAGAGTTTAAGGAAGGATTTGTACCAAAAACTATGCTCTTAATCTTAGATATATTCAGAACTAGTTTATTGCTGGCCACCATTCTGAAACTAACTGCAAGTCTTTGTTTAGAGTTGCAGTGATTTCACTATCTGTGGCCGCTGATAAGTACAGTGTTGAATCACAAGCCTAGATAGACACACAGGCTTTGTTAAAAGCTAATTGTAAATCATTATTAAAAATAGAAAACAATAAAGGGCCAAGACAGCTTCCTTGTGGAATTCCACACTTTACATGTATTACATTAGAGAGGCTTCCATTGAAGAAAACCCTATCTTTTGATCCATGATACGACAGAGGGTGTACAACAATAACACACACGTTTTTCTGCTAACAGGTTATGGTCAATGATATCAAAGGCCAATCATCAGTCATTTGTGTCAGTGCAGTACATGTAGAATGCCCTTCTCTATAGGCTGAAAGTCTGTTGTTCATTTATTCATAGAGAAATAGCATTGTATGTGATTCAAACACAATTATTTCCAAATGTTTGCTAAGAGCCGACAGTAGACTTATTGGTCTGCTGTTAGAATCAGAAAAGGGGGCTTTACCATTCCTGTGTAGTGGAAAGTCTTCTTCTCTAGACCCAGTCCTGTATAATATTCTGCTCTTGGTGAGACAAAATAAAATGGACACCCTCTTCCTATCCCCACAAAGTTGAATAGTAGCCTAGGCTATACAGTGTCATCCCAGAATGCACTTTTATGAAAGTCTATCTATATGGTTTGCAAAACAGGCATTTATTGTCCTGATACCTAACAAAAACTTAAGACCAGGGGTTGGAACCGGTTCAGGGAACAGAAAGTTTGGTTACGCCAATATTTTGTCCATTAAAATAACATAAAATTAATCAGAAATACAGTGTAGACATTGTTAATGTTGTAAATGACTATTGTAGCTGGAAACGGCTGATTTTTTAATAGAATATCTACATAGGCTTACAGAGGCCCATAATCAGCAACCATCACTCCTGTGTTCCAATGGCACGTTGTGTTAGCTAATCCAAGTATGTTATTTTAAAAGGCTAATTGATCATTAGATAACCCTTTTGCAATTATGTTAACACAGCTGAAAACTGTTGTACTGATTAAAGAAGCAATAAAACTGACCTTCTTTAGACTAGTTGAGTATCTGGAGCATCAGCATTTGTGGGTTCGATTACAGGCTCAAAATGGCCAGAAACAAAGACCTTTCTTCTGAAACTCGTCAGTCTATTCTTGTTCTGAGAAATGAAGGCTATTCCATGTGAGAAATTGCCAAGAAACTGAAGATCTCGTACAACGCTGTGTACTACTCCCTTCACAGAACAGCGCAAACTGGCTCTAACCAGAAGAGAAAGAGGAGTGGGAGGCCCTGGTGCACAATTGAGCAAGAGGACAAGTACTGTACATTAGAGTGTCTAGTTTGAGAAACAGATGCCTCACAAGTCCTCAACTGGCAGCTTCATTAAATAGTACCCGCAAAACACCAGCCTCAATGGCGAAGAGGCGACTCAGGGATGCTGGCCTCCTAGGAAGAGTTGCAAAGAAAAAGGCATATCTCAGACTGGCCAGTAAAAGATTAAGATGGGCAAAACAACACAGACACTGGACAGAGGAAATCTGCCTAGAAGGCCATCATCCCTGAGTCGCCTCTTCAAAAATTCTAAAAACCTGTTTTTGCTTTGTCATTATGGAATATTGTGTGTAGATTGATGAGATACATTCACAGTGTGATTTCAACAGTTTACATTTTTTTGCGTCAAATTACCTCAATATTTCCTTTTGTTTCATTTATATAAGAACATTCCGATCTTATTTAGCATTATCTAGTCCAAATATGGCATGTTTCCAGTATTTTAATCAGTTTGCATCACTTTCAAATGGGGGACTTTTATTTTGAAGGCAAACCGGAAACTCCACTATTGTTGCTAATCCTGATTATGGCTAACTTCACATAGGTGTGAATGCCGAGGTCAGTTTCTTCCACTGAGGTATAATAAGAGCTGGAGACTGCAAACAAGATGTCAGGGAGCAGGGTGACTATTCATCACCTTAACCAAAAAGATGGCAGAGATCGTCCGGGTTGGGCCTGGGTAGACCGTCATTGTAAATACGAATTTGTTCTAACCTGAATTGCCTAGTTAAATAAAAGGTAAACATTTTTTTTTTATCACAATATTGGTATTAACAATCTGGATGTCACCTTGATAGTCTACTGTTCAATGGTAGGAGAAAGTTTGTGCAAGTTTAGCCAATATCAAAGTGATAAAACAGTTATTGTGACTAGCATTTCACTACACCTGCATCTACATCTGTATGTTTATTTATTTATCTTTATTTAACTAGGTAAGTCAGTTAAGAACAAATTCTTATTTTCAATGACGGCCTAGGAACAGTGGGTTAACTGCCTGTTCAGGGTCAGAACACCAGATTAGTACCTTGCCAGCTCGGGGGTTTGAACTTGCAACCTTCTGGTTGCTGCTCTAGTTACTGTTCTAATGCTCTAACTACTAGGCTACCCTGCCGCCTCAGGTGAGCATTAACATTTGATTTGATTGCAGTCATTTTCACCCCCCAAAAAATGTCGCGACTACACCATTAAAATCTAAATGTTTTATTTATTTGTCAACACAAAAAAAGACAAATGACTCCCTTCAAAAAGGAATGATTATGAACCCTGTCACCTGTTGATAATGGGTGTCACTAGAAAGCCGAACACAGCCACAAAGTAAAAATGGGCTACGTCATAAAAAGGAATGAAAACCAAAATTAGATTTTTGGTCTTCATTTAAGGTTAGGTTTAGAAGAAGGTTAGCGGTGTGTTTAGGTTTAAAAAAATCAGATTTTAAGAAGATAAAACTGTAGAAATATAGACTGGGTTTATTACTTTGTTGCTGTGGTAACTAGTGATGACCCTGATAATGCCTCCAAATATTTTGTGTTGAACAGGGAATTTACGGTTTTGGGACAAAAGACAGCTACTGTTCCCTGATTGGTTACTTTGTCAAAATTCGACGTCAAGTGTCGAATTTGTGGTTTGAGGTGTAGAGGCGGAGTTTATTATAGACAGAAACCTGCCCCTCCTACCTGTGTGACGGTCCTCTCTCTCTCTTCATCTCTCTCTCTCTCGCTGTAATGCAAAGCTCATCTCTCGAAAAGAAGAGGAACATCACAACATGGAAACACTAATGACGACGAATAGAAGCCCCAAATAGCTCGATTATGTTATGCGCTTTCATAATCATTGCCATTACTTAATACATACATTGCGATTTTGACATTCGAGGTGTGTTAATGTTTATTTTTTTATTTTTTTAACACGACACAACTCATTACTTGCCCCACGTTTTCATTATACGATGTGTAAATTCTACAGTTGAATTTTGAATATTTTGTATTCTCCATATTAGTAGCCTACTGATGATTTGATTGGATATATGATCAGAAAGAACTGAGTGTATTTTTATGAATAAGAGGAAAAGAGAGAGGATTGCACATCTGGAAATGTTGGTGAGTGCAGCTATTCTATTAATTCTGTATCCACATCATCGTTGTATAATTGCGTTATATTGTTGATCACAATATAGCCTGATTTAATGTAATGTCATGTAGCCTGGGGATTTCTGTAAGGGTTGACACGACTATTGGATTTTATCATGTGTGTCATTATGCAGACATTAACATGAAACACTCATAAAGGTTTGCACTGTGTGTCATATAAAACTCGGGAAACATATGCGGAACAGAAGAGGAGTCCATGCCCACACAATGGCGCATCTCCGTATTCTTTATTATTTATTGATGAGAACATTTCAATGCTCTTTGTCTCTATTCTAATAAAGTGTTACAAATAAACATCGTGGTAAATCGCATCGATGCTCAACAGATTAGAAAATAAACTCTATACAGAATGCTACAGGTTTTCGTTATTAGATATTTTGAGCAACATTTTTAATGATTCGATGTTGGTAGAAAAGGAACTCCACAGAATTACAGGACCCAGACTGGCTGACATTCTTGCGCCTCTACAGGTATTCGTCATTCGATATTTTCAGCATCTGAATTGAACAACACATTTTGTTGTACAACGCTGTCTGGAAAACATCTCCCTTCCCTCTGGCAAAAGAATCGCAGGTTAGCGTTTTTCATCATGAATCTTGTTCTGGAGGCAGAAAGGTCACTAGCTGGCACAGCCAAAAAGTCATACAATCAATCCGATTTTAAACCTAACCTTAACCACACTGATAACGTTAATGCCTAACCCCAAATGTGACACACCTTCTGGATTGGTGTCTTAGGTCTTTATGTAGTGTTGTGTTGTCTCTCTTTATGTAGTGTAGTGTTGTGTTGTCTCTCTTTATGTAGTGTTGTGTTGTCTCTCTTTATGTAGTGTTGTGTTGTCTCTCTTTATGTAGTGTTGTGTTGTCTCTCTTTATGTAGTGTTGTGTTGTCTCTCTTTATGTAGTGTTGTGGTGTCTCTCTTTATGTAGTGTTGTGTTGTCTCTCTTTATGTAGTGTAGTGTTGTCTCTCTTTATGTAGTGTAGTGTTGTCTCTCTTTATGTAGTGTTGTGTTGTCTCTCTTTATGTAGTGTTGTGTTGTCTCTCTTTATGTAGTGTTGTGTTGTCTCTCTTTATGTAGTGTAGTGTTGTCTCTCTTTATGTAGTGTAGTGTTGTCTCTCTTTATGTAGTGTTGTGTTGTCTCTCTTTATGTAGTGTTGTGTTGTCTCTCTTTATATTGTGTTGTGTTGTCTCTCTTTATGTTGTGTTGTCTCTCTTTATGTAGTGTTGTGTTGTCTCTCTTTATGTAGTGTTGTGTTGTATCTCTTTATGTAGTGTAGTGTTGTCTCTCTTTATGTAGTGTAGTGTTGTCTCTCTTTATGTAGTGTTGTGTTGTCTCTCTTTATGTAGTGTTGAGTTGTCTCTCTTTATGTAGTGTTGTGTTGTCTCTCTTTATGTTGTGTTGTCTCTCTTTATGTAGTGTTGAGTTGTCTCTCTTTATGTAGTGTTGTGTTGTCTCTCTTTATGTAGTGTAGTGTTGTCTCTCTTTATGTAGTGTTGTGTTGTCTCTCTTTATGTAGTGTTGTGTTGTCTCTCTTTATGTAGTGTTGTGTTGTCTCTCTTTATGTAGTGTTGAGTTGTCTCTCTTTATGTAGTGTTGTGTTGTCTCTCTTTATGTAGTGTTGTGTTGTCTCTCTTTATGTAGTGTTGTGTTGTCTCTCTTTATGTAGTGTTGTGTTGTCTCTCTTTATGTAGTGTTGTGTTGTCTCTCTTTATGTAGTGTTGTGTTGTCTCTCTTTATGTAGTGTTGTGTTGTCTCTATGTAGTGTTGTCTCTCTTTATGTAGTGTTGTGTTGTCTCTCTTTATGTAGTGTTGTGTTGTCTCTCTTTATGTAGTGTTGTGTTGTCTCTATGTAGTGTTGTCTCTCTTTATGTAGTGTTGTGTTGTCTCTCTTTATGTAGTGTTGTGTTGTCTCTATGTAGTGTTGTCTCTCTTTATGTAGTGTTGTGTTGTCTCTTTATGTTGTGTTGTAGTGTTGTGTTGTCTCTCTTTATGTAGTGTTGTGTTGTCTCTATGTTGTTGTCTCTCTTTATGTAGTGTTGTGTTGTCTCTCTTTATGTAGTGTTGTCTCTCTTTATGTAGTGTTGTCTCTCTTTATGTAGTGTAGTGTTGTCTCTCTTTATGTTGTGTTGTGTTGTCTCTCTTTATGTTGTGTTGTCTCTCTTTATGTTGTGTTGTGTTGTCTCTCTTTATGTAGTGTTGTGTTGTCTCTCTTTATGTAGTGTTGTGTTGTCTCTATGTAGTGTTGTCTCTCTTTATGTAGTGTTGTGTTGTCTCTATGTAGTGTTGTCTCTCTTTATGTAGTGTTGTGTTGTCTCTCTTTATGTAGTGTTGTGTTGTCTCTATGTAGTGTTGTCTCTCTTTATGTAGTGTTGTGTTGTCTCTCTTTATGTAGTGTTGTCTCTCTTTATGTAGTGTTGTCTCTCTTTATGTAGTGTAGTGTTGTCTCTCTTTATGTAGTGTTGTGTTGTCTCTCTTTATGTTGTGTTGTGTTGTGTTGTCTCTCTTTATGTAGTGTTGTGTTGTCTCTCTTTATGTTGTGTTGTGTTGTCTCTCTTTATGTTGTGTTGTGTTGTCTCTCTTTATGTTGTGTTGTGTTGTCTCTCTTGTCGTGATCTGTGTTTTGTCCTATATTTATTTTATGTATATTTATGTTTAATCCCAGCCCCCGTCCCCTCAGGAGACCTTTTGCCTTTTGGTAGAACATCATTGTAGATAAAAATATGTTCTTGCCTAGTTAAATAAAGGTTAAATAAATACATATGTAGTAACATTTTAAATTGTGTTTTTTACATAGGATAAAAGTAGAGACTCAGAGATAGAAAATTGTATATCATACACTACAGTTGAGGAACAATGGGAAAGTAATTCTGCTTTGAAAGTTGATAAACTTGTAACCCCACTTTTAAGAGAATGGCCCTTGAATGTTTTGGTACACCTACTGGAGAGCTCTTCTTTGTCTACACCCATTCAGCACCATTCACACCCTCTTAAGCCTTAGCCCCGCCCATTAGGCACCATTCACACCCTCTTAAGCCTTAGCCCCGCCCATTCAGCACCATTCACACCCTCTTAAGCCTTAGCCCCGCCCATTCAGCACCATTCACACCCTCTTAAGCCTTAGCCCCGCCCATTCAGCACCATTCACACCCTCTTAAGCCCCACCCATTCTGCACCATTCACACCCTCTTAAGCCCCACCCATTCAGCACCATTCACACCCTCTTAAGCCTTAGCCCCGCCCATTCAGCACCATTCACACCTTCTTAAGCCTTAGCCCCGCCCATTCAGCACCATTCACACCCTCTTAAGCCTTAGCTCCGCCCATTAGGCACCATTCACACCCTCTTAAGCCTTAGCCCCGCCCATTCAGCACCATTCACACCCTCTTAAGCCTTAGCCCCGCCCATTCAGCACCATTCACACCCTCTTAAGCCTTAGCCCCACCAATTCAGGCACCATTCACACCCTCTTAAGCCTTAGCCCCGCCAATTCAGCACCATTCACACCCTCTTAAGCCTTAGCCCCGCCCATTCAGCACCATTCACACCCTCTTAAGCCTTAGCCTCGCCCATTCAGCACCATTCACACCCTCTTAAGCCCCACCCATTCAGCACCATTCACACCCTCTTAAGCCTTAGCCCCGCCCATTCAGCACCATTCACACCCTCTTAAGCCTTAGCCCCGCCCATTCAGCACCATTCACACCCTCTTAAGCCTTAGCCCCGCCCATTCAGCACCATTCACACCCTCTTAAGCCTTAGCTCCGCCCATTCAGCACCATTCACACCCTCTTAAGCCTTAGCCCCGCCCCATCTGTTTAAGGATTCACACCTGAGGCCATGTGTCACGTTCTTCATAACGAGATGAATACATTCTTCGTTATTTAAATGAAGAACACGAAACAAACTAACAAAATAACAAAACGAACGTGAAGCTATATAGAACGAGTGCTGACATGCAACTACACATACACAATAACCCACAAAACCAAAAATGGAAAATGGCAACCTAAATAGGATCCCCAATCAGAGACAACGATAAATAGCTGTCTCTGATGGTGAACCAATTCAGGCCACCATAGACCTACATATATCTAGACATACGAAAACCACATAGAATTACAAAAAACCCTAGACAAGATTAAAACCCACATACCACCCTCGTCACACCCTGACCTAACCAAAATAATAAAGACAACAAAGATAACTAAGGTCAGGGCGTGACAGTACCCCCCCCAAAGTTGCGGACTCCCGGCCGCAAACCTAAAGCTATATGGGAGGGTCTGGGTGGGGATCTGGACGCCGCCCCCCTTCGTTACCCTGAGTCCGCTCTTGTAGCACAGACCAGTGGATCATCGTCGGAGGCACTGGACTGCAGATCCTCACCGTAGGCCCCGGGCTGGGGACCCTCACTGCTTGGATCGTCGCTGGAGACCCCGGACTGGAGACCGTCGCTGGAGACTCCGGATTGGAGACCGTCGCTGGAGACTCCGGACTGGAGACCGTCGCTGGAGACCCCGGACTGGAGACCGTCGCTGGAGACCCCGGACTGGAGACCGTCGCTGGAGACCCCAGACTGGAGACCGTCGCTGGAGACCCCGGACTGGAGACCGTCGCTGGAGGCTCCGGACTGGAGACCGTCGCTGGAGACCCTGGACTGGGTACTGTAGCAGGACGCCCTGGACTGGGTACTGTCGCAGGACGCTCTGGACTGGGTACTGTCGCCAGACGCTCTGGACTGGGTACTGTCGCCAGACGCTCTGGACTGGGAACTGTCGCCAGACGCTCTGGACTGGGTACTGTCGCCAGACGCTCTGGACTGGGTACTGTCGCCAGACGCTCTGGACTGGGTACTGTCGCCAGACGCTCTGGACTGGGTACTGTCGCCAGACGCTCTGAACTGGGTGCTGTCGCCGGACGCTCTGGACTGGCGAGGCGCACTGTAGGCCTGGTGCGTGGTGCCGGCACTGGTGGTACCGGACTGGGGACACGCACCTCAGGGCGAGTGCAGGGAGGAGGAACAGGGCGTACTGGACTGCCGAGGCGCACTATTGGCCTGGTGCGTGGTGCCGGCACTGGTGGTACCGGGCTGGGGACACGCACCTCAGGGCGAGTGTGGGGAGGTGGAACAGGATGTACTGGGCTCTGGGGACGCACAGGAAGCCTGGTGCATGGTGTTGGCACTGCTGGTACTGGGCTGGTGACACGCACCTCAAGGCAAGTGCGCGGAGGAGGCACATGATACACTGGACCGTGGAGACTCATTGGAAATCCAGAACATAGAGCTGGCTCAATACGTCCTGGCTGGATGCCCTGGAGACATCGTGTGCATCTCTGCATAACACGGTGCCTGACTAGTTACACGCTCCTCACGGTAAGCACGAGGAGTTGGCTCAGGTCTCCCACCTGACTCATGCAATCTCCTCGTGTGCCCCCTCCCAGACACATCTAGCTAAGTGGATGAGTCACTATTGTCTAGACATGTTCATGAAATACAATAGATGGCCGTAATCACCCCCCAGACACACCAGTTGAACTTGATGTTTAGACATGTAGCTAGCTAGCTAAACAATGAACCGGCATAATCCCAACTACCACCAATACAAACATTGTCATAACTGTAGTATGAATCTGCAGGCAGCTAAAAGCTAACCAACTAGGTTCAATGTTAGCTAGTTAGCTAATATTAGGCTATGACTAGCATGGTAAAGGAGTTTCTGATTCGAAGAATGTTACTACATGTAACGTTAGCTAGCTAGCCAGCCGGCTAACGTTCGCTAGCAAGCCAGCCGGCTAACGTTAGCTAGCAAGCCAGCCGGCCGGCTAACGTTCGCTAGCAAGCCAGCCGGCTAACGTTCGCTAGCTAGCTAACAGTACGCTTTAACTTGCAAAGAAAATGACTTTTTGATCAAATATAATATCTGAAAATGAAGCTAAACTCAAACATGGATTTTTGAATATATATATTTTTTAAATCATCAAACGACTCTCCTGTGAAGTAGTGATGTGTGACATGCGTCAAGCTTCCTGAAACGGGTCACAAATCAAGTCTGTTTGTTTTCAAGAATTTTTACAATATAGCAAATTTTGAATTCTGGTCCATCTAGTGGAAGTCTCTCAGATCTGCCTCCAGGACAAGACTCATCCCAATAAACATCCAACTGTAGAAAAGTCACACCATTTCACCATGTAGGTGTGACTTGACTCAGACAGCATGATCTGATTCTGATTGCATTCCCTGACTTCCTCTCTGTACGTTGCATTTGACTGGTCCTCAGTGTGTTTCAGTTGGACAGACTGGACAGAGTGCAGCCGACACAGCGACGGTGTGAGTGGAGCAGAGAGAACCGAGGATGGGGGGCGGAGGTCAGCAGACAGAGTCAAGCGAGCCGGCCAAGGGTGACGGGGTTGGGCCCGATGGAGGGCGAGGTGGCAGTGCAGTCTACACCTGGGAAGAGGTTCAGAAGCACTGCCACAGAAGCGACCAGTGGTTGGTCATCGACAGGAAGGTCTATAATATTACCCAGTGGGCGAAGAGACACCCGGGGGGCATCAGGGTCATCAGTCACTTTGCTGGAGAAGATGCCACGGTCAGTAGCCTAACTATGGAAGTTGTTGGTGAAATGTTATCAAGTTATTCCAAGAAGACTGTTGCAAATGTTATAATGTTGTAGGTATGACATATTACAGTAGTTGTTAGTGGATCGTACATTATGACTCTATTACATATTACAGTAGTTGTTAGTGGATCGTACATTATGACTCTATTACATATTACAGTAGTTGTTAGTGGATCGTACATTATGACTATGACATATTACACTAGTTGTTAGTGGATCGTACATTATGACTCTATTACATATTACAGTAGTTGTTAGTGGATCGTACATTATGACTCTATTACATATTACACTAGTTGTTAGTGGATCGTACATTATGACTCTATTACATATTACACTAGTTGTTAGTGGATCGTACATTATGACTCTATTACATATTCCACTAGTTGTTAGTGGATCGTACATTATGATAATGACATATTACACTAGTTGTTAGTGGATCGTACATTGTGATAATGACATATTACACTAGTTGTTAGTGGATCGTACATTATGACTCTATTACATATTACAGTAGTTGTTAGTGGATCGTACATTATGACTCTATTACATATTACAGTAGTTGTTAGTGGATCGACTCTATTATATTACAGTAGTTGTTAGTGGATCTCTATTACATATTACAGTAGTTGTTAGTGGATCGTACATTATGATAATGACATATTACACTAGTTGTTAGTGGATCGTACATTATGACTCTATTACATATTACAGTAGTTGTTAGTGGATCGTACATTATGACTATGACATATTACACTAGTTGTTAGTGGATCGTACATTATGACTCTATTACATATTACAGTAGTTGTTAGTGGATCGTACATTATGACTCTTACATATTACACTAGTTGTTAGTGGATCGTATATTATGACTCTATTACATATTACAGTAGTTGTTAGTGGATCGTACATTATGACTCTATTACATATTACAGTAGTTGTTAGTGGATCGTACATTATGACTCTATTACATATTACACTAGTTGTTAGTGGATCGTACATTATGACTCTATTACATATTACAGTAGTTGTTAGTGGATCGTACATTATGACTCTATTACATATTACAGTAGTTGTTAGTGGATCGTACATTATGATAATGACATATTACACTAGTTGTTAGTGGATCGTACATTATGACTCTATTACATATCACACTACACTTAATATCACGATAATCTCTTAACCATGAATGAATCATCATTATTTTTTACATAAGAGACATACACTGAGTGTACAAAACATTAGGAACACCTTCCTAATATTGAGTTGCACCCCGTTTTGCCCTCAGAACAGCCTCAATTCGTCCTGGCAACGGACTCTAAAAGGTGTCGCATCCCTGGCCCATTTTGACTTCCATTCTTCCCACAGTTGTGTCAAGTTGGCTGGATGTCCTTTTGAGTGGTGGACCATTCTTGATACACATGGGAAACTGTTTGCGTGAAAAACCCAGCAGCGTTGCTGTTCTTGAAGACAAACCGGTGCGCCTGGAACCTAGTACAATACCATACCCCGTTCAAAAGCATTTCAATCTTTTGTCTCGCCCATTCACCCTCTGAAAGGCACACAATCCATGTCTCAATTGTCTCAAGGCTAAAAAAAATAAATCCTTCTTTATCCTGTCGCCTTCATCAGGTGACATCAATAAGAGATCACCTGGATTCACCTGGTCAGTCTATATCATGGAAAGACTTCTTCATGTTTTGTACACTCACTATTTTTACTGAGAGGACATTTGTATGTATTTCTCTTAAACAACATAGATTGATCTATGTCTCTAATTTCTAGGAAGCATTTTCCGCATTCCATCCCGATCCTAATTTTGTCAGGAAGTTTCTGAAGCCGTTGCTGATTGGAGAGCTGACACCGACAGAGCCCAGCCAGGACCAGGGGAAAAACGTGAGGAGGCCCATCTTTTTCTCTCTCCCTCTACAGCATCACACCCATAACATACATCGTTGTAGGCTACATAATGTGAAGCCTACTGCATCTCTCCCTCTGACACAGCACCACACCCACTCTAACCACCACATAGCACCACACCCGACCAAGTCGTAGTGTGTCATCTTCAGTCATCTACTATAATAACTATACCAGCCTGTCTATTTGCCCAGATGCCCCTATAACTAGATCACATTATACCAGCCTGTCTATGTGCCCAGCTGCCCCTATAACTAGATCACAATATACCAGCCTGTCTATATGCCCAGATGCCCAGATGCCCCTATAACTAGATCACATTATACCAGCCTGTCTATATGCCCCTATAACTAGATCACATTATACCAGCCTGTCTATATGCCCAGATGCCCCTACAACTAGATCACATTATACCAGCCTGTCTGTATGCCCAGATGCCCCTATAACTAGATCACATTATACTCCCTCTCCTGTCCTTAACCCTCTCCTGTCCTCTCCACTCCTTCTCCTGTCCTTAACCCTCTCCTGTCCTCTTCCTCCCCTCCACTCCCTCAATTCTCATCTCTCTACCATCATCCACCTTCCTCCACGTTCATCTACTTTGCTCACTGTTGGTCTTTCTGTAATTCCAAGCATCCTATCACCTCGCCTCCTCAAATCAAGGACAGAGTAATTGAGACCCCTTACTTCATACGTCTAAATTGATTGATTGATTAATTGATTGATTAATTGATTATTGATCACCTCTAAACCATACAGGCAGCACTGGTGCAGGACTTCCGGGCCTTGCGCCACCGTGTGGAGAGTGAGGGTCTCCTCCGTGCCCGCCCCCTGTTCTTCAGCCTCTACCTGGGCCACATCCTGCTACTAGAGGCCCTGGCTTTGGGCCTGCTCTGGGTCTGGGGGACCAGCTGGAGCCTCACACTGCTCTGTTCCATCATGCTGGCCACGTCTCAGGTACCATTACAGTATTATTAGGGAGTACAAGAAGATATTTGACAGGCAGATCCAAAGGTTAGGCATAGGGATCGAAGGTTAGGGTTAAGATTAAGGTTAAGGTTATGGTTAGGTTTAGGATTAAGGTTATAATTAGAGGATTAGGTTAGGGTTGGGATTAAGGTTAGGTTTAGGATTAAGGATAACGAGTACACAACAATAACCGCTGCACGAGAGCCAATACAACAGAGCACAGGTACTCACAAGGCCAACGGACATGGGAACAATAATCAACAAGGACAATGGTGAAAAGAGGGCACATTTATACACATACTAATCAGGGGGAATGGGAATCAGGTGTGCGTCATGAGACATGACAGTCCGGGGTTGGTGGTAATGATCCAGTTCAGTGACGCCTAGAAGACCAGTGACGTAGACCTCCGGAGCTGGTGAACGGAAAGAGCAGCAGTACCGGGGGAATCCGTGACATTAAGGTTAGGGGATTAGGTTAGGGGACTAGGTTACGGTTAGGGTTAAGGTTAGGGGATTAGGTTAGGGGATTAGGTTAAGGTTAGGGTTAAGGTTAGGGGATTAGGTTAAGGTTAGGATTAAGGTTAGGGGATTAGGTTAGGTTAGGGTTAAGGTTAGGGGATTAGGTTAGGGGATTAGGTTAAGGTTAAGGTTAGGGGGGGTTAAGGTTAGGAGATTAGGTTAAGGTTAGGGTTAAGGTTAGGGGATTAGGTTAGGTTAGGGTTAAAGTTAGGGGATTAGGTTAGGGTTAAGGTTAGGGGATTAGGTTAGGTTAGGGTTAAGGTTAGGGGATTAAGTTAGGGTTAAGGTTAGGGGATTAGGTTAGTTTAGGGTTAAGTTTAGGGGATTAGGTTAGGGTTAAATTTAGGGGATTAGGTTAAGGTTAGGGTTAAGGTTAGGGTTAAGGTTAGGGGATTAGGTTAAGGTTAGGGTTAAGGTTAGGGGATTAGGTTAGGTTAGGGTTAAGGTTAGGGTTAAGGTTAGGGGATTAGGTTAAGGTTAGGGTTAAGGTTAGGGTTAAGGTTAGGGGATTAGGTTAGGGGATTAGGTTAAGGTTAGGGTTAAGGTTAGGGGATTATGTTAGGGGATTAGGTTAATGTTAGGGTTAAGGTTAGAGTTAAGGTTAGGGGATTAGGTTAAGGTTAGGGTTAAGGTTAGGGGATTAGGTTAAGGTTAGGGTTAAGGTTAGGGGATAAGGTTAGGGGATTAGGTTAAGGTTAGGATTAAGGTTAGGGGATTAGGTTAAGGTTAGGGTTAAGGTTAGGGGATTAGGTTAAGGTTAGGATTAAGGTTAGGGGATTAGGTTAGGTTAGGGTTAAGGTTAGGGGATTAGGTTAGGGGATTAGGTTAAGGTTAAGGTTAGGGGGTTAAGGTTAGGAGATTAGGTTAAGGTTAGGGTTAAGGTTAGGGATTAGGTTAGGTTAGGGTTAAAGTTAGTTAGGTTAGGGTTAAGGTTAGGGGATTAGGTTAGGTTAGGTTAAGGTTAGGGATTAAGTTAGGGTTAAGGTTAGGGATTAGGTTAGTTTAGGGTTAAGTTTAGGGGATTAGGTTAGGTTAAATTTAGGGATTAGGTTAAGGTTAGGGTTAAGGTTAGGGTTAAGGTTAGGGGATTAGGTTAAGGTTAGGGTTAAGGTTAGGGGATTAGGTTAGGTTAGGGTTAAGGTTAGGGTTAAGGTTAGGGGATTAGGTTAAGGTTAGGGTTAAGGTTAGGGTTAAGGTTAGGGGATTAGGTTAGGGGATTAGGTTAAGGTTAGGGTTAAGGTTAGGGGATTATGTTAGGGGATTAGGTTAAGGTTAGGGTTAAGGTTAGAGTTAAGGTTAGGGGATTAGGTTAAGGTTAGGGTTAAGGTTAGGGGATTAGGTTAAGGTTAGGGTTAAGGTTAGGGTATAAGGTTAGGGGATTAGGTTAAGGTTAGGGTTAAGGTTAGGGGATTGGGTTAGGGGATTAGGTTAAGGTTAAGGTTAGGGTTAAGGTTAGGGGATTAGGTTAAGGTTAGGGTTAAGGTTAGGGGATTAGGTTAGGTTAGGGTTAAGGTTGGGGTTAAGGTTAGGGGATTAGGTTAGGTTAGGGTTAAGGTTGGGGTTAAGGTTAGGGGATTAGGTTAAGTTTAAGGTTAGAGGATTAGGTTAGGGTTAAGGTTAGGGGATTATAGGTTAGGGTAAGGTTATGGTTAGAGTTCAGGTTAGGGGATTAGATTAGGGTTACAGTTAGGGGATTAGGTTAGGGTTGAGGTTAGAGGATTAGGTTATGGTTTAGGTTATGTGAATAGGTTAAGGTTAAGGTTAGGGTTAGAGTTAAGGTCAGGGCATTAGGTTAGGGTTAAGGTTATGGGATTAGGTTAAGGTTAAGGTTAGAGCTAAAGTCAGGGGATTAGGTTAGGGTTAAGGTTATGGGATTAGGTTAAGGTTAAGGTTAAGGTTAGAGTTAAGGTCAGGGGATTAGGTTAAGGTTAAGGTTAGAGGATTAGGTTAGGGTTGAGGTTAGAGGATTAGGTTAGGGTTACGGTCAGGGGATTAGGTTAGGGTTGAGGTTAGAGGATTAGGTTAGGGTTAAGGTTAGGTTTAGGGTTAGGGTTAGGGTTAGGGTTACGGTTAAGGTTAGGGGATTAGGTTAGGGGATTAGGTTAGGGTTAGGGTTAGGGTTAGGGTTAGGGTTAGGGTTAGGGTTAGGGTTAGGGTTAGGGTTAAGGTTAGGGGATGAGGTGAGGATTAAGGTTAAGGTCAGACACCATTCAAAATCTGCCTTTCTTTCTCCCTCTCAGGCCCAGGCTAGCTGGCTGCAGCATGACTTCGGCCACCTGTCAGTCTGCAAGAAATCCAGTTGGAATCACGTACTGCAAAAGTTTGTAATTGGACACCTAAAGGTAGGCTGCTGGACAATGGTTGGACATTTGACAATACTGTTTTAGGTGGAACTTCTGCTACTCTTTGGTTGAGTTAACCGGCCGGACACAGTTTAAACCTAGTCCCGAACTGAAAACCATTTTCAATGGATAATCAGCTTTGAAAGTACATTTGAATCCAGGACTATGTTAAGTCTTTGTTCAGGAAACTGTCCCTTTCACTTTCCTACAGAACTAAGGACAGATACAGCCCTTGGTTCACTCCAGGCCTGACTGCCCTTGACCAGCACAAAAACATCCTGTGGCGGACTGCAATAGCATCGAATAGTCCCCGCGATATGCAACTGTTCAGGGAAGTCAGGAACCAATACACACAGTTAGTCAGGAAAGCAAAGGCTAGCTTTTTCAAACAGAAATTTGCAATCTGTAGCTCTAACTCCAAAAAGTTTTGGGACACTGTAAAGCCCATGGAGAACAAGAGCACCACCTCCCAGCTGCCCGGTCACCACCGATAAATCCATGATAATCGATAATTTCAATAAACATTTCTCTACAACTTTCCTCCTGGCTACCCCAACCCCGGCCAACAGCTCCGCACCCCTCGCAGCTACTTGCCTGAGCCTCCCCAGCTTCTCCTTCACCCAAATCCAGATCGCAGATGTTCTGAAAGAGCTGCAAAACCTGGGCCCGTACAAATCAGCTGGGCTAGACAATCTGGACCCTCTCTTTCTAAATGTATCCGCCGCCATTGTTGCAACCCCTATTACCAATCTGTTCAACATCTCTTTCAATCCCTAAAGATTGGAAAGCTGCTGCGATCATCCCCCTCTTGAAAGGGGGAGACACTCTAGACCCAAACTGTTACAGACCTATATCCATCCTGCCCTGCCTTTCTAAAGTCTTCGAAAGCCAAGTTAATAAACAGATCACTGACCATTTCGAATCACACCGTACCTTCTCCACTATGCAATCCGATTTCCGAGCTGGTCACAGGTGCACCTCAGCCACGCTCAAGGTCCTAAACGATATCATAACCGCCATCGATAAAAGATAGTGCTGTGCAGCCATCTTCATTGACCTTGCCAAGGCTTTCGAATCTGTCAATCACCGTATTCTTATTGGCAGACTCAATAGCCTTGGTTTCTCAAATGACTGCCTTGCCTGTTTCACCAAATACATCGCAGATAGAGTTCAGTGTGTAAAATCGGAGGGCCTGTTGTCCGGACCTCTGGCAGTCTCTATGGGGGTACACCAGGGTTCAATTCTCGGGCCGACTCTTTTCTCTATATATCAACAATGTCACTCTTGCTGCGGGTGATTCCCTGATCCACCTCTACGCAGATGACACCATTCTGTATACATCTGGCCCTTCTTTGGACACTGTGCTATCAAACCTCCAGACGAGCTTCAATGCCATACAGCACTCCTTCCGTGGCTTCCAACTGCTCTGAAACGCTAGCAAAACCAAATGCATGCTTTTCAACCGTTCGCTGCCCGCACCCGCCTGCCCGACTAGCATCACTACTCTGGACGGTTCTGACCTAGAATTCGTGGACAACTACAAATACCTAGGTGTCTGGCTAGACTGTAAACTCTCCTTCCAGACTCATATCAAACATCTCCAATCCAAAATCAAATCTAGAATCGGCTTTCTATTTCGCAACAAAGCCTCCTTCACTCACGCCGCCAAACTTACCCTAGTAAAACTAACTATCCTACTGATCCTCGACTTCGCCGATGTCATCTACAAAATAGCTTCCAATACTCTACTCAGCAAATTGGATGCAGTCTATCACAGTGCCATCCGTTTTGTTACCAAAGCGCCTTATACCACCCACCACTGCGACCTGTATGCTCTAGTCGGCTGGCCCTCGCTACATAATTGTCGCCAGACCCACTGGCTCCAGGTCATCTACAAGTCCATGCTAGGTAAAGCTCCGCCTTATCTCAGCTCACTGGTCACGATAACAACACCCACCCTTAGCACGCTCTCCAGCAGGTGTATCTCACTGGTCATCCCCAAAGCCAACACCTCATTTGGCCGCCTTTCCTTCCAGTTCTCTGCTGCCAGTGACTGGAACTAATTGCAAAAATCGCTGAAGCTGGACACTTACATTTCCCTCACTAACTTTAAACATCAGCTATCTGAGCAGCTTACCGATCACTGCAGCTGTACATTGTCCATCTGTAAATAGCCCACCCAATCTACCTCATCCCCATATTGTTTGTATTTACTTTGCTGCTCTTTTACACACCAATATCTCTACTTGCTCATCATCATCTGCTCATCATCATCTGCTCATCATCATCTGCTCATCTATCACTACAGTGTTAATCTGCTAAATTGTAATTACTTTGCTACTTTGGCCTATTTATTGCCATACCTCCTCATGCCATTTGCACACACTGTATATAGACTTTAAAAAAAAATTATATTGTGTTATTGACTGTACGTTTGTTTATCCCATGTGTAACTCTGTGTTGTTGTTTCTGTCGCACTGCTTTTCTTTATCTTGGCCAGGTCGCAGTTGTAAGTGAGAACTTGTGGATAACTAGCCTACCTGGTTAAATAAAGGTGAAATTAAAAATAAATAAAACATAAAAAAAAAAAAAAGAGCAGTCTTATGTTTCAAAGTTCACTGCTATACATTAGCCTTATTTTGTGTCGTGTCCAACAGGTGTAAGTTACAGTAAGTGTAATTGTGTGTACCATTAATAAGTAACAGTAGCTGTGTGTTTCCAGGGTGCCTCTGCTAACTGGTGGAACCATCGTCACTTCCAGCACCACGCTAAGCCCAACGTGTTTAGTAAAGATCCTGATGTCAACTCACTGCATGTCTTCGTCCTGGGAGACAAACAGCCTGTAGAGGTAGTTATCACTATCAATATATTTATATATATATATATATATCATTATCATTATCAATATATTTGTGATTCCTGCCCCAACTGGACTCACAACCTTAGTGCTTTATGACCCATCTGACTTCCTGTCATATTTGAATAATAATCTAAATATTCATGTATAATTATTAATGTAGTATTTAAATATCCATGTAATAGTTAATTAAATTAATGTAATATTCATGAAATAACCAGTGGTGGAAAAAGTACCCAATTGTGAATAAAAGAATAGAAAGTTACTTAAGATAAAGTGAACCCAGTAAAATACTACATCAGTAAAAGTCTACAAGTATTTGGTTTAAAATATACTTAAGTATGAAAAGTCAAATTAAAAAATAATTTCAAATTCCCTACATAAAGTAAACCAGATGGCACCATTTTCTTGTTTTGAAAATGTATGGATAGCCAGGGGCACACACAGACATCATTTACAGTGAGTCAGCTAGATCAGAGGCAGTAGGGATGACCATGTGTTCTCATGACAAGTGTGTGTGAATTGGACCATTTTCCTCTCCTGCTACGCATTCAAAATGTAACTAGTATTTTTTTAGGTGTCATGGGAAAATGTACGGAGTAGGAAGTATATTAATTTCATCAGGAATGTAGTGAAGTAAAAGTAAAAGTTGTCAAAAATATAAATAGTAAAGTAAAGTACAGATACCCCGGAAAAAACTACACTGAAAGTTAGATCCATCTGTCTCCTTGTCTCTGTCTATTGCAGTATGGTATAAAGAAGTTGAAGTACATGCCCTACCATCACCAACACCAGTACTTCTTCCTCAGTAAGTTGCTGAACACGTTTAGTGGATTTCTGTATAGAATCACATCAACTTCCATTGAACAGGTAAAAGACAGACCACTGTATGTAATGTATGTAATACCAATATTATCCTTCTGTGTTTCAGTTGGACCTCCACTACTTATTCCAGTGTATTTCCACATCCAGATATTGCGGACCATGTTTTTACGACAGGACTGGGTGGTGAGATTTCATACCAACTAAATGTAGACTTAATCCTCTTCATTCTTATCTGGAACATACGGGCTTCCACGAGAGAATAATGATATGATGTTTAGGACCTTGAGCGTGGCTGAGGTGCACCACCAACACTGACTGTACCATCAGAACTTCCTAATCAACAGTGATAATTGTTGCTTTGCTAGGAACACCAGATGTGATCATATCTGTCCGTAATACCAATCTTTGTCTCCTGTGAAGGATCTGGCGTGGTCATGTCTGTGTAGGAACCCCAGATGTATAATGTCTGGGCTAATACCAATCTTTGTCTCCTGTGAAGGATCTGGCGTGGTCATGTCTGTCCCTAATACCAATCTTTGTCTCCTGTGAAGGATCTGACGTGGTCGATGAGTTTCTACCTTCGCTTCTTCTGCTGTTACTATCCATTCTTTGGTTTCTTTGGCTCAGTAGCATTGATCAGCTTCGTCAGGTAAAGTATGAACTGAGAGGGAGCTCAAAGATGAACTCATTCATTCATTCACTGTTTCGGGAACTAACTCACTCATTCGCTGATTCATTCAATTGTATTCAAATGATCTACAGCGGGGCTCTCCAACCCTGTTCCTAGAGAGCAACCCTCATGTACAGTGGCTTGCGAAAGTATTCACCCCCTTGGTATTTTTCATATTTTGTTGCCTTACAACCTGGAATTAAAATATAATTTTTGGGGATTTGTATTATTTGATTTACACAACACCACTTTGAAGATGCAAAATATTTTATATTGTGAAACAAACAAGAAATAAGACAAAAAAAACAGAAAACTTGAGTGTGCATAACTATTCACAAATTCACCTATTCACCTATTCACCAATTCATCTATTCACCAAAGCCAATGCTTTGTAGAGCCGCCTTTTGAAGCAATTACAGCTGCAAGTCTCTCGGGGTATGTCTCTACAAACTTGGCACATCTGCTCACTGGGATTTTTGCTCATTCTTCAAGGCTAAACTGCTCCAGCTCCTTCAAGTTGGTTGGGTTCCGCTGGTATACCGTAATCTTTAAGACATACCACAGATTCTCAATTGGATTGAGGTCTGGGCTTTGACTAGGCCATTCCAAGACATGTAAATGTTTCCCCTTAAACCACTCAAGTGTTGCTTTAGCAGTATGCTTAGGGTCATTGTCCTGCTGGAAGGTGAACCTCCGTCCCCGTCTAAAATCTCTGGAAGACTGAAACAGATTTCCCTCAAGACTTTCCCTGTATTTAGTGCCATCCATCAGTCCTTCAATTCTGACCAGTTTCACAGTCCCTGCCGATGAAAAACATCCCCACAGCATGATGCTGCCACCACCATGCTTCACTGTGGGGATGGTGTTCTCAGGGTGATAAGAGGTGTTGGGTTTGTGCCAGACATAGCATTTTCCTTGATGGCCAAAAGGCAAAATTTCAGTCTCATCTGACCAGAGTACTTGCTTATGTTTGGGGAGTCTCCCACATGCCTTTTGGCAAACACCAAATGTGTTTGCTTATTGTTTTATTTAAGCAATGGGTTTTTTCTGGCCACTCTTCTGTAAAGCCCAGCTCTGTGGAGTATACGGCTTAAAGTGGTCCTATGGACAGATACTCCAATCTCCTCTGTGGAGCTTTGCAACTCCTTCAGGGTTATCTTTGGTCTCTTTGTTGCCTCTCTGATTAATGTCCTACTTGCCTGGTCCATGAGTTTTGGTGGACGGCCCTCTCTTGGCAGGTTTGTTGTGGTGCCACATTCTTTCCATGTTTTAATAATGTATTTAATGGTGCTCCGTGGGGTGTTTAAAGTTTCTGATATGTTTTTATAACCCAACCCTGATCTGTACTTCTCCACAACTTTGTCCCTGACCTGTTTGGAGAGCTCCTTGGTCTTCATGGTGCCCCTTGCTTGGTGGTGTTGCAGACTCTGGGGCCTTTCAGAACAGGTGTATATATACTGAGATCATGTGACACTTAGATTGTACACAGGTGGACTTTATTTAACTAATTATGTGACTTCTGAAGGTAATTGGCTGCACCAGATCTTATTGAGGAGCTTCATAGCCCCTGAGGGGGGAATACATACTATATACATACAGTACCACTTTACTGTTTTGTATGTTTTTGAATTCTTTGAAACAAGTAATTTTTAAAATGTCACTTCACCAATTTGGACCATTTCGTATATGTCCATTACATGAAATGCAAATAAAAATCTATTTAAATTACAGGTTGTAATGCAACAAAATAGGAAAAACGCCAAGGGGGATGAATACTTTTGTTCATGGAGAGTTCCTTGAGATGTTGAGTTCCTTGAGATGTTCCTGGAGAGCTACCCTCCTGTATGTTTAACTCCAACCCTGTTCCTTGAGAGATACCCTCCTGTAGGTTTAACTCCAACCCTGTTCTTTGAGAGATACCCTCCTGTTGGTTTTCACACCAACCCTGTTCCTGAAGAGATACTGTCCTGTTTTCACTCCAACCCTAAACTAGCACACCTGATTCTAATAATTAAGGGTTGGAGTTAAACCTACAGGAGGGTAGCTCTCCAGGAACAGGGTTGGAGTTAAACCTACAGGAGGGTAGCTCTCCAGGAACAGGGTTGGAGTATAAACCCTACAGGAGGGTAGCTCTCCAGGAACAGGGTTGGAGTTAAAACCTACAGGAGGGTATCTCTCCAGGAACAGGGTTGGAGTTAAACCTACAGGAGGGTAGCTCTCCAGGAACAGGGTTGGAGTTAAAACCTACAGGAGGGTAGCTCTCCAGGAACAGGGTTGGAGTTAAACCTACAGGAGGGTCTCTCTCAAGGAACAGGGTTCTTAAGTATTATAAAACAACACAATGATGTGCTTGATGTAATAATGTAATATAATATTGTGGCTGAATAGTTATATTGTGAATATTGTACTGTATATAGGTGTTTGGAAAGCCACTGGTTTGTATGGGTGACCCAGATGAATCACCTTCCTATGGAGATGGATCACGAGCGACAACAGGACTGGCTCACCATGCAGGTAACATGTCATCATTACTAGACACCAGGACTGGCTCACCATGCAGGTAACATGTCATCATTACTAGACAACTGATCTAGGATCAGGTCCCCCCTGTCCATACATTCATATTCATTATTATTAAAGGCTAAACTGATCTGGGAACAGCAGTCCTGAGTATAGGTCCAGGAGTGTTTTCTGGGGCTGTGCCTTCTGTAGTTCTCCAGCAGAGGGAGCTGTAACGTGTCTCTTTCTCTGGTCTTAGTTGAGTGCTACTTGCAACATTGAACAGTCAACCTTCAACGACTGGTTCAGTGGACACCTCAACTTTCAGATTGAACACCAGTAAGTGAAACAAATATCCCACCTTACTGTTGTCTGTCAAACAGTATATACTGTGTTTATATGGTCATTTATCAGGGCATTGACATACTCAAGTTATAGTTTTAGTTTAAGTTGTAGTTTAAGCTTATACACTGCTCAAAAAATAAAGGGAACACTTAAACACACAATGTAACTCCAAGTCAATCACACTTTTGTGAAATCAAACTGTCCACTTAGGAAGCAACACTGATTGACAATAAATTTCACATGCTGTTGTGCAAATGGAATAGACAACAGGTGGAAATTTTAGGCAATTAGCAAGACACCCTCAATAAAGGAGTGGTTCTGCAGGTGGTGACCACAGACCACTTCTCAGTTCCTATGCTTCCTGGCTGATGTTTTGGTCACTTTTGAATGCTGGCGGTGCTTTCACTCTAGTGGTAGCATGAGACGGAGTCTTACAACCCACACAAGTGGCTCAGGTAGTGCAGTTCCTCCAGGATGGCACATCAATGTGAGCTGTGGCAAGAAGGTTTGCTGTGTCTGTCAGCGTAGTGTCCAGAGCATGGAGGCGCTACCAGGAGACAGGCCAGTACATCAGGAGACATGGAGGAGGCCGTAGGAGGGCAACAACCCAGCAGCAGGACCGCTACCTCTGCCTTTGTGCGGAGGAGCAGGAGGAGCACTGCCAGAGCCCTGCAAAATGACCTCCAGCAGGCCACAAATGTGCATGTGTCTGCTCAAATGGTTAGAAGCAGACTCCATGAGGGTGGTATGAGGGCCCGGCGTCCACAGGTGGGGGTTGTGCTTACAGCCCAACACCGTGCAGGATGTTTGGCATTTGCCAGAGAACACCAAGATTGGCAAATTCGCCAATGGCGCCCTGTGCTCTTCACAGATGAAAGCAGGTTCACACTGAGCACATGTGACAGACGTGACAGAGTCTGGAGACGCCGTGGAGAAAGTTCTGCTGCCGGCAACCTCCTCCAGCATGACCGGTTTGGCGGTGGGTCAGTCATGGTGTGGGGTGTCATTTCTTTGGGGGGCCGCACAGCCCTCCATGTGCTCGCCAGAGGTAGCCTGACTGTCATTAGGTACCCGAGATGAGATCCTCAGACCCCTTGTGAGACCATATGCTGGTGCGGTTGGCCCTGGGTTCCTCCTAATGCAAGACAATGCTAGACCTCATGTGGCTGGAGTGTGTCAGCAGTTCCTGCAAGAGGATGGCATTGATGCTATGGACTGGCCCGTTCCCCAGACCTGAATCCAATTGAGCACATCTGGGACATCATTTCACGCTCCATCCACCAAAGCCACGTTGCACCACAGACTGTCCAGGAGTTGGCGGATGCTTTAGTCCAGGACCATCCGCCACCTCATGAGGAGCATGCCCAGGTGTTGTATGGAGGTCATACAGGCACGTGGAGGCCACACACACTACTGAGCCTCATTTTGACTTGTTTTAAGGACATTACATCAAAGTTGGATCAGCCTGTAGTGTGGTTTTCCACTTTAATTTTGAGTGTGACTCCAAATCCAGACCTCCATGGGTTGATACATTTGGTTTCAATTGATCATTTATGTGTGATTTTGTTGTCAGCACATTCAACTATGTAAAAAAAAAGTTGGTAGAGCATGGCGCTTGTAACTATGTGGGAAAATAAAATGAATGACTGTAAGTATAAAAGAAATGGCATATATTATATTATTATTATATATATATAAAGAATATTTCATTCAGATCTAGGATGTGTTATTTTAGTGTTCCCTTTATTTTTTTGAGCAGTGTAGTTTTAGCATTCAGCTTCATTTGTTCTTAAATATAACTTGTTGTTTGTACTAAATACTCTACCTCGTAATAGTGTTTAGATACAATATCGATACAACCCTACTCAGAAACGGAGGTTTCTCTGAAAAACTCTGATTGTGTCTGCTCTCTCTCCCTCCCCCTCTCCTTCCTCCTCTCCCACTCTGTCTCTCTCCCCCTCTGTCTCCCAGTCTGTTTCCTACCATGCCCCGTCATAACTACCACCTGGTGGCTCCTCTGGTCCGTGCTTTGTGTGAGAAACATGGAGTTCCCTACCAGGTCAAGACTTTGCAGAAAGGCATCACTGATGTTGTCAGGTAAAGTGTTTTAATGAATACTTGTATCGTGCTATTCCTCTGGGAATAGATTGTACATCATAAGGAGATACCTGCTGCTCTCAGTCTCCTATGTGATTTACCTGGTTCGTTATCCACCTCTGTTCTTCTCCAGGTCACTGAAGAAGTCAGGGGATCTGTGGCTGGATGCGTATCTCCATAAATAAATCCCTTCCTGACTCTGGACGGGATTTAATCCATCGCAGATTAACGACCTGCGAACAGAGAGGACATTTCCTGGATGTTTTTGATGATAATGATCGCTGCAAACATTATTGTGATATAATTGTTTTAATCCTTGTCAGCAGTGAATGGGGATCCATAGCATAAATAAGTCACAGGGGCGGCATGGTAGCCTAGTGGTTAGAGTGTAGAGGTGGCAGGTAGCCTAGTGGTTAGAGTGTAGAGGTGGCAGGTAGCCTAGTGGTTAGAGTGTAGAGGTGGCAGGTAGCCTAGTGGTTAGAGTGTAGAGGTGGCAGGTGGATGTTTTTGATGATAATGATCGCTCCAAACATCGTGGATGTTAGCTCAAGCGTAAATCACCTTTTTAAAAAGTCAATCACAGGTCTGCATGTCAAACTTGATGTCTGGTGTGAAACCTACCCCCCACCCACCCCTGCCATCTTAATACTGCCTACCAAACAGAGTACTCTAATGTACAGGTACTATATAGTATACTACATAGTAGAGTAATAGTGTAATAAAATATTGTGTTATTTGATGATGTTGTTGTGATGTTGCTGTTTTAACCTGGTTTGCACCCCAGGAAGAGTAGCTGTTAATTGGGATCTTAATTAATACAAAATATTCTTATATTCTTATATCTGAGTGGCCTGTCTGTGTGGTGGTGATATCACTGTGTGGTTTACATTGCTGTGAGGTATTTTCTATCATAGTATAGTGTTGACCGAGATTTCAAACATGTCTTATACACTGTAAAGATTTGCATTGTCCTTTTTTATTTATTTTTTAAATACCTTTTTTATTTTTTATTATTTGAGTACAAGACTATCATGTCAGTCAACGACACGACGCTTACTGTGCTGTGAATGTGAGTTGCCTTCACCGAGTTCAGGGTCGTGTTCAGTTGAGAGAAAATGTTTTGAAACAGGGAGGTATAACCTGAAATTGTCCAATAGGAATATAGAATTTTCTGTTGTCCGTTGCAAAACGTCTTGCTACAATCTGCCCTATTGAAAGAAAACGATCCTAGACTATGTGGCTGAGCTATTGCTCTGTAAAGTGTGGTTGTTAGATTACATCTGTACACTAAGGGGAGCTCTATGGAGATTGGTTGCTGCGGATACAACATTTTGGCAGTAATACACCCCACCCCCCACCCCCCCACCCATCGTGCCCACTCTGTCTGGACCCGTTTATGGAAGCAGAAGCTAATGGAGAAGCTGATAGAGAAGCTAACGGAGAAGCTAACAGAGAAGCTAATGGAGAAGCTAATAGATGGAGAAGCTAATGGAGAAGTGAATAGGGAAGCTAATAGATGGAGAAGCTAATAGAGAAGCTAATAGATGGAGAAGCTAATGGAGAAGCTGATAGAGAAGCTAACAGAGAAGCTAATGGAGAAGCTAATAGATGGAGAAGCTAATGGAGAAGCTAATAGGGAAGCTAATAGATGGAGAAGCTAATGGAGAAGCTAATAGAGAAGCTAATAGATGGAGAAGCTAATGGGGAAGCTAATATAGATGCTAATAGATGGAGAAGCTAATGGAGAAGCTAATGGAGAAGCTAATAGATGGAGAAGCTAATGGAGAAGCTAATAGATGGAGAAGCTAATAGATGGAGAAGCTAATGGAGAAGCTAATGGAGAAGCTAATGGAGAAGCTAATGGAGATGCTAATAGAGATGCTAATAGATGGAGAAGCTAATGGAGAAGCTAATAGGGAAGCTAATAGATGGAGAAGCTAATAGATGGAGAAGCTAATGGAGAAGCTAATGGAGAAGCTAATGGAGAAGCTAATGGAGATGCTAATAGAGATGCTAATAGATGGAGAAGCTAATGGATTTCTCTTCTGTAAGATCAGATCAGAATAAAACTGTTTTGTCTGTTTCCGTAGACAAAAAGAAACAGGTTAATAGTGAATGATAATCTACTTTCGTATTGTTCTTTGGCTACGTCTTATATTTATTAAAACGACAAAACATTGTAGTGATCGTACAGTTACTGTGGTGGCAGAGGTGAGCCGTTGGGATCTTCTCAAGGCTTAATGCTCTGTTCTGTGTTGGGACCGTTGCTATGTATAAAATAACTGTGGTGTAAACAATTGGATTGTTTGATCACCTCCCATTATATAAGGGACATATAGCCATTTACTCTTGGAGCTCCTTCCCTGGCTGCGACCAGAGCGGGATCGGCCTTGCAGCTGCTCATGTGTATTACAGATGAACTATTATACAAGTCAATTAGTGTCTGCCTGATCTTTTCTATCAACTTTTCCCACAACATAGAACAAATTTAACATGGAGGAAGGTCTCTACCAACTGTGTTTTAATGTTTTTATTAAGACTTTCTCTCTCCCAATTCTATACCACAAATTAGCTGTATTTACACAACTACATCCAATCATATCCTTTAAAAAAAAGACAATGGGCTGAACATTTAAAATATTTAAAAAAAAACACAAGTTATCTACTCTCCGCCACTACAGATGACTCTGGGTGTGTGATGACCCGTACAGTTCTCCGTGATTCATGGAGCAGAGCACTGTCCACAAAGATCAGTCTGAATTTCAACCTTGGGTTTATTATTGGAGGAAAACACATGAACACAGAACAGAAATATTGGATTGGATTAATATCGTATGTATGTAAAGCGTACTTCATATAGACCGTGGATATGTAGCTGAATTACAGTACCGCATTTAGTAATATAGAATATGTAGCTGAATTACAGTACCGCATTTAGTAATATAGAATATGTAGCTGAATTACAGTACTGCATTTAGTAATATAGAATATGTAGCTGAATTACAGTACCGCATTTAGTAATATAGAATATGTAAGCTGAATTAGAGTGTCACATTTAGTAATATAGAATATGTAAACTGAATTAGAGTGTCACATTTAGTAATATAGAATATGTAAGCTGAATTAGTGTCACATTTAGTAATATAGAATATGTAAACTGAATTACAGATATTGCATTTAATAATATAGAATATGTAAACTCAATTAGAGTATCACATTTAGTAATATAGAATATGTAAGCTGAATTAGAGTATCACATTTAGTAATATAGATTATGTAAGCTGAATTAGAGTATCACATTTAGTAATATAGAATATGTAAGCTGAATTAGAGTATCACATTTAGTAATATAGAATATGTAAACTGAATTAGAGTATCACATTTAGTAATATAGAATATGTAAGCTGAATTAGAGTGTCACATTTAGTAATATAGAATATGTACGCTGAATTACAGAAGTGTATTTAGTTGAACAGCTGCAATTATGTGTGACTGGATATGAGAATAAAATTCAGAAAACTCAAAAACGTACATACAGCACTACTTATTATAAGGTATAGCATTGTACTACTACTGTAGGTTAGAATCATCCCTTATGTTAACATTAACATCCAATTTGACAATATACATTGAGAACCTTTATGGATTTGATTTTTAAAAAATAAAATAAAAATGTCTTCCATAAATCCCTGGAGATAAAACATGGGAGACATAAAAGCCAGAAAACACTTACTCAAAATGAATATGGTTCCTCACCACGATACAACATTAAGAGACAGTGGCCAGGTATTAATATGGTTCCTCACCACGATACAAAGTTAAGAGACAGTGGCCAGGTATTAATATGGTTCCTCATCACGATACAACATTAAGAGACAGTGGCCAGGTATTAATATGGTTCCTCATCACGATACAAAGTTAAGAGACAGTGGCCAGGTATTAATATGGTTCCTCATCACGATACAACATTAAGAGACAGTGGCCAGGTATTAATATGGTTCCTCATCACGATACAAAGTTAAGAGACAGTGGCCAGGTATTAATATGGTTCCTCATCACGATACAACATTAAGAGACAGTGGCCAGGTATTAATATGGTTCCTCATCACGATACAACATTAAGAGACAGTGGCCAGGTATTAATATGGTCCCTCATCACGATACAACATTAAGAGACAGTGGCCAGGTATTAATATGGTTCCTCACCACGATACAACATTAAGAGACAGTGGCCAGGTATTAATATGGTTCCTCACCACGATACAAAGTTAAGAGACAGTGGCCAGGTTTTTCATCCAATTAGCGACATAGAATATTTATATGAAAATATTCTAACATTTGCCCTAAAACAATATTAACATTTTATTCACACCAGAGATGTTTTTCCATCAAACTTAATTTTTGCGGATAAAAGACTGCGTGGTGTAGTGCACATAAAACATACTGTTTCTGTTAAATTCCCAAGTTAATTGGGTTTCCATCGCGTTTTCAACTCTTGATGGTTTTATCACAAAAAGAAAAGATGTGTTATATATAGCGAATGTGTCCACTCTGGTCTCTAGCCAACAGTTCGCAAATGCAGTGCATTCTGAGATGATTTATGGATAAAAGCGATATAATTTTTTTCATTTTGTCAAACGGCAGCCAAGTATCTATCAACATGTCACTGGAATAAGACCCTCGATATGGATTGGAAAGGCGCATCAAGCTCATCACCAACCGGTGAAGTTCAGCATCATTTATTTCATCTGTAGCCTAATAAACTGCGTGGTTTCCCGAGTCGTCGTGGGGAGGACCACACAACATATCATCGCCTGACTCCAAGTTGACGTCAATATGATGGTTATTATATCAATATTTAAGTATAAAGGCATTTCCACCACCATTTCTTGCATAATTAATTTTACCGACACAAAAAAGATCCCGCCATGTCGAACGAACATATTGTCTGTCGGCATTTCTACAAATGTACCAGTATTTAATGTTTCCATAAGCCCAGTCGTAACTTCTTTCATGTGTCAGGTAATTCATCCGCATGAAATGTTTGGATGGAAACGTGGTTAGTGTCAGACAGAGAAGCAGTCATAATTACCAGAGAACATCATTGAAGTAAACATTCACATTCACAAAACAATAAAAAATAAATATACAATAAAATAAAATGTATATAACAACATTTATAGTACATACCAATATTAAATGTCAATTGTCTGACAAAAAAAAAAACAGTTGGTTCGTGAAAGGGTAGGCGCTTTGGGAGGGGGAAGGCTTTTGGTTGGTTAGTACTGGAGAGGGTTGTTATGGTACCCAGCCATGCTAGGCTGTGATTGGTTGACAGTCAGTCAGGCTGGCCTGTGATTGGTTGAAAGTCAGTCAGGCTGGCCTGTGATTGGTTGAAAGTCAGTCAGGCTGGCCTGTGATTGGTTGAAAGTCAGTGAGCATGTCCAGATCAGTCCTTGCCGGCATCGATCTTCTCTTGTCGTCGTCTCATAATCTCTTGGAGCTCTGAATCCCCACTGCTCTTCTGGAAAACAGTAATACAGGCTTTAGTTTCACACGTCCCAACAAACACGGAACAAAAAGAGAAACACAACATGCAACATTTGTAAAGATTTTACTGAGTTACAGCTCATATAAGGAAATCAGTCAATTGGGATGAATTAATTAGGCCCTAATCTATGGATTTACCATGACTGGGAATACAGATATCCATCTGTTGATAACAGAAATATATATATATTTTTAAAGGTAGGGGTGTGAATCAGAAAACCAGTCAGTATCTGGTGTGATCAGAAAACCAGTCAGTATCTGGTGTGATCAGAAAACCAGTCAGTATCTGGTGTGATCAGAAAACCAGTCAGTATCTGGTGTGGATCAGAGAACCAGTCAGTATCTGGTGTGGATCAGAAAACCAGTCAGTATCTGGTGTGACCACCATTTGCCTGATGCAGCGACACATCTCCTTCACATAGAGTTGATCGGGTTGTTGATTGTGGCCTGTGGAATGTTGTCCCACTCTTCTTCAATGGCTGTGAGAAGTTGCTGGATATTGGCGGGAACTGGAACACGCTGTTGTACACGTCAATCCAGAGCATCCCAAACATGCTCAACAGGTATCGTGTCTGGTAAGGATACAGGCCATTGAAGAACTGGGACATTTTCAGTTTCCAGGAATTGTGTACAGATCCTTGTGACATGAGGCCATACATTATCATGCTGAAACATGAGATGATGGCGGTGGATGAATGGCACGACAACGGGCCTCAGGATCTCGTCACCGTATCTCTATGCATTCAAATGGCCCTCAGGATCTCGTCACGGTATCTCTGTGCATTCCAATTGCAAGCGATAAAATGCAATTGTGTTTATTGTCCGTACCATATGCCTGCCCATAACACCATAACCCCACCATGGGGCGCTCTGTTCACAATGTTGACATCAGCAAACCGCTCGTCTACACAACGCCATACACGGTACCATCTGTCTGGTACAGTTGAAACAGGGATTCATCCGTGAAGAGCACACTTCCCCAGTGGGCCAGTGGCCATCGAAGGTGAGCATTTACCCACTGAAGTCGGTTACGACGCCGAACTGCAGTCAGGTCAAGAACCCGGTGAGGACGACGGGCACACAGATGAGCTTCCCTGAGACAGTTTTTGTCCAGTTTGTGCGGAAATTCTTCAGTTGTGCAAACACACAGTTTAATCAGCTGTCCCAGTGGCTGGTCTCAGATCATCCCGCAGGTAGAGAAGCCTGATGTGGAGATCCTGGGCTGGTGGGGTTTCACATGACCTGCGGTTGTGAGGCCGGTTGGACGTACTGTGAAATTCTCTAAAACGACATTGGAGGTGGATTATGGTAGAGAAATGATCATTACATCCTCTGGTAACAGCTCCGGTGGACATTCCTGCAGTCAACATGCCAACTGTACGCTCACTCAAAACTTGAGACATCAGCGGCATTGTGTTGTGTGACAAATCTGCACATTTTAGAGTGGCCTTTTATTGTCCCCAGCACAAGGTGCACCTGTGTAATGATCATGCTGTTTAATCAGGTTCTTGATATACCACACCTGTCAGGTGGATGTATTATCTTGGCAAAGGGGAAATGCTCACTAACGGGGATGTAAACATATTTGTGCACAACATTTAAGACAAATAACCTTCTTGTGACAAATGTAAAATGTTTGGGATCTTATTTCAGCTCATGAAACATGGGACCAACACATTACATGTTGTTGTGTATTTTTATCTATCCACTTAACTACAAAAAGACAAATGTGGGTCTCAAGCCTTAAAACAGCCACACAAGGAGTGTGTGTAAGTGTGTACTGTACGTGAGTGTGTGTGTGTATGCATGTGTGTGTGTATGTGTGTGTGTGTGTAAGTGTGTGCGTAAGTGTGTACTGTACGTGAGTGTGTGTGCGTATGCATGTGTGTGTGTGTGTGCGCGTAAGTGTGTGCGTGTGAGTGTACTGTACGTGAGTGTATGTTGGTGCGTATGCATGTGTGTGTGTATTTATGTGTCTAATCGTGTGTGTGTGTGTGTGTGTGTGTGTGTGTGTGTGTGTGTGTGTGTGTGTGTGTGTGTGTGTGTGTGTGTGTGTGTGTGTGTGTGTGTGTGTGTGTGTGTGTGTGTGTGTGTGTGTGTGTGTGTGTGTGTGTGTGTGTGTGTGTGTGTGTGTGTGTGTGTGTGTGTGTGTGTGTGTGTGTGTGTGTGTGTGTGTGTGTATATATATACACTATCACTTAGAAATCAGTTGCAAAATTAATAGGAAATCTAGTCAAGACATTGATAAATAATTATTTTTAATTGAAATAATAATTGTGTCCTTCAAACTTTGCTTTCATCAAATAATCCTCCATTTGCAGCAATTACAGCCTTGCAGACCTTTGGCATTCTAGTTGTCAATTTGTTGAGGTAATCTGAAGAGATTTCACCCCATGCTTCCTGAAGCACCTCCCACAAGTTGGATTGGCTTGATGGTCACTTCTTAAGTACCATACGGTCATGCTGCTCCCACAACAGCTCAATAGGGTTGAGATCCGGTGACTGTGATGGCCACTCCATTATAGACAGAATACCAGCTGACTGCTTCTTCCCTAAATAGTTATTGCATAGTTTGGAGCTGTGCTTTGGGTCATTGTCTTGTTGTAGGTGGAAATTGGCTCCAATTAAGCGCCGTCCACAGGGTATGACATGGCGTTGCAAAATGGAGTGATAGCCTTCCTTCATCAAGATTCCTTTTACCCTGTACAAATCTCCCACTTTACCACCACCAAAGCACCCCCAGACCATCACATCGCCTCCACCATGCTTCACAGATGCCGTCAAGCAGACCTCCAACATCTTTTCATTTTTTCTGCGTCTCACAAATGTTCTTCTTTGTGATCTGAACACCTCAAATTTAGATTCGTTCTTTTTTTCCCAATCTTCCTCTGTCCTGTGTCTGTGTTTCTTTTACCCATCTTAATCTTTTATTTTTATTGGCCAGTCTGGGATGTGGCATTTTCTTTGCAACTCTGCCTAGAAGGCCAGCATCCTGGAGTTGCCTCTTTACTGTTGACGTTGAGACTGGTGTTTTTCGGGTACTATTTATTGAAGCTGCCAGTTGAGGACTTATGAGGTGTCCGTTTCTCAAACTAGACACTCTAATGTACTTGTCCTCTTGCTAAATTGTGCACCGGGACCTCCCACACCTCTTTCTATTCTGGTTAGTGCCAGTTCACGCTGTTCTGTGAAGGGAGTAGTACACAGCGTTGTACGAGATCTTCAGTTTCTTGGTAATTTCTCGCATGGAATAGCCTTCATTTCTCAGAACAAGAATAGACTGACGAGTTTCAGAAGAAAGTTATTTGTTTTTGGCCATTTTGAGCCTGTAATCAAACCCACAAATGCTGATGCTCTCTACTCAACTAGTCTAAAGGCCAGTTTTATTGCTTCTTTAATCAGGACAGAGGTTGTCAGCTGTGCTAACATAATTGCAAAAGGGTTTTCTAATGATCAATTAGCCTTTTAAAATGATAAACATGGATTAGCTAACACAACGTGCCATTGGACAACAGGAGTGATGGTTGCTGATAATGGGCCTCTGTACGCCTATGTAGATATTCCATTAAAAACAATATACCGTTTCCAGCTACAATAGTCATTTACAACATTAACAATGTCTACACTGTATTTCGGATCAATTTGATGTCATTTTAATGGACAAAAAAATTAGCTCTTCTTTCAAAGACAAGGACATTTCTAAGTGACCCCAAACTTTTGAACGGTATGTGTGTGTGTGAGTGTGTGTGAGCGTGTGTGTGTGTATATTTGCGTGCGTGCGTGTGTGTGTGTGAGCGTGTGTGTATATGAGGGCGTGTGTGTATATGTGTGTGTGTGTGTGAGTGTGTGTGTGTGTATATTTGCGTGCGTGCGTGTGTGTGTGTGAGCGTGTGTGTGTGTGTATACATATGAGGGTGTGTGTGTATATGTGAGGTCGTGTGTGTATATGTGTGTATATGAAACAGACCTCTAGCTGGGCTTTCTGCACGGTGGTCTGGCTGTAGACCCTGGCTCCCTCATCTCCACACACTGCCTTCAGTTCCTCCTTGTTCAGAGAGAAGAGCTGAGCACCCGTCAGGATCCCCAGACAATCCACCGTCCTGTAGGTAACAGAGACTACATTACCCACAATGCTCTATAGCCAGACTCTTCACCGTCCTGTAGGGAACAAAGACTACATTACCCACAATGCTCTATACCCAGACACTCCACCGTCCTGTAGGGAACAGAGACTACATTATCCATAATGCTCTATACCCAGACACTCCACCGTCCTGTAGGGAACAGAGACTACATTACCCATAATGCTCTATAGCCAGACACTCCACCGTTCTGTAGGGAACAGAGACTACATTACCCATAATGCTCTATAGCCAGACTCTCCACCGTCCTGTAGGGAACAGAGACTACATTACCCATAATGCTCTATACCCAGACACTCCACCGTCCTGTAGGGAACAGAGACTACATTACCCATAATGCTCTATAGCCAGACACTCCACCGTCCTGTAGGGAACAGAGACTACATTACCCATAATGCTCTATAGCCAGACAATCCACCGTCCTGTAGGGAACAGAGACTACATTACCCATAATGCTCTATAGCCAGACACTCCACCGCCCTGCAGGGAACAGAGACTACATTACCCATAATGCTCTATACCCAGACACTCCACCATCCTGCAGGGAACAGAGACTACATTACCCATAATGCTCTATACCCAGACACTCCACCGTCCTGTAGGGAACAGAGACTACATTACCCATAATGCTCTATAGCCAGACACTCCACCGTCCTGTAGGGAACAGAGACTACATTACCCATAATGCTCTATAGACAGAAAATCCACCGTCCTGTAGGGAACAGAGACTACATTACCCATAATGCTCTATAGCCAGACACTCCACCGTCCTGTAGGTAACAGAGACTACATTACCCATAATGCTCCATACCCTGACATAGGTATAACCTGATGACTAATAGTACACTTATGTACAGTATCTCACTGATGACCAGGTCATGATAACACCATGAGGTAACTGATAACCAGGTCATATAGCATGATAACACCATGAGGTAACGGATGACCAGGTCATGATAACACCATGAGGTAACGGATGACATGTGTGTGTGTGTGTGTGTGTGTGTGTGTGTGTGTGTGTGTGTGTGTGTGTGTGTGTGTGTGTGTGTGTGTGTGTGTGTGTGTGTGTGTGTGTGTGTGTGTGTGTGTGTGTGTGGTGTCTCACGGTTTAGAGAATCCCTTGGAGTTGAGCCAGGCGGTGACCTGCGGGGGGCTGGAATTGAAAGTGAGGAGCGTGGAACTGCTGCTTGAAGGGCGATCCACCCTGAAGTTACGGGCTGGAGGCTGGGACTTATTACTGGTGATCCTCTTCAACAACTCATCATTCACCTCATCCATCTGATGTGTCCGAGCTGGGGGAAGGGAGGACGGAGAGGAGGGCGGGGGGAGAAAGTGAGAGGGAGACAGAGAAGGACAGAGAGAGAATGAGAGAGAGAGAATGAGAGAGAGAGAGAGAATGAGAGAGAGAGAGAGAATGAGAGAGAGAGAGAGAGACAGAGAGATCGAGAGAGACAGAGAGAGAGACAGAGACAGAGAGAGGGAGACAGAGAGAGAGAGAGAGACAGAGGTAACAATGTGGAGGAGGGAGAGACAGACACAGAGAGAGAGAGAAAGTTACTGTTTAGGAGGCATTCCTAATAATCTATAAGGGCTGAGGTCTTCTGAGCTAAGATGAGGAAACATGAGGAAACTTTGAAGCAAAGATAACTGCTTATCTTAGCTATCTGAGCTATCTAGATTGTTCAGTAGGAAATTAAACATGACACCAGTATCATAGACAGAAATTAGTTGGTGGGTAGGCCTACAGAAATCTGGGTGGCCCCCCCCCAGGGTGGGCGGCCCACCCAACAAAATGATATTGGGGGGGAGGAGAAAAATGCGCAGTTGTATAGCTAATCTCATGCTATTGTACACATTTTGTCATGAGGCTGAGAGAACGTTTATCTTGTTTGCTAAGTGAAAAAAATGAAGTAGGCAATGACATGGTACATTTCGCCATAGAAACACAGAGACATACAGCATGCCTCAATGACATGGTACATATCGCCATAGAAACACAGAGACATACAGCATGCCTCAATGACATGGTACATATCGCCATAGAAACACAGAGACATACAGCATGCCTCAATGACATGGTACATATCGCCATAGAAACTTAGAGACATACAGCATGCCTCAATGACATGGTACATATCGCCATAGAAACACAGAGACATACAGCATGCCTCAATGACATGGAACATATCGCCATAGAAACACAGAGACATACAGCATGCCTCAATGACATGGTACATATCGCCATAGAAACACAGAGACATACAGCATGCCTCAATGACATGGTACATATCGCCATAGAAACACAGAGACATACAGCATGCCTCAATGACATTTTACATTTACATTTAAGTCATTTAGCAGACGCTCTTATCCAGAGCGACTTACAAATTGGACATGGAACATATCGCCATAGAAACACAGAGACATACAGCATGCCTCAATGACATGGTACATATCGCCATAGAAACACAGAGACATACAGCATGCCTCAATGACATGGTACATATCGCCATAGAAACACAGAGACATACAGCATGCCTCAATGACATGGAACATATCGCCATAGAAACACAGAGACATACAGCATGCCTCAATGACATGGTACATATCGCCATAGAAACACAGAGACATACAGCATGCCTCAATGACAAATCAAATCAAATCAAATCAAATTTTATTTGTCACATACACATGGTTAGCAGATGTTAATGCGAGTGTAGCGAAATGCTTGTGCTTCTAGTTCCGACAATGCAGTGATAACCAACAAGTAATCTAACTAACAATTCCAAAACTACTGTCTTATACACAGTGTAAGGGGATAAGGAACATGTACATAAGGATATATGAATGAGTGATGGTACAGAGCAGCATACAGTAGATGGTATCGAGTACAGTATATACATATGAGATGAGTATGTAGACAAAGTAAACAAAGTGGCATAGTTAAAGTGGCTAGTGATACATGTGTTACATAAGGATGCAGTCGATGTTGTAGAGTACAGTATATACATATGTATATGAGATGAATAATGTAGGGTAAGTAACATTATATAAGGTAGCATTGTTTAAAGTGGCTAGTGATATATTTACATCATTTCCCATCAATTCCCATTATTAAAATGGCTGGAGTTGGGTCAGTGTCAATGACAGTGTGTTGGCAGCAGCCACTCAATGTTAGTGGTGGCTGTTTAACAGTCTGATGGCCTTGAGATAGAAGCTGTTTTTCAGTCTCTCGGTCCCAGCTTTGATGCACCTGTACTGACCTCGCCTTCTGGATGATAGCGGGGTGAACAGGCAGTGGTTCGGGTGGTTGATGTCCTTGATGATCTTTATGGCCTTCCTGTAACAACGGGTGGTGTAGGTGTCCTGGAGGGCAGGTAGTTTGCCCCCGGTGATGCGTTGTGCAGTCCTCACTACCCTCTGGAGAGCCTTACGGTTGAGGGCGGAGCAGTTGCCGTACCAGGCGGTGATACAGCCCGCCAGGATGCTCTCGATTGTGCATCTGTAGAAGTTTGTGAGTGCTTTTGGTGACAAGCCGAATTTCTTCAGCCTCCTGAGGTTGAATAGGCGCTGCTGCGCCTTCTTCACGACGCTGTCAGTGTGAGTGGACCAATTCAGTTTGTCTGTGATGTGTATGCCGAGGAACTTAAAACTAGCTACCCTCTCCACTACTGTTCCATCGATGTGGATAGGGGTGTTCCCTCTGCTGTTTCCTGAAGTCCACAATCATCTCCTTAGTTTTGTTGACGTTGAGTGTGAGGTTATTTTCCTGACACCACACTCCAAGGGCCCTCACCTCCTCCCTGTAGGCCGTCTCGTCGTTGTTGGTAATCAAGCCTACCACTGTTGTGTCGTCCGCAAACTTGATGATTGAGTTGGAGGCGTGCGTGGCCACGCAGTCGTGGGTGAACAGGGAGTACAGGAGAGGGCTCAGAACGCACCCTTGTGGGGCCCCGTGTTGAGGATCAGCGGGGAGGAGATGTTGTTGCCTACCCTCACCACCTGGGGCGGCCCGTCAGGAAGTCCAGTACCCAGTTGCACAGGGCGGGGTCGAGACCCAGGGTCTCGAGCTTGATGACGAGCTTGGAGGGTACTATGGTGTTGAATGCCGAGCTGTAGTCGATGAACAGCATTCTCACATAGGTATTCCTCTTGTCCAGGTGGGTTAGGGCAGTGTGCAGTGTGGTTGAGATTGCATCGTCTGTGGACCTATTTGGGCGGTAAGCAAATTGGAGTGGGTCTAGGGTGTCAGGTAGGGTGGAGGTGATATGGTCCTTGACTAGTCTCTCAAAGCACTTCATGATGACGGAAGTGAGTGCTACGGGGCGGTAGTCGTTTAGCTCAGTTACCTTAGCTTTCTTGGGAACAGGAACAATGGTGGCCCTCTTGAAGCATGTGGGAACAGCAGACTGGTATAGGGATTGATTGAATATGTCCGTAAACACACCGGCCAGCTGGTCTGCGCATGCTCGGAGGGCGCGGCTGGGGATGCCGTCTGGGCCTGCAGCCTTGCGAGGGTTAACACGTTTAAATGTCTTAATCACCTCGGCTGCAGTGAAGGAGAGACTGCATGTTTCCGTTGCAGGCCGTGTCAGTGGCACTGTATTGTCCTCAAAGCGGGCAAAAAAGT